>NC_140475.1:7847500-8447500 GCF_051167445.1 Perissodus microlepis
TCATTACGGTGAATGTACCTGCTGCAATCTGGGGAACTTGGATAATGTTTTCTGTAGAGAAGAAGCAAGTCAGAAGCACATCTCATGTATCATGAAATAGTGTGAGGGAATGAATGAATGAACGGCACTCAGCAGCAATTGTCTTTATGTTGTATTGTGTTTAATTACGGCACATTTTCATAGTTGATGTAAGCAAGTACATGCCATGTCTGACATTCTGCACCTAAACCCTAATGAGTTTACATGCCTTGAAAACCAGTTGAGTATCATTCAATACAGATCTAACTTAACATTTCCTCACCAAATCAGTTAAGGTCAAGGTCAAGAGGCTTTATTGTCATTCCAACCATGTGCAGTGGTACAGTACACAGTGAAATGAGACAATGTTCCTCCAAGACCATGGCGCTACATGTGACATATACAGACAATCAACACAGAGCTCTGAAACAGTATGACTGTGAAAAAATATTTATGCCTGATAAAATACAAGTGATCAACTGAAAGAAAACAGCTGAATGTAGAATTTCTTTCTAATGTCTTGTGAGGATATTTTGGAAAGTTGTTGCAGAGGACCTTGGACTCACAAACTTTGTGTTTTTTTATTCTGGTTTCTTCCTCGTGTCTTTTAAATTTCATAAAGAGTTTTTGAAAAACTGATCAAAGCTCATGCTTATGATTCAACTGACAGAGTTTCATGCCCATCCAAACCTTGACTATGCACCAAATAAAATATATATGTATATTCATATATACTGAGGAGACCATCAAAACTGTTTCATTGAGTGATACTTAAAGAGCTGCTACCCTCCCTCTAAAGAGCTGCTAATAAAGAGACTTGGGGGTGTTTGCCTTCTGCCCCATAATTACAATCAAGCCTAATTCCTGGGTGAAAAAACACAAAACATAATCACTGTTACCAGGTTCTCTGAGAGTGAACGGTTTAGTTCAGCCGTGTCATTTTATATTAGCTTTTAAAACACCAAAGCGTGTTCTGCAGCTATGCTTGAGTGATTCAGAAAGCACGCCAGTGGTGAGATATACACAAGCCATAAAAAGGAAACTTCCTGAGAATGTATTTTATTAAAAAGAAGAAGAAAAGGAGGAGAAAATGCAGATGCAAGAGGTTTTCAATTTTCATACCATTACGAATAACACCCCGAGCACTACTGGGAGTATATCATCAACAAGTAATCAGTGTGCATGATGGGCTGTGCAGGCTTCCTGACCAGGAATGGTGTGATTTTTGATGAGTGTTAGGCCGTTTTTATTGCTCTTGCTCCCCTTTAGCCTCCCACCACCAGTCTCTCAGAACCCCCACACCTCCACTCCACTCCTCCCCCCTGTGATGGTGACAGATCCAAGTGGCACGGCTTATCCCTGCATACTGGAGCAGCTCTTTGGATCATCAGCCTCTGTGGCACTAAGAGCCAAAGATGAGAGGGAGTGGAAAGACTTCTTTTTTCCCCTGTTTTTCACCCTCCATCCAACACAATACAAAGCTAATATCCCCTCCTGTGTTTTGTTTTTCCATTCCCCTAATAATCAACATTTATCTGCATCTGCTCCTTTGACTCTGACAGGTGACTTTGACTCCTGCTGACTTAACTCTCTGTGTTTACAGCGAGTCCAAAACAAGGAGGTAGAAGAAATATACCGAAAAGCATCGCGGCTTCAATCCTTGTATAATTACAGTGATGTCAAAAGTTAACAAGATCAGATTAAAAAAGACCTTGACAGCTTAACGCAGCAGATCGTAAGATTGGTCATGTGATATTTCAGTTCCTCACATGAACAGCTTATCAATAATCGAATGTGCTCTGTCCGTTTCAACCTTCACTTTATCACTGGTGGTTTTGTTTAACTTAATAACACATTTCTGTTTTCAACTTGTAACATTACAAATACAGCAAGCTTGAATTGCTACTTTTTAGAAAGGGTCACATGGTTTAAATTAACCAATAAAGATATTCCTTTTCATGTCGGAGCGCTCAGACTGTCGGCTTGGTCACCTGGAGGTTTGTTTCTGCTTTCGTTTTTTTTTTTCAAGCAGACAGGGAGACACCCCTCCCCAAACGGTAAGAGAGCCCTAATTAATTTTTCATATTAGTTACTTTTTAAATCTAACTCTAGCCAATAGGCCTTGGGCGGTGCTTTGAATATGTGTATTAATGTTTTCATGCTCTCCCTTACCACTGGCTATGATTTAATAACATCTTCCTCAACGCCATGTCCAGAGCTTTTCTCTTTTTTTTTCTTCTTTTTTACTAGAGAGCCTTAATTAGCTACAACTTTGAGCCTCCTGTCTCCATCTCTCCAGTCTACTCACCCTCCCTCTCCCAATTTCTTCTCTTCTCTTCTCTTCTCTTCTCTTCTCTTCTCTTCTCTTCTCTTCTCTTCTCTTCTCTTCTCCACTCACAAATTGTTGTTGTCCTCCTCACACACTCCAGTCACTCATATGTATAAGAAATGACACCTCTGCCACCTAAAGTCTGAAGTGTTTGTGCATATGTATGCATTTATCTGTGACTGTATGTGTGTGTGTGTTGCTATGTGTAACTAATCTGATATTCACATGTCCTTTCTTTAACCTGCACCATACCACAGGGAATAGCTGAAAAGGTAGATAGGCAGCCATGCACACACATACAAAACATCTGATGCATCTTTAACTTGGTAAACACTGTGCAGAGTTTATGCCTGTAGAAAAAAAACATGCAGAAATAGGAAAGCAGTGTGATAGATAAACAGGTGAGGCGAGAAAAATTGTCCTCAAGCTCTTTGTTTTTATATCAGAATTTGCTGAGATAGCATCTTTTAACAAACCTCCAATACAGATGAGGTGCTGTTGAAGTATGAAAGTATGTGTGTGGTTAAGCAGCTGCAGATTAGTGAAGGTAGGGGTGCACCAGATTGCTGTTAGAGAAGCAGTACAGCTCTTAAGCCGTGCAATACCTTGCTGGAAAACAGGAGCCATAGTTACTGTGTGTGGGTGTGAATGTGTGTGATATTGTAGCTTGCCTATACATATGAGTCATGTGTCACGTGTTAATAAATAAAGCCTTTATATCCCACTGAAGCACACTCACTGTAATCATGGAGACTGTCGGAGCAGCCGGGGTCCCAGGCCACTTTGCTGTGACTTGATTAGGATCATTTGAGATGATAAATGAACACGCGCACACTCAGACACGCACTCATATGCACACAAGCTGATTGCATCTGCTGAAAAACAATCTCTCCCTATAGCTGAGCCACTTTGTGCCAGTGGAAGAATAGGGGAAAATTACCAGTCAAAAAGGGCAGCCTGCAATCTTGCAGCACACGAAGGGCTTTTGGTCTAATTTGAAATAACTCTAATTTAGAATGAGCCTCGTGGACAGCGTGTATTATCCCACCATGCGACTGTGCCTGGAGAACACTCCACTAATCAGGATTTGAGTAAAGTGTGTTTCGCCTGCAAAGAACCAAGGGACTGAAGGAGCGACGCCATTGCAGCCCACACAAATGGTTCCTCAGCTGTGCAGGGGACTCCTTAAGGGGGGTAGTTGATATCAGCACAGGAAAGTGTTTACTCAGCTTTGCATGAGCTGGAAGTTTTACTCAGTCAGATCAAGTAGAAGTGAAGTATTTGTGACACGCCAGCAGATGCTCGATGGAAGATTGTTATTGAAGACAGATTTTCTGCTTCAAAGCTTTTATATGTTTCCGTGGTGCAGCTTGTTTTCCACTTGAAAGACAGCTTGCTTTCTCTTTTTTCGTGTTGCCGAGTATTTTGGTGCTGCCAAATCAACTTAGTTCTTCTGAACTGCTAAAACACCAACTCAGTAACTCAGTCCTAAACACTTTTCATTGAATCAATTGCCATTTTGTCAAAACCACAAAAGGTTGACAGAATTTGCAGGTCTCATTCACTCTTTTTGCAAACACTGAAAGACATTCCCTCAAAATAAACACACACTAAATACAGCTTTGCACGCCACTTGTGATAAATAATAGTAACTGGAGATGACAGGTGTCAGACACAGTTTGAGATATTACCAAAAACAACCGGTGCAATCTTTATTGATTGTGCCATTAGTGCCAAAATGAATTAAATAAACACACCATTAAATAATTAGTTAAATGTGTCAATATTTAATGTTATAATTTAATTAATAATTCAATATCTGACTAATTAAATAGCAATTCATTTTATTTAAAACATTTTATAAACAAATCTTTTGATTTTAAATGGTTAATGACGCATTTAATTCATTAAATATTGAATTAGTTAAATATTATTTTCCATTTTTATTTGATTATTGAAACCATTTAATTAATTAATTAATTAATTATGCATTCGGTTCATTTATTTTGGCACTCGTGGTCCTCCATATACTAATCTACAATCGTTTAAATGTGTCTGTATGTCTGTTTAAGAGGCCCTGGATAAGAAGGAAGAGGATCAGGAGGTGAGACTGAGTGGCTGCAATCAACCTTATTCTTGCTCGTGGGATGACAATAAAGGCAAAAGTAGAAAGAGAACTCAGGAGATTTCATAATCAGCAGATTCAGAAAGGAGAACAGGTGGGGGTTGGAAAGTCCATTGCTGGTTTCACTGGATTTATGTTCTCGTGTCATGGTCCCCAGCTAGTTGGCACAGACTTATTGTCTCTTCTACCCTCCACCTTCTCTTTGATTCCCTCTCACTCTCTCGCTTCTGCCCTTCAGTGTGAGTGGGCAGGTCTTAATGGCTCAATGAGGTCTTCCTGGAGGCGTGTTCTTCAAATACCCCAGCCTTGCCAACAGCTCTTCACCCACAGCTTCTCTAAGTGGTAACAGGTTCAGGCTCAGCTCAGCTTTTTAGCTGTTTTCTGCTGTGTTTACTTATCCTCACCTTTTGTCTCTTTGCTTCAGGTCTTCCTCGGTGTGACAGCCAGAATAATGTCTGTGTCTCCTGTTTCCAAGCTCTCTGGGTAACTTCTCTGGACTTAGAACTCACATTCAGAAAATAATCCGAATTATCTTCCCACTCACCACCTGAAAGGACATTTCCCAGCCTACCTACTAGCCCCAGATGCTCACCTCCAGCTGCAATTTTTTCGGCCCATTCCATCATCTCCTTTGGGGGTCCACTGCACTTCTACACATTTAGACCTTTGTTAATAAATCACGTAAACTTGCCTCGTCTTTATATGTTGTTTTTATTTTTTGCTGTAGTACATGCTGAATACAATATACTATTATTAATTTTGCTAGCTGTGCATGCAATCTAAAAGCACTTTTTATTTTTCGGGACAGACAAAACTGTTTTGTTTGATTTTATCAGAAAAAGTTATGGGATTGTAGTTGGGTTTTTTTTCTTTGTCTGTTTTGACACAAAGATGGATGGTTTACACAGTACAATGAAAAAGTATTTTCCCCCTTTCTGAGTTTTTCCCATATTTTTCACACTTAAAAGCATACACGTTAATACAAAGATAAACTGAGTAAATACCAAATGCAATTTTAAAATAATGATTTCATTTATCAAGGAGAAAAAAGCTTTCCAAATCTACCTGGCCCTGTGGGAAGGTATGAAAGCCGAGTTCAATTTCACTAGACACATCCAGGCCTGATTACTCCAGAGCTGTTGAATTAAAAAAAGCACTTAAATTAAATTAAACCTGTCTGACAAAATGAACTAAGCTAAAAGGTTTCAAAAAGCAACACATCATGCCACAATTTTCACAATCACCGATATCTATCACTTTCTAAGGCACTGGGGCTCCAGTTAACCATTTAAGAACTAAATGGAGAAAAGCTGGAACAGTGGTGATACCTTCCCAAGTGTGACTGTGAGATTATTATACTATCTTATGCCACATTATACCTCTAATTAAAGATTGTGAAATCATTATGTAGTTTTAGGTTGCATTATTCTCCTGACTTAGAAGAAGGTGATAACTATTACATTTATTAGACTGATTTGTATTACATTAGACTCCTGATTTATTGTGAATGAATTACATTGTTTTGTGATGCATTAAACTGCTGATTTATAAGAAATACTGTTTTCAGAGAATCATGGCCTTATTTGTCTTATTAGAAAAGAACAGAACATACTGCACAGGAAGCCAAGGTCATAACTTAGGCTCACTGAGAGATAGAAAGCATGTGGATGTTTAGGTTTTTATGACTAGGTGGGGGCCACCAGAGGCTATAAGAGACTGCTGGAAGTGTTGTTCTTCCTTCAGCCCAAAGATCAACAAACTGGGATATTTAACAAGGCACTGAGACTCCAGTTAACCATTTGAGAATTAAATGGAGAAAAGCTGGAACAGTGGTGAAACCTTCCCAAGTGTGACCAACCTACCAAAATTACTCCAAGAGCACAATGATGATCCAGGAGGTCACAAAAGAACCCAGAGCAACATCTCAAGAACAGCAGGCCTCACAGTTAAGTTGAGAGTTCATGATTCAACAATAAGAAAGAAACTATGAAAAAATTGGTGAAAACCACTGTTAACCCAAAGGAACACAGAGACACACATTTGCCTAAGAAATAAATAATTTTGGGAAACTATTCTGTGGACTGACGAGACAAAAGTTAAAAAGATTTGAATCTCATTACATTTGACATAAACACATTATTTCATAATGAAGCATAATATCAACACTTAAAAATGATGGTGGTGGTGTGATGGCCTGGGGCTGCTTTGCTGCTTCAGGAACTGGACAACTTACCGTAATTTATGGAACCATGAATTCTGCTCTGGGATTGTGCAGCAGGACGATGGCCCGAAATAGACCAGCAAGTCCATCTCTGAATGGTTGGAGTGGCCCAGTCAAAGTCCAGACTTCAATTTGATTGAGATGGTTTGAGATCATCTTAAACAAGTCATTCATGCTCAAAAACCCTCACATGTAACTGGGTTAAAATAATTATGCAAAGAAGATGTCAAAAGGCCACAAAGGCTTGATTGCAGTTCTTCCTGCCAAGAGTGGCAAAACCAGTTGGTAGGTTTAGGGTGCAATTACTTCTTCACAGTCTGTCTATATGTCTATAGAACTCGTGATAAAAGTTCTTAGTAGAGTTACATCATTGAAAATGAGCATACTATTGGTCTATATGGTAGTGCCAGTTTTTATTAAGTGTAGTGCAGTACTTCTTTACCTAGAAGAAGACCTTTAAATTTAATTAAACCAACTGAACAAAAAAACTTGTGAGGGGAAATGTCTCTTTGACAGCACTCAGACTTCTTCATTGTGGAAAGGGGTTCCCCAGGTACTACATTTTTAGAAGAAAGCCAAAACCCAGAAAACTAGAACTATATGAAATCCTACAACTGCCAAATGTCTGAATGTCTGGAGGACGAAGCAGTGACGTAAAATAAAAGTGCCCTAAAACTGCTCTTTTGAGTATACAACATGAGAATGAAGTGAGCCAATGCTCCCACTTCCAGCAGAGCACACAGAACTGCAATGCATGCTGTATAAATTCCAGTGTAACACAGAGACACACAAAAAATGCATAAAGAGTCCCTCAGTGTTATTATTCAAAAGGTTCTGTCTTGGCTCTTATCTCCAGACACAGCTGCGGGATGGTTTAAAAAAACCCGTTTTGTGTGAAAGTGTGGACTTAGTTTGAGGGGCCTCTGTCGGCGTCAACACTTTCTCCAAAGTGACAGAAAACACAAAACAGAGGCAAACGGCTTATATCAGCTAAAGATTTCACTGAACTGAAAATAAGAAGCGGGAAATTTATTTGAAACTATCTAATCCTTTGACTGGTCATCTGCTTTCAGTCTCTTTAATGAGATAACGGGCTCACTTTTTTCTTTCATATTCCTTATCTTATCAGAGGCCACAGGTGTGCTTTAAATGTTCACATATTTTTCAGCCTCCTCATAGAGTCCAGTTTTTACCATTAATCATGTTCTTCTCCCTCCCCATAAAGTCCACGCCTCGAGTCCAGTCCATCCCTTGATCCCCCGTCTTCTAGTCTCTGGCGAAAACAGTTGCAGCTACGGCCATTTTGACCTACTTCTAGACAGTACCCGTCCCAGCCTCCCTCCGCCCATTCTTTTACTTCCTCGCTGAAACAAGTCTCAGTCTTAGCAGATGCAGTTAAGTTGGGAGGACGACACACTCATGGGGAAGTCACTGTTCCCTTGTGTGTGATTGCCTGAGAGGTAACCTATTTAGGGAGCAGAAAGGGGAGGAAAGTTGGTGGAGTGAATATCAATTTAACTATAGCCATTAGTACTATTACTGACTCAATATCCTTAACTGCATATGTTTAAAAAAATATAGCTGACAGAACAGATGAAGGATGAGGCGTGTTCACTTCACATTCCTTTAAAAAAATTTTTTTTTACCCTATTACCCCATGTGGGAATAGGCCATCAGGATGCTTTCAAATTTATCCAGCACCCTTCATACATAAAGAGAAGAAAGGAGGACTACTTTACTGCCCCCTTATATTGTAGTTATTACTGGTTTTACATCCAGAACAGCCTAAAGTCTCTATGGTTTATACTTCTGACATAGTTGCATTACTTTTTGAAATGTAATTAAACACAAACTACAATGATTTGATTATCTTATAATCTCATGTTTTTTCACAATAGAAACTAGAAATTATTTCAATTGTTTAGACTGGGAAAATATAACATTTCAAGAAAAATATTAGCTTGGGCTGCTGGCCCCGTGACCCGGCTCTGGATAAGAGGAAGAAGATGGATGGATGGATGGGTGGATGAATTTGATGGCAGCTACGTCTTAAAAAAGCTGAAAGAGGGACAACAAAAGATTGGAGAAGCAAGTGGTGCTAACAAGAAAAAGCTGGTGGAACATTTTGCAGCTAAGTAGGGTAAAAGGCAGCAGGTAAGTAGCATGACTGTGTCTAAAAAGAGCATCTTAGAGAGGCAGGCTTCTCAGTAATAAATATAGGAGGAAGTTCACCAGTCTGCAAACAAGTGCATCTTATATATTGTGGAATAATCTCAGAATAATTTTCCTCACAGCAAAAAAAAATAAAAATGCAAAACTTTGACATTTATATTACATAACTACATTAAACACTCTGTCTTTCTTCATTTTTTTTTTTTTTTTTTTTTTTTTTTTACATCATGCTGGCAAAGGGAACTTTTATTCGTTACCCAGATTTCAAGGCATTTCTCAGAGTTGTATCAGTTATAGGTGAAACACGAAGTAGTATCTCACTCCAGTAGCAGAACACTTACAGTTTTAGGGCTGCAAATTTAAGGTCAAATATGAGACTCAATGACTCTTATAGCATTCTATCTATTGGAGTAAAATTGAGTTTTATTGCTCTGTGAAAACTGATTACAAACTCTAGTAGAAGAAAAAAACATGCAAGAGTTTATCTCAGGTCAGGAGGAGTCTTTGAGAAGAATTTTATCCCCTGCGTATCTGTACATGTAGTCTGCATATCTTGTACAACAGTAGGCTTTTTTTCACCCATTGACAGTCCTTTGCTTGGTCTTCCAGATGGCACTGTTGGCAGGCAGCATATTTGACAGCAGTGGCATAGCCTTTCCTCAGAAATTCTATCAAAATTCCACTTAGATCAGAAGTGCAGAAAGCCCTTAAGTATACAGGCCTACCTTTTATTGCTATTTCAGTGAAGGTCAGTCAGCAAAAGTGAAATGTCAGAGGAAATATTCATTTGTAGTGGATATAATGTGCATACAGTACATGTGTTTATACAATGTGGATTGGGTTTGTCTGCATGCTGCCCTCATCTTTACTGATGGTTCTCTATGACCAGGAGCATCCACCCCATTCAACAGTATTGATCCAAGCAGCGCACACAATCTAAGGGAGCTATCCAGGATGCACAACAGGCTAACAAGCAGCATAATGGTACAAGGTCATCTCTGAGAGAGAAAAAGGAAAGAGAACAAACCATTTTCTCAACGGTTTACACAGTTTTCCTCTTTTAACCACAGTAGGGAGTCATTAAGTACAGTCGACACATAAGGACTTCAATTCCTTAGTGACATGTGCTACATCGAGAGCGTGCTTTACTGTATGTAAATGAACAATTTCATGTCATGAACAGTTTCGTGACATGAAACATGAACGCTTGCGTCCCTCCTCGCCTTGCATGTTGTTAAATAAAGGATCTGAAATAAGACTTTATTCATATTCATGCCGTATATTCAAGCTCTGTTTTCACCTCCAGTAGTTGCTGTTAAGGGAGCTTTTCCCCCCATTTTCCTTCAGATTCACCTATGCGTGGTTTAAAAGTAACTGTTACTTAACTAAGTCAGCAGTGCTAATATTAATGTCAAGAAATCACAACATTCCCTTCTTTTCTGTTCGCCACTGATTATCACTGAGAGTAAGATGAGTCGTTAAGTAGGGGTTAAAAATCAGACAGAGTGTTGGAGGTTAGTACTTAGGATCAAGCAGCAAACATTATGGCTGAAAACTGTAGACAAACACTAAAGATTTTAGTTCTTAAATGACCACAAGGGTGACTCAAAAAGAAAACTAACCCCTCTCAACCCCGATATTAAATCACCCAATTTTATCATAGAAGTAAACATGTCTACAGCCTGGTACAAAAACAACTTCGGTGTCTTTGTGACTGGGGTTAAATTTTTATATAAGTCACCCACTGGCTTAGGGTTATCCATCTATGTGTGACACTACAGGGGCACTGTATGGGAGTCTGTATGCATGAACTGGCACTCTGAGTGGCCAATAAGATTAGAAAAGTATTACATGAATGCCAGTGCATGTAAACTGGACCTCTCAACTATATCTGCAGTATACTGCTTATACATATGTGCGACAGATCCCCATTTCATTTCAAGGAGAAACTAAGATAATTTATATAAAAGGTAATGAGTGAAGTGGGAACAGGTGGGGAAACCAGCTGCAGACAACTAGTGAACCCGGTGAGATGGGGAAGTTAAACAGAGACCAACATTTACCAAAATAAATAGGGAAGAGCAATGACACAGAGAAATACAGTTAGCTTGACACAACTAAACAGGGGAACAAGACAGACACAAAGACTAACACAAAGATGAAGCTGAAGGAAAAGAATGGGAATGCTTAAGGGAACTAATAAACTTTGAGTCATCTATAACTAAACTAAGAGCTAGAAGCAAAACAATAAGGAACTAATGCCAAGCATCAGGAGACAAGCCAAATTCATAAGCAGAAGTAAGTACCAAATAACGCAATAACAGAAGCTATTAAATAATACAGAACATGAACCTCAAAACCCAAAAAGAAATAATTAACTATAATTAACAGGAAATTCAAAACCAAGAGCCCAAGACCCAGGAACCATGGCAACATGGTGGCTATCTTCATCTTTTTTTTTAATTTCTTGAGTTTTGTTTTTGTTTTGTTTATGATGAATCTTCAACTAGATTTGAACACAAACTGTGGATTTTTTCACAAGCCTGTCAACTAAAATTGATGTTACGTTTATGTAAAGTAATCTGCTTTTTTAAAAAACAAAACAAAACAAAAAATAACAACAACTATAAACTGGCAACACAGTGCTACAGCAGTTACTGTACCCTCACAGCAAGAAGGTCCTGAGTTTAAATCTGGTGGCCAGCTGGGGCCTTTCAGTGTTTTGAGTTTGCGTGTTCTCTCTGTGGATCTGTGGGTTCTCCCCCATGTGCTCTAACTTGTGTTATAGTCCCAGAATTTGTGAATTTTCCATCCACACAAATCCCATGTCACTTGTCAGACTAACATTTTTTCCTAGTACCTTTGCTTTTAATATGGTAATAGGTTGCTTTTAATATTTCAGTGTTCATGTATCTTCATTATTTTTGGACCTTGAGTGTGAAAAGCTATTTTATGACCTTGCCTTTGGATTTGTGCTTTTGGATCCACTAAACTGAACTCTGATAAATCGGATAGTTAGCTGCTTCAGATTTCATTTTTTTTCTAACAAGAAAATGTTGAAATTGAACTTCAAGGTGTTTAACACGTTAAAATATTTATCAATATGAATGAGTTGAATGAACTATCGATGCATTTTTAGGGGACAGGAGTAGCTCAGTAGGTCGAGTGTTAGCCCCATGATTGGAAGGTCGGTGGTTTGAATCCACTGAACCTACCCTGAGGTACCCCTGAGCAAGGCACTGTCTCTACACACTGCTCCCTGGGCGCCCAATAGCTGCCCACTGCTTCACTGAGTAAATGGGTTAAATGCAGAGAGGAATTTCCCCATGGGAATCAATAACATATACTTTCTTTAAAAAACTCACTGGAAACTTTATTGGGCATCAAAATCAGAATCTTTTATTGTCATTATGCCAAAAGCACGATAAATTATATGCTGTCCAAATCAGTGCAAAGAAAGCAATCTAACTATTTGCAAAGTTTAGGTCAAGATGACTTGCTTTAGCTCATACTGAGCATCAGAACTAGGAGCAAAGCCAGCATGATTGCTGGTGCAAGACAATCTATTAGGATTTTCTCACATGAGATTTTTTTTTAGGTTTTACAGAGAATAATCCAAAAAAGAAAAAATATCCAGTGAGCAGCAGTTCTCTGGGTGGAAATGCCCTGTTGATGTTAGAGGTCAGAGGAGAATAGCCAGACTGCTTCGAACAATAGAAAGCCAGGAGTAAATCAAATAACTTCTTTCCACAACCAAGGTGGAAAGAATGGCAAGAATGGCAACGAATAAGAATGGCATCTCTTAACACACAACACCTCAAACCTTGAAGCAGGTCAGCTACAGCAGCCGAAGTTCACCCTGGGTCTCACTCCTGTCAGGGAAGAACAGGAAACTGAGGCTACAATTCACATGGGTTCAGTAAAATTGGACAATAGAAGACTGGAAAAACACTGCCTGATCTGATGAGTCTCAATTTCTGCCGCAACACTCAGATGGTAGGGTCAGAATTTGGTGTAAACAACATGAAAGCATGGATCTACCCTTCCTTGTATAAACAATGTAGGCTGGTGCTGGTAAAGTAATGCTGTGGGGGATATTTTCTTGAGAAAGTTTGTGCCTTTTCGTACCAACAGAGCACCTTTGAGATGTGGTGGAGTTTGAGATTCACATCATGGATGTGCAGCCGGCCAGTGTGCAGCTACTGTGTGATGCTATCAAGTCAGCATGGACCAAAATCTCCAAGGAAGGATTCCAGCACCTTGGTGAATCTGTGAGCAGGGTGTCACTCATTTGGTAAAGGTTTATGAAAGAGCAAGGATGTGTAAATATTTAACTAAAAGCCTTAAAGAGTCCTGTTCTTTGTATGTCCAACCATCAACTACTCCCAGCTTCCTTCAGTTAAAAGCCATTTTTTAATGTTGAACAGTACAAATTGTTACACAGTACAAAAACATCCCAGGTGAATGCAATCCAGGCATTAGTTTATTTTCTATAGTGGTGCCACATATGTATAACCGTATTCTGATTGATCTTTTGGTTACCGCGGGTTCCTAGGCTTCCACTATACCTATTTTGTGGCGGCAAATTGACTTTACCCCATTACCACCCACCACAACTTAGATTAGATGTATCAGCCCTGATATATGTTGGATGATTCAATCCCTCCGGTTATACAGGGCTGGATGTTTCAATCCCCTTGGCTCATATAGAGCTGCAGCCACAGATATACAAAAATTACTTTCAGCACAAAGTCTTACACTAAATCTGACTGAAATCTCCAGTCTGTGTTCAACCGGGCAATGCCCCTTCAGTCAAAACTTTTGAAAAATATCTTTGGCAGGTTATATTGCTCTTTCAGTCCGAAGGCGCCTGTGGGTTTACCAGCTGCAAACGTTTGTCTGTGAGTACAGAGACCCATTTAAGTGTCTCATCACACACAGAAGCATCGGGCGCACCCCCCGCAACCATGCACTCTGTCTGTGTACCTGGCAGCACATCCACTCATGCCATTTACATTTCAAAGTGAGACATATTTGCACAAACGCACATACTTACCATCTGGCATTTCTGGTTTCTCTCATACCCACCTATTGGTTTCCAGAGCATATGAGCAAAACCTACATGCTATTTGCATTGGGATAAGGCTGTAAATGCTTCTGTTGATGCTTGTTGGACCACAGCGGTAGGAGTGAATATTTCTGCATTTTTTTGCCTTTAAATTAGGGTTGTTTTGTGTGTCACAACCCATGGCTATATGTATGTGCGTCTGCTTAAGCACCTGTTTACACACTTTACAGTTTATACACATCCAGCTATACGTGTCACCAGCTGTTTCTCGTGTGGACGAGTGCGTGTGTTTGTGTGTCTGTGTTTGCTGGCTTATGGTAGACGCCGTGGCATTGAAGAGGCCTTATCTATCATGTTCAGAGCACTAGCTCTCACAGGAGATAGAGCTCTCAGCCGGAAGCACGAGTGCAACTGAAAAGACTCCTGACACACACCTACAGCTCTGGCTCAGACAGCGAAAGAATGAACCGAAGGGAGACATGATGGTAATATCAAGAAATAAATTTCACAGTGAGAGAAGGGACAGCAAATGAATGTTTGCGCGTGTGTATAATGATGTGTGTAACGTCTGTGATGCAGGATTCTCATCTGCAAAATGCGTGTTTGCGCTAACACACGCGGGATCTTGCTGGAACACACTTTTGTCTCGTTTTCATGGGCTTCCATTGTGAAAGCACCAGAGGTGATGTTTGCACATTTACCCCGCAAAAACACATTATGAGCAAGTGTGTTTACGTAAGTGTTTGTAAGTGTCCCGGCCTCCATGAGCCCCTGAGTTGTCCATAAGGCTGAATGTGAGTCGGGGGTTAATGTGCTCACCCCTAGGCAGTGGAAGCGGCTTTCACTCTCTATTAAACTGTCCTTCATGTGGGAGCAGATGAGCCTCATTATATCAGAGTCCCCAGCTAATGACCACTAATCCCTTCCCACTGAGGAAAAAGTGAGTGAGAGGCAGGAAGGTGGGCTAAGCTCTGCAATCTGAGGAGAGATAGATGGAAAGTTGAAGATGGAGAAACTGTGACTAGAGCCTGGAATTAATATTATAATGTTTGACTGTTATTGACCTCCCCCTCTCTCCTTCCACACCCTCACCATTGCTGCTGACGCACATACACCCACACACACACGCACACACACATACACAGCCCACATCAGCAGTCCTTCTCCTTCATTCCTTCATGCGGAGATCTGAGTGATGATCTCAGTGTGAGGGGAAACGGACTGTGAATGCATTAATGCCATCATCATCATCAGGGGACACGAAGCTTTATCTGTCATCATCCTGCGACAGCTAGGGCAGTTCTCCACAGGCCAGGCTATTACTCTCTATTACCCATCACACACACACAAACACACACACACGTGGGTAATGATGGGGTGCATCCTTGGTCGTCTTCACCCTCCAAAATCTGATACATAATGTTTTTCCATCACAGTCTGGTTAAAAATTTATAAATCAATTTTCCTTTCAAAATACTGCTCGATCGACCAGAAGCCTTAAGAATTTTTTTTCCCCACCAGAGTCTGGCTTCAGCTGATCTACGCTGAAATGAAATCGTCCTCTCTGTGCAGTACCCAGTTACTGCTATCAGTTGGTGATAGAAATATCTGCACACACACACACACGCAAGGATAAAGATAAGGATAAAATTGAGAGAAAGGCAGAGTGGAGAAGAGGAGAGCGTGAGGAGAGATTTTTCAGCAACCAGTATGATCAATATTTCTCCATTCTTCATTCTATTAGAGCGGCTCAGAAACAATTTTCCATGAGCCTTCACTCACTCTGGAATAAAATCTTCATTTTCTTTCTCTCTCTTACTCTTACAGTCATGCTTCATTTTCACTCTCCCACAGAGATCACAGTTATGAAATCATTACTGTTATTTAAAGTGATTGTTACCGGCCTCTGTCGAGGTGACAGTGAAACCTGCAGTATTTGTATTATCTTCGTTTTTTATTTTTATTTTGTGTTAGATACACATTTTAGATCATCTAAACAAAATCCAGTTACCCATCGTATTGTTTCATCAGGTTGGCGAGCTTTTTCTTCATCCTCATCAACAAGTTCTGGAGTAGAGAGTGAAGATCTTTTAACAAACTTTCGTTATGTTTGACGGGTGATTAGTAGCAATCGTTCCCATGCATGCACCTATATTTCCATGTGAACTGTAGACTCAGAGCTGATTTATTCCACATCAGCTGGCACAGACCTGAGGGAGGGCAACCTTTTCTGTCAGCTGTGGCACTTAAATAGCACAATAACTATAATGAAGAGTTCAAAGGGATGATTACATGGTACATCATGCCATGACAGCTAAACTCTCTGAAAGATGGCACCTGTTCGATGCAGACTTACACCTAAGTAATATACTTTCAGATATTTAACTTTTTCTGTGAAACATCAGTTTACTGCATAGAAAGTGGATGTAAATATGGTATGGGCTGGCATTTATTTATTTATATATATATATATATATATATATATATATATATATATATATATATATTTGGGGTGCAACGATATTCGTATCGATATTGAACCGTTCGGTACAGTGCTTTCGGTTTGGTATGCATATGTATCGAACAATACAAAATTTGTAATTTATTTTATCAACTTTCCTTCTGACGATGCTGTCTGTGTTGAGCGCTCAGTGGATCTGCGCTCGACAGTGCAGCCTAGGCGGAGTAGTCGAACGCAGATTCACTGAGCGCAGGGCAAGCTAGCGAGACAGAAGTTAAGCTCTCCTTGCAACATGAACCTCCCCCACCCTAATTCAGATCTGGCGTTTGGAACTATTTTGGTTTTCATGTGACGTATGACCCTGAAGGTAAGCGCGTCATGGACAAAAGTAAAACAGTATGTCGGATGTGCCACGCAATGCTCAATTACATTGGTGGGAACTAGTGCGTTAGCGCAGTTAGCTCGTTAAGGTGTTGGCCGTCCAGCCCCACGCACGGGGCGATCCGCGGTAGCTCGTTAACGGAGATTTGCCATGTTGTGGCATTAACCTCATTTCAGATTAACGTTGACAGCACTAGTGGGAACACAATGAATATGACTGCACATTTACTCCGACATCATCCTAGTGCAAACACAAGTGGAAGCAGACAAAAACAACAAGCACACATGCTACAAACTTTACCCGAGTCATTTAGACAGCCGTTAGCACATGATTCTCCTTATGGGGACCTGATATGTTTAACATGCTGCTGAGAATATAGCCCAGAAGAAGCGTATAGTATAGCTTTTATTTTGGAAAGAGCCATTTCTCTGTAATAAACTCTCTTTTCCAAAGATGAGGGATTTCTTGATCAGATAGATTTATTTTTTTTATTACTTTGTTGTTTCAGCAACATTAAATTTAAAAACTGTACTTTTGAGTTAAAAAATATATTTATAATTTTAATAAATTACAAATGAAAAAAAGCATGAACATTTTTTTGTATCGAAAAAATATCGAACCGTGACACCAAAGTATCGAACCGAACCGAACCGTGCATTTTGTGTATCGTTGCACCCCTAATATATATATCTTAATGACCACTCAAAGGACTTTACACAACAAGCTCAACACTAAATTAGAAAAATCTTGGCTTCTCGTTCATGTTACCTAGAGAGTGCAGACTTGTGACTTGGTAAACCCCCTATAAAGGTCTAGACAGGGGTCTCAAACATAAGGCCCAGAGGCCAGAATCAGACAGGCAAAAACTTCAATCCAGCCCACTGAACAGTAACTGAAGCTTTCCTACTGATAAAGACCTCCCCCACAGGTATTCATACTACACCAAAGTACTTAAGTAATGTTTAAACAATTAAATGACAGAAATGTTCAAAAAAAAATTTCACTACCCAACATAGAAATTTCTGAAAAAAATAGAACTTTGTTTTATAATTACAGGACAACGTCTTTATCATGTACATAAAACAAGACATTCTGTTGAATTTGCTCTTCTTTTTCTTATGTTTAGATATATCAGGATTAAATGTGTAGTTTAGTGTATTTACACTGACACAGAGGGAAGTTTCACTGCTCCAGCCCATTTCAGATCAAAATGGGCTGTATGCGGCTCCCTGTGTAAAATAAGTTTGAGATCCCTGTTCTGGAGGATAAACGAGAAGGTAATATGTTACAAACATGATTAAGTATTTTGGTAGCCACAATCATTTTAAATGATTAACCTGAGAAAATCTTCCACTGTGTTTATAATGCATTTAGGGTTTCAAAGTCTGACTGATGTCCCATCAGCCTTTATTATTACTTTGCATGAGTGATGTTAGTGAACTCACATTCTAGTCATATGTCTTGATGCATTCTCAATCATCCAGGAAAGTAAATCTCCAAAAGTTGACTGAAGAAGTCACTTGGATGAGTGACGAAACGTTTCTCCCGCAAAAATGCTACGTCCAGATGAACAGATTCAACTTTTGGAGATTCTAGTCATACTGACCGCAAGTCAGAGTTTAGCTATATGTACATGCTTCAAGCACTCCATTGACCTGACAGAGCCAATGAGAATCATGAATTTAGCTAACATTTATGTCTTTAGGTGGAAACCTACAAAGTCACTGGGGGAACATTCAAATGCCAAACAGAGAAGGTTTGACCCAAGTACCTTCTTGTTGTGAGGTTACAGAGTTAACCACTCCACAACCTTCTAGCCACCACATGTTAAACTAAGATTCACTAGCTGGCACAACATCCACATTTTAGGTTTGACAGCATTTCTGGTAGGTAATGGCAGATGGCTTGAACACGAATTGAGGCTGTGGTTTGGGGAAAACCTGGACCGACTGGCTGGTCAGTGGCGTCACTCGATGAGTCATGAGAGCGTCTCGTTCACAAAAATCAAAGACACCATTTTTCAAACCTGGCAACGAGGGAAATGCTACAAAAAATAATGCTATGGTCCCCCAAGTCTGATGGTGTACTGTTGCCTCAACGTCCACCTTTGTTGTAGCGTTCGTGCTGCATATTAATTATGCCACAGGACACTCGGACACGTTGCTATAACAACAACATTGCACATAAGGTGGTACTCAGTTGTAAGGGAAAACCAAGTCGATCCGAGTTGAGTCATGGTGAGTCGCTTTGAGTAGGTACTAAGTACTTAAGTGCTAAATTAGAATTTTGATTAAATTACACGCACTGTCTTCAGCATTGCTGCTCACTTTTAGAGAAGAATTGCACATTTAAATCTGCAGATTTCCCAATGAAAGTTATTTCAACTTTAGGTTGTATGAAAAACTAAGTTTTTACAATAATAAACCGTTTAGATATATTTAAAGCCATTCTTGAGTCATCACACGTAACTACTGTATGTATACTCATTTTCTTTATTGCAAGAAATTGCCACTTTACGTAAGTCATAAGTAAACTCAAAGCAAGTGTTTTGACATTAGCATTGTCTCGTCTCATTGGAAGATTATCCACTTGTTTCAGAAGTATAATTCAAGGACTGCAAAGAAGCTAAAACTGTGTTAATCTGGATGCTTTTTGGACACAAACACAAACCGCTTGCACTAATATCTCAAGCAGTGGATTCAAGGGTGTTTCAGTTCTTGACTCAATCAAAAAAAAAAAAAAAAAAAAGCACAGCAATTTTCTTTAACGATTACCCAAAGCCAATCACAGAGGCACTGATTAGTGCTTCAGCGTCTGCTTTGGCTTGATAGCGCTCATTTCAGGAAATGAAGCCATCTCTGGGAAAATAACATATGAAAAACACACATGTGCACTCAGTCCAATAACTCGCTCAATCACTCAAATGCGACTGAAATCATGTCGAGAGAGTTGAGGACAATTTTAATACAAACTTTATTTGGTGCCATTAGTCAGATCACTTCTGACAGCGACAGTGTAGCATTTCTAACAACCGCTTTGCCAATTAGGAACCATTCCTTCTGTTATTTGTGTGCCATTGAGCAAATATTTGAACCAGTAAAGCTGACTTAACTGACTGGCTGGGACAGAGTATAGAGGTGAAAACAGAGTAAATGTGAAAGACTGGTACAAAGTTTGTGAAAAAGAGACCAAGAAAGATAAAATCAATGTGAGGGCGTGTGCGTGAGAGAGAATGTGAGTGACAGGGTGTTTGCAAGGAGGATTTGCACAGTATTGATCTGTTGACCCTATGATCACTTTGATTAAATGTCACTCTCTTCAGTCAGATTCCCTGATTTAATACGGAGCATTGAATTGATGGTGACGCTGCGTATCAGATTTTCCCTCTCCTTTAAGAGTCTTCCTTTTTCTGCAGAGCAGTCAGCCGGACCCACCATGCTCCATTCAATTTAGTTCAACAGCCCTTTTCAAAACAACCAGGCCATCATTAAATGTGTGAAGCGCATCCAAGGCAGACTCAGAGTATTTCTGATTTAGATGCTTGGCGGATTGACTCTTTTGATCTTGTGAAATGAAAGCAAATCTGAAAGTTTGATACATTTGTCAGAAACAACCATTCATACGATGCATTTTGGAACTTTTTCACTAATTTTGCTTGTTCTTTCTTCCCCTCCTCCACAGCAGAAAGTTTTAATATGGTTAGAATAGAAGTCTGGCACCTTTTAACAACTTCCACAATTTGCAAGAGCTATTTCTAGGTCTGTTATTGTCACTCAAATGTCCTAATCCTCCAAGGATGCAATGACCTGTGGAGGAAATCTGCTGCTCTGGGACTCAGAAGTGGATGGACAGATGGATAGATGTGCACAGGGATGCGTGAAAGAAGGTGCCCTGAAAATTGGATTTCTCTCGCCTCGGCCTCTTAGACAAGGGAGGCTAAAAACAACAGGAAAAAAACACGAGAGTGTGAGAATGGAGAAGTAAGGGAGATGGAGGGGCATTGCCAGGGGCCCTGTCAGAGAATGCGCTGAAACGTGGAGTGGCTCTTTTTTCTCTTGCCCAAATTCCACTCCCCATTAGCCCACCAAACCAGCAACTGGCCTTGGCCTCAAAGGTGGAGGGGGTGGCTGTGAGTGCTGCAGGCAGAAAAGGGTAACACATACCCACAAGCCGTCCTCGAGAGGCGAGTGAGGCAGGAGCGTCGAGATGAGGCCCCAGCCTGCCAGATGTAGGATGCGGAGGTACTCAAGTGAGCCAGGGAAGGAAAGAAGGATGGAGGAAGATCGGGAGGAAAGAATTGGAATAGGATACACAACTCATGATAAACACATCCATCCTCATTATTGTAATAACCCGCCTGCCACGCACCAGTGCAGCCTCGCTCGTCCCCCTATCTATGTATCTCACCATCGGTTCACTTTTTCTCTGCACACACAAACGCATACACACACTCGCACACTGCTGGCAATACATTTCAAATAGATGTATCAGTGCTCAGAAATCCTGAATTCAAGTTTTATAAACTGCCCTTCTTCTGCTATCTGTGCAGACAAACTGTCTAATCTCAGAACTGCAGAACAAAATCACTTTTCGATGCAATATTGTCAGCCAGGAGAGGTTCCACACCAATACTTCTGTTAGATTATGAGTGAGTGTTTCCTGTGGCTCCCGCATTGTAAGCTCATCCTGCTCTTTCCGTGGTCCATGAGAAAAGCTGAGGGAAGCACTGGTAGGATTAGTGCACTAGCCATGGGGCTTAAGGCACTAAAACACACACACAAACGCATCTTTTTGTTAATTCATCATCCTCGGCTCCCCACTCACACGAATTTATGAGGTCCATATAGTCAACCCAGATTCTCTGCAATTGCCTCACTCACTGTTTAGCTAATGGCTGATATATTAAAGCACAGCAACAACAATGTGTCTTAGGCCACAGTCACACAGGCCTAGAGACCAGTTGGCAACCCATTAAACAACCTGTGTATGAACGGTTGCTGGCAGTTACAAGATGAAATTGGTTGCACAGAGGTATACAATGCTGCACTGAAAATCTCCATGCAATTGCTTTGCTTGCTAGCTGCTACTGTCAAGATCTTCCATGCAAACTACAGGCATATATGCTTGCTATATATGTGCTAGCAAGCATAACTCCACCATATACCTTATCTTGAAACGGCCAGCTCCAGCAACCTCTATGTGCCAAGGGCTCACTAACTGGTCTTCAGGCCTGATTGGGGCTTTAGCTATCAATTTTACAATGAGTGTCATCAACATCCAGCAACGAGTCACCAACTGATAAGAGAATACACATTTTTTACCTAGCAGTCACTTGTTGCCAGATGGTCGATGACCTTACATATGTGTTGGGTCAACACATATAGCTAAAACACCAGTGGTGCTCTTGACACTGATTGTTTAAATCAGTAAAACTCTACTGAAGGGATGGCTGACCTTCTCCCCAAAGATGGCTGGGTGCTCCATTCATTCAACTCTCGAGTAAGAGGGCTGTGTAACACACTGGTTCAAAATCTCCCATAAAGCATTGCTTAGCTGGGTTGAGATTTGATGATTCAGAAGGCCATCATTTTCATAGTCATCAGACTGTTCAGTCACACCTCATGCCCTTTGAATGGGAGTTTTGTCATTGTGGAAGACACTTTTACCATCAGAATGTTTCATCAACGGGACAAAAATGATCAATTAGAACAACTTTGTATTGATTTACAGTGACCTTTCTTCTAAAGGACAAATTGAGGTAAATCATACCAACAAAATGCATTCCTGCACTGCAGGTACAGAGTGACTATCTAATAAGTAGTGAGACTAGAATCAACTTAAAATACACTTGTCACCTTTTGAAAAAATGAACATAAATATAAATGTTCGCTAACAAATAACGCAACTGATATCTTTCTTAATAATAAAGGCAAGACTATAATATTAATTTTAATGCCAGGAGCTGAGTGTTACAACTGCTCCCTTCATGGATCCAATTGTAACAAAATATTTGCAACTAAGCAGCTCACAAGGAAACACTCTTCTGCACAGTTTACCTCAATGTAGTTGTATCCAATAACGTTGACAATGCTTAGCCTACATTTTTTTTAGATGTCAGATATTGTAGGCTGTGAATTTAAGAGAAAAATATATTTCTATTTTTCAGAAAAATTGGCCACTATTCTAGTGGTGACTAGATTTTAATTGAGCGATTTGAGTTATCCTTCAGTTATCTAATTGTCAAGAGATGTATTCTAAAGACACTTCTTCAGCTGAGAGTCAGAGAGTAGAAACAGACATGCTGCAGTTTTTATTTGCAAGGGCGGTCACAGAGCGCTCGCACCCGAGAGTGGGGGCTCAGGGACTCGCGCTCTGCCACTGCTCTGGTCTTTATTTATATACAAAGGTAATACAACAGTGAATACAGTGAATACACTTGTAGGAATGTTGATGTGTATGTGTATGTGTGTGTGTGTATGATTCTGAAGGACGCAGCCCCTCTTCCCACTAGGGAGTGAAGATAAGAGTGTTCAGCACCTGCTCTTGCTCTTGACGAAGGCGGTCGCACTTTTCTCCTCTCCTCCTCTCCCTTAGCTTCCCTGCTTAGCCTCTTATGTCCTTGTCTAGTCTCGTGTTTTTTTTGTATTACTTTTCCCTGGAACACTCACAGTCTGTTCTCTAAAACCTAAAAGAGGAATTATGGATTTGATCAACTGGTCCCTGAATGCAATTGACACCCCTTTCTCAACGAGAAGTTTGGGCTTGGGTGAGCCTGAGTGCTGAAGAAATCTACCTATTCGGAACCATGGTAACAGGGTTCTTGCTGATCGGAGCTGGCTTGGCCTCATGCTCATGCTACTCATGCTGGGCTCCCAGGAGTCTATTTCACTGCAGGGCAACCTGCACGTGGCGAATAAAGCCTTGATTGATTGATTGATTGATTGATTGATTGATTGGGAGTGAAACCGCTTGTTCAGCTCTTATTATCGCTGTGGGAAGAAACTTACAAAAGAACAACAGTCTAAGTCATCAAAAGGTCATCATTAGGGATGGGTATCGTTTAGGTTTTATCCGATACCGGTGCCAAACCGGTACTTTTGAAACGGTGCCGGTGCTTAAACGGTGCTCAAACCGGTGCTTAAAGAATGGAGAACACAAAATTGGTCCAAAAACCTCTCATGTTCAGCTGTTTTTTTGTAAAAAGATAACAATGTTAGCCTTTTCTGCAGCTATGGGGCATATATGGTATCATTCTTGGCTGGAAGCAGTGCTTAAACAATGGAAAAAACACAAACTTTGTCCAAAAACCTCTCATGTTTAACTGTTTTCCACTTTTTCTTTGGTCATTTTAGCCTTTTTGGCCAGGGTGAAGGGAGTATCTGCCATCAAACAAGAAGACAGCCGCATGTAACTATGATGATGTTTGCTAGTTCACCTTACGTGCATTAATGTAATAACGTGGTTAGCCTACTCAACGTAAATTACACACGAACAACATTAAGCTACTCACGCAGAGAAGAACGGCTGCTGCTGCCATCATCATCCGTCATCATTTCTGCTACACTGGCAGGGCTAGGGGCCAGGACTCTACTCTTCGGTTTTTGGGGGATGTTGCAAACTCCGGGTCCGATAACAGGCAACCCACCCGCAGCAGATGTGCTCAGTGTGAGGTCTCGCAGCAAGCTATCAAATACGGCGCATTTCTCGGCTTTTAAAAAAAACGCTATGCGTCGCCAGGTGTTTCATCGGATTTGAGGTGTTACCTCCTTTGACAGTATCACAGTATCAGCTTAAAGCACTTGTTGCAGGCTGCTGAGTTTGCATATTTTGCTGTGAAGTACAGCCAGACTTTTGACCGCTTCGCCTTGGGCATTTTTAATCTGTAGCTCTGCTCTAAAAGAACGTACGTACCTGGACCCGCCTACTATCCTCGGAAACGTAAAATGATTGGCTAGAATCTAAAGTGTATCACAGCTCAGGAAAAAAAAGCACCAAAATAAAGCACCGAAATGTGCGCGGCTTTTCGGTCTGGTTACTACCGTTTATGACAGAACCGGTGCCATCATGGCACCGGATACCGGTACCCATCCCTAGTCATCATGCAGTATTCTATCATATGCAAACTTATATCATTAAAAGTCTATACTGACTACTAAGTACAATTCTCCACTGACACTAATGAAACAAGAACAGTTTCTACAGGTATTAAGAAATGTTAACATATATATATATAACATATATATGTATTTATTTTGGTCGCACATATATATGTACATCATACAACCATTCTAGATAGCAAGACCTGCATTAGCTTGGGTTGTTCATTAATTTTTTTTAAAAAATCAGATTACAGAAGGATAGAACTGTGATGTAAGTTTAAACCGAGTCATCTACCCTGCAAGTAACAGAAGAAAAATACTGCATATTGAAAGTCAATTCTTTGAGAATTTCTGGAGGAAGTAAGACTGCACTTGTTACCTACACACAGAGAGAGAGAGAACCATAATGAGCATGTGCAGAGTCAATGCAATTACTCTAGCTTGTTTCTGCTTTGAGGAACTGAGTGTGTTACAATTGCCACTGTCACTATTGTCCCAGGTATATCCTAAATTTATCCCAAGAAGTTCAGATGGAAAAAAGACACAATCTGCTGATAAATGTATTCTTTTGTGTCTCTGTGAAACTCTGCACTCCTACACTATTTTGGTTCTTGTTATGCTTCTGTTGGTTCATCAGAGACCGAGAGTGAGGTAAGAGGGGGGAGAATAATCAATATCTCCTCCTAGCAGATCTCCATCATCTGTGTTATTATTGATATGAGTTTGTTGGGGCCTCTGGGAAGACCTGGCCTGTTGATCACAGCAACTGACACAGAGAGAGAACAAAAATATGGGTATGAATAAAAAAGTATGACAGAGGGACCAAAGAATTTCATAAAAATGTGGGAAATGACAAATCATAGGAAACTAAGAAAATAAAGACTTGCTCAGAAAATGCAATATATTACTCAAAATTATAAGAAAACAAAATTATAAGAAATAAGATAGGGTTGTAATTAAGTGATCCAGAAGGAGCGTGTACAATAATCAGCACATTTGGGTAAATCATTACTGCCCCCATGAGACTAAGGCTACGTTCACACTGCAGGTGAAAGCGCATCAAATCCGACTTTTTTGACCCTATGCGACCCATATCCAATCATGGTATGACAGTGTGAACAGCACAAATCTGATATTTTCAAATCCGACCTGGGTCACTTTCGTATGTGGTACTGAATCCAATACATATCTGATGTTTTAGAAAGCGACTGCTGTTTGAATGGTCAAGTCGCATTAAATCCAACTTTTACGTCACTGATACAAGACAGACGCCAATTATCAGCGCCGGAGAAGACACTGCGAACGCTTCCTGGCCATCCAGTGTAGATGTTAGTGAAACTGTTGGGAAGACAATGTTGGAGAAACGTGAACATTTTATTTGTACTGTATAATCTGCAGATTCTGACATAAATCTGCAACTATCCTTTGAAGCACCGCTCCTCTCTAAAACAGCAATAAGGATCATTATTAGGCTATATGTAAATAACAAAATAACTTTATAACTTAAAGCAAAATTGGGAAACGTAAAGTCCGAAACAAGTCTTTATATTCAGGGCCATCAGTCAAACAATACTGTTTGCTCTGGGTCTAAACAGAGCGCGTTGTGTGTGACGTCTTCTTTTGCGCATGCGGGCCGCTTTGAGGGTTCACACTACAGCGCGTTTGCTGTCGCATTTTATTTGTAGTGTGAACAAGCACACACACACAAAAAAAAATCAGATTTGATCAAAAAATCGGAATTGAGCATTAAGACCTGCAGTGTGAACGTAGCCAAAGTGGTCCTCATCAGCCGCCTTTCACCATTCATAATGTCAGGATAATAGTAGGATACTTTGCTGCTTTTCTTCCCTTTATTTTTAAAATTAAAGCTATATATATGTATATATATATATATATATATATATATATATATATATATATATATATATTTAAATATCCCAATTCTTTGATCTTTGGGCTGAAGGAAGAACAACACTCAGTGTTGTCAACAGTCTCTTTATTCCATACAATTCTCATTGTTCCGTACAACACTTCGACCATAAACATCCGGACAGGAGGGCGTCCGCCAGATCTCAAAGTGTCTGACCATTTCTCACATTCTTATAGCTTCAGCCCCCCTCCAAAGTCCTAAAACCTAAACATCCACTTTCTTTCTCTCTCTCAGTGAGCCTAAGTTATGACCTTGGCTTCCTGTGCAGTATGTTTTGTTCTTTCTAATCAGACAAATAAGGCCGTAATTCTCTGAAAACAGTATTTCTTATAAATCAGCAGTATAATGCATCATAAAACAATGTAATTCATTCACAATAAATCAGCACTCTAATGTAATACAAATCAGTCTAATAAATCTGATAGTTGTCACCTTCTTCTAAGTCAGGAGTATATGCAAACTAAAACTGCATAATGATTTCACAATCTTTAATTAGGGGTATAACGTGGCATAAGATGATATAATAATCTCACAATATCTAGGCTATAGGAAAAGTTGTCAAACTGTGGTTACAGTCTTGGAGGTGTGGTTAAGAGCAAAAAAAAAAAGAAATCAATGTGAGACTACAATGTGGTAAATGGACTGGTTTTCTTTGCAAGTGCTTTCAATCACTCCTTGCTCAAGGATGTTTAGCATGAAGACTGGAGCAAACAGGGATCGAACCACCAAACCTTCTGATTAGAAGGTGACGTGCTCTGCCTCCTGAGCCACAGCCACCTCTTGTGGCTGAGTGTTTTTTGTTCTAGTCTTTGGCCAGTGTAACAGTTCTCATAGTGGAAAAAGAAAAAGAATGGCACTAGAGAGAGAAAGTAAGAAACGTTTTGTGCAGCTTGTGATTGAGAAAGGGCTAGAGAGTTCAGACTGCAACAGCACTCCCTCATGCTTTAGTCCAGAGTGTTGGTGAGCTCTCTGCTGGGGGTAACTGTCAGGCTGACAGCTGGTATAGATCCAATCTAACCCCACTCCGTCTGGCAGCTTTAGTAATTGTTCAAAAACAAGTGGCCCTGCCCAAGTAGAACAAGGTGTATGTATGTGTGTGCTGGTGGTCAGGGCCTTTGGATGCTTGCACAGAGCACATGGACGAGCAACGGGGCGCCTGGCCTCTGGCTTCAACTGGTGCCAGGTGTTGGAAATTACCTGCTGATTTGTGCATAGGCTGCAAAAAATGTTGCTACACAAATACACAATCACACGGCTCAAAAGCCAACATAACTGCCAATAGGACTAGAAGAGTGTTACACAGCAGAAAGTTATATAAACTTATGTAAACTTTAAAAAACCACATGGTTTTTTAAACTTTTTTTTTTGCTTATTATAATACACCTCCTTTTTGTGAATGATACCGATGCATGAAGAAAAATATATCTTATAATAAATTCAAGATTTTGTGCATCAATGCAATGTTTGCACATATTTTGTTACTAAAAAATATAATAATTTAATACCTTAAGTAAAAAATGGAGAGATACACAAATCCAAGAAGCCCAGAGGGGCACATGAAGTAGACCTGGAAGGGAAAATGTTTTAGTTTACTCTGTAGTTTACTCTGTACTCCTCTACTTGAAATAAGTCACATTGACATTTTTCTTCTTTAATGTTCTTTAAAGAAAGAAAAGCAAATCCAAAATACAATTATCAGTTTTCCTCAATTATCAGCTCAGTCTTTTCATCAGGGTAATTGTTCTTAACAGGCTCACTACAAAAGGCTGGTAGGATTATCAGTGACATTTGGCTTACTATTAAATTCAGAAGAAAGTTATTGAGGGTGTTTTTTTTTTTATATGATATGAAATGATATGCATTAATTGATATTTTTTTAAAAACAAGATCTTAGAGCTTTTTTTCTGTTTGAAGTACATTAGTATAATTTTTCATGAAATTCAGAGCACCCAGCAGCATGCCAGTGCTTTTGGACACTGCAAATGTATTCAGTTTGATTTTAGATAACATTTTCAAGAGGCTTTTCAAATTCCAAACATTATAAAAATGGGTAGTCAGATGATTGTTGAGCATAATCAAATATGCTTTATTACAACAGAGTATACAAACCATCATAGTAGGGTGCACAAAATCCCCTCTTGTCTTTTTAAATGGTACTAGAAATAATCAATAGGGCAAACTGGGGTCAGAAAAATACGAAAATAGGCAGTAGGTAGAAAGAGCAGGATGTTTCAGGCAAAGTACTATTAGTTTATGAGCTGAGATAATGTGGTAATTAAGAAACATTAAGAATCATCCTCCACTTTAATAGAAGGCAGTAATGTACATTAGGGCAAAGGATACAGAACACTGAATGAGTCCTTATTACAAAATCTGGTGAGTGTCGTGCTGCCATCAGCTGAGATATGCAGCACTCAGATACTTTTCCAGATGGTGTCAAGTTGCTTTTGTGATACAGAGTATAGACGGGTAAGCTGCGGTCACTGACAGTCATTTCCACACACCACAAAACCAACACATTGCTGGGCATCTCAAACACTTGTTGTAGGTCATCGGAGCCTGTGTGATCCGTCTTCTTATATGGGCTCTCTTTCATAAATCCAACAATAATCAAAATGAGTTGTTCTGCTTTCACTTCCCTTCTGTAATGTGTCTTCATTGTCCCAAGTTTCAGCACACTACTACAGATAAAGAAGACACATGCTGTAAAACACCTGTATCAGTCAGACTTTCTCTCAATGGCCCTGTTTCCTTCAGTCACTCTTATCTCTTCCTCCAGGAGCTGAACAGAACTGAGTCCCTCCACCACAGTCACTTTTCTCCAAGTTAAATTAGACAGAAAATTCATATTTATACTTTAGCGATTGTGAAAGTCCCCAAACATTTCCCGTAAATTATAGTTTTTTACAATTGCTAAGCCACATTTACTGAAACCTTCCACTTGTTTTCTCAAAATTATAAACATAAAAAAACTATTTTCAAACATTATTCACAAAATGACTGATCCCCAAAGCACTTTTATCTGTGCTCAAAACCAGTGTTTTCAAATCACACAAACACACACAGCCACTCAAAATTAGAACAAAAACAAACGCAACATCAAAAACTTAAAAACTGTCTTCACAGTATGCAGCTTCAGAAAAGAGAACTTACACATTTTCATTGGAAGTTTAACTCGAAAAAAAAAATCCCTGAAACGCATGTACCTTATTGCACAATGATTCTGAATAAATCCCAACATATTTCCTACTTTTCTGTCATTTAGCAGTTCTAAACAATCACCTAAATCTTACATTTATCTTGTTTTCACACAATAACAGAACAGTAAACTCAAACCTCATGTCAAGTGGAACTGGAACTAAAAGAAATCATAAATTATAGGTAAGGAAGGAAAACACAGAGCAACCCATAGGAGATGCACAAATGTTTTGAGCAATGCCTCAGTCACACTAGTGTATGTATAGGATGGCAACCTCCTTGCAACTAGGAAAAACCTGTTGCGTTGAATTTTTCACATCTGTTGACTGATTGCAAGTAGTTGCAGTGGCCAAGTAGTTGGCCAAGATGATCATGCAATTGCCTCTGGGCAACCACTTTCATTTGCAAGCTGACTGAAACTTGCGATAGGACATCAGGATGCTTCATGGTGGGCAACTTGTCTCCAAACAACTGCAGTCCAACTTAGACCGAATGCAATAATACTCTGTTTATATTCCCATATAAAAAGATGTTTCTCAAGAACCCATGCTATTAAGTAATTAAGTCGCTATCCTGCAGCAAATACCTCACTATTCACTAGCTGGGACCACAACCTCATTTAGGTTTGATGGCATTTCTAATATTTATTGGCAGATGGCATGAGCATAAATTGAGGCTGCGGTTTGGGGAAGGCCTCAAGGGGGGACTGGCACTGTCTCCCAGTGAGAGTTTCTTGTTTGACTCTGAATGTAAGTAGTTGATGTAAATTTCTGTGTATGAAGACAACAGATTTTCGACAGATGGCAACAGACTTGTGATTTTCATTGACTTATCAAAGTTAATCACTGTATTATCAAAAACAGATTGCATGCAATTGCTACTTTGACCCCATTCAATCAGAGACTGATGACAGACGGACTCTGTTTTATTGCTGGCTTGATGTACCAAGATCGCAACTGATTACAATTGAGACTTGAGCACTGCCTTCAGCACTGGGTCATGTGACACAACTGAATGTAATTAATACAGGTGATGACAATTAGCTGACAGTTAACTGAGGTAAAGAGTGAAACTAGACGTAGATTTCAGAAAACAAACCTTCAAAGTAAAACAGGAAGTAAAAGACAGGGGAAGTGAAAGATGAAGGAAGAGACAAGAAAACAGAGAGTGAATTAAAACAACTACAAAGAATAAAAACCAAAACATGAACAATTGACAGTTAATTTTAATACTAACAACTACTTTGATGCATACTCACCACATTCAGAACACTTGGAATCTGGACTTCCTGGAAAGGGAGGAACGCTGGTTTGAGCTGGGAGTCAAGGAGGCCATTTACGTGAAAAGGGAAAGACCATCTTTGAACCAAGGAGGCGGCCTAGAGCTACACGTTTTACCAGCTTACAATGCTATGCTTGCAGCTATTCCACTGTATGTCACTGATACTTATGGCCATTGATCAGTGGCCATGACAATTTGCATATTAATGATCATGAAACTGTCCTCATGGCCCATTGTTAGTCAACTGTGCTAGTTTCTTCACTATGCAGATTTACTGTTTATAAGGTTGTGGAAACCTGCAGTCAGCTGAGACTAAAGAAGTCACTTGGATGAGTGACAAAACGCTTCTCCCACTCAAAACGTAAGGTCTCGATGATCAGAAACGACTTTCTCGGGTTGTTTTGTATCCATGTAATACCACAACATAATGATAAAATAATAATAATAAAAACATTTCTTTTCATGACTAAAATACATGCAAGCTACACATTTCACCTTCATTAACCTTGATGTGTCCCATCTTTGATGAAGGACGTGTCATTGGAAAGGAAAAACCAGCAAGAAAAAAAAGCAAACAGACAAAGACAACCAAAGCATTTGCAAGATACTGTCTGTCTACTTCATTTCACAGTTCCACTGAGCTACACTGGCAGCATCATTTCTATTTTGTTTGGTCATGCTGATAGTACAGTGATATAAAAAAAAAACAAAAAAACCCACCACTGCTGGCTTATCCCTCTGTGCCCATGGAGCCACCGAGCAGATGGAACCACAATGGGACGCTCAAATAAATCTTACATGCTAGTCTTTCAGGTTCATGAGGCACAATCAGGCTGAAGTGTGAACTCAGCATAAGGGTTGATAGACAAGGAGAAGGAGGAAGAGCAAGCTTAAGAATAGTTATTATAAATAATAGTGAAGTAACTATAATAGATGTCTTGTTCTTAAAGTGACAAACTATGGGAGAGAAACATGAAAATAAAACTTATAAAACATAAATTAGAAACTAAAACATCCTTAACACTACTATCAGTTTAAGTTTGATATCATTAGCCATCTCTGGGGCCAAACTTTGCTTCCCAAAATCAAATTTCCATTGAGAGTTGAAAACAGTCCAAATTCTTTCAGCTCCAATAAAATCATCAATGTGGATGTCCCCCAAAGTATTATAATGAAGTTTAATGTCCAGGCATCAATGAAACAGAGGCTTTAAAGGTTTAATGGAAATAAAAGTTAACAGGAAGTTAACTTTTGGCTAGTTCTTATCTAAAGATAGTAGCATGAGGTTAGTCATCAATATGCAGCTACATGGTTTGGATTACTTTGGCTGAGAGCAATTCTTTTCTTAAGCCAAGAATGACCGCTAAATATTTTTAATGATAATAAAAATAATGGATTGCATTGCAGCTTCCCAACCCCCTGAACCATGGTCGCCCCCGCAACTCTTTTAGTGGCTATTAAATAACAGCAAAAGGCAGCCAAAATAACCAGGCAGACCTTTAAACTGTCATGGATTTTGAGTTTATTTTAATATTCTAGGCTTGAGGAAGATTATTTAAGTTCAAGGTTCAAGTTTGGTTTGGTCTTGAGTTTTGGTTTTTCTAATGTCTTTGAGTTTATTTATACGTTCCCCTGTCATGTCTTTGTCAGATCATGACATAAACACGTTTGATATGTAATCACTTAAGCAGGTAAGTTATTTCTGCATATTTACACATCTTTATCTATAGCAAATAATGCAGTGGGAAAAAGCAGATAATTTGTTATAACTTGGGGTTGTGGGTTAATGTATATGTATTCATTTTTGTAGAAAAAATACAGCACATTTAGAAAAACAACATGAGAGTGGACTAAAAAATTTCAAAAGCTAAATGCCGTGAACATTGTGTTTTTTATAGTATGTAATGTGTCAAACATAAGGCCAGGGACCAGAAATGGCCCACTAGAGACTCCAAACTAGCCCACTGACTGGCTTTGGAAAATGTAAAGGAAGGAATAAATTTTGGACTTTTAACTGTATTTTCACAAGTTCTACAGCTTTTGCTACTGATAAAGACCTTCCCCATTGCTATTCATACTACACTAAAGTAAAAAAAGAAACAGATGAACAATGAAACAAAAGAAAGTTTTCCACCATCTACTATAGAAATTTCTGTCAAGTCTGGGAATGAGTTAACAGATCTTTTTTTGTAATTTTATATTTATTTCTTAAAATTTAAGTTCAAAGAATCATCCTGACAGACAAAAAAAAATCTTATATTAAAATATATCTGGGTTTAAATGTGTAGTTAAACGTTTTGAGTGCAGTAACGTTGTTCTGATAGTGATACAACCCAAAGAGTTGGGTTTTGTGAGGAGCTGTGATTTGATTTTTGACAAAAAGAAGGGAAGCAAGAAATTAGAATAGAGAATTTGTTTATGTAGTACTTTTCAAGACAACGAACAGAACACCAAAATACAAAATGGAAAGATGACCTGAGCAAAGTGACACAAAACACAAACACAACCCGTCTGTTAGAACAGACAAGTTTTAAACTACTTTTTGAAGGAGGCCACAGAATAAAGAGTGCAAAGAGTGAGAAGAAGCAGTTCCAAAGTTTCCGAGCTAAGGTTTGGAAGCCATAATCCTCCTTATTTTTCAGACTGGTACGCAGGATCACAAGAAGCCTCTAATCTGACGACCTAAGCGCCCGGCTTGTAGTATAGAGGTGAAGTAATTCAGTAATGCAGGTGGGGGCCTCACCTGTAAGGCGATAAAATTGAGAACTGAAATTTTAAACTGAAATATAAAACAATCAGAAAGCCAGTACAAAAGCTCTAAAAGTGGGGTGATATGTGAAGATTTATGAGAGTGAGTTAAAAGCCTCACGGCAGCACTTTGGACAGATTAATAGATAAATGTGCCTCCAATCTGATTCAGACAAGAAAATGGTGCATTACAATAATCCAAGCAATAATTATTCCAAGTAATCAGGAATAATCCTTAAATGGGTCAAGTAAAAGAAGAGATGATCTTTTACACTTTATATTTTAGTCAATTGAATTAACTTTAGATTTGGTGTACTATAATCTGATGATATCTACTAAAAAGAAGAATTTAGTTGCCTAAATTATGCCTGAAAATAAATAACGTAACGTAAAAGACTATGACTGAAACAAGAATCAAAATTTGCTGTCAAATTTAACACTGATACCACAGAAGGAGCAACAGAGTCAACATTTTCACAAATGGGTTCATTGAAGGTTTCTTTTGAATTAGCATTTCAGAAATATCCTCCAAGGAAACTGGGTGAAAAGAGTCCATGGTGTGGGATCATGACTAAAGGCACTATCAAATGGAATTATAGGTTCTCTAATATAATTAATTTAATTTAAGATGAATAACAATAAATAAGTTACATTTATTCTGTTTCACCAACCTGTCTCTGGTATGGGCCAAGGCAGATATGCTCTTTCATATCACAGGCTACATTTATGGCACCGAGGGCAGCAGGGAAAATATTCCAAAACAAAGTGAACCAACCCATAGGGCTTTTATCTATCCATCTATCCTGAGATCTCTGCGTGTGAACTTTTGACTCTGTGTTACCACCTGGGGAATTCTATGTAATTGGGTTCCAGCAGTGATTACCGAGTCAGTGAACTGAATGCCTACGCTTTCTAAATGAGCACATGTAAAGAGAGTTCAGTGTAGAGTTTTTCACAAAAAGTTCTCTTTAAAAGAACCAAACTTCATCCTGTTTGAGTTGTAGAAAAAAATGGTGAAAACACAAAGAGAATTCAGATTTTTTTTTCATTTTGATGACATTTGAAAGAAAACTAATTTCTCTTTCTGAGCCACTTCAAATTTAATGAGGCCCTCATGCCAGTGTTTTAGCTTCCACACCTCCCAGTATGCAACAGTCCATTTTACATGCAATCTGTAAAAGGAGGACATTCCCCTTCCATTTAAAATAAAAGCTGCACCGACACATTTCAACTTTTACTTTGAAGGTCAAGTAAAATGCAAGCCTTGCATCACACTGTTCACACTTTCACTGCTACTTGTTGAGAAATTGGCAAGTAGTTTTAGACAAATTTACTTTCTCCAGGCAAATTACACGCAACTGTAATAAACTGCTAGAAAGGAGGGTTTAGACGTAGCACCGTATCGTTATATAGGAAGACCATTGGAGGGAGTTATATACATACATATATATATACACACATACATATATACATACATACATACATACATACATATATATACACACACACACATATATATAGATAGATATATATCAGGAGGTTTAGTTTCATTGCCAGATATTATCATGTTTCTCACTGCCCTTGCATGTCATCTGTCAAAAGCGTGCTTGATACTTGCAAGAGGTTACACAAATTGAGTCTTTTGTGTTTGTAGTGCTCAGGTTTTACTTATTTGTCATTGCATGGACATGAACGTGGTCAATCAGAGCTTCTCAAATGTGACTTAAAATAGATCTTGTACTTTTCCCCTCATCCTCTTCTTTTTGTCATCACCCCTCTTACACGCTCCTTTTCCTCCTCTGTTTCTAAGAATATTCCCATCCTTCGTTAGAATCAGTCTTCTCCTCACCCCTGCTGTCTGTGTGCCCTGAACTGGCTTATATAATTGTTTCATCGCATCATTTGCAACAAGTCTGAACAATTTTGCTCTGTTTTATGCAAGCAATGACATCTGTGCTGTAATTATGTTTAACTTGTGCCATCTGTGGTTACCATTATGCATTTCGGTGAAAGTGTGTTTAACTGAGTGTGAATGTGTTTAGAGGTTTGCAAAAACAACAAATGACATTTGCAAATTGTATCAAATTAGGTCAAAATTGTTTAAGGGTTTGACATAAGATCAATTCAAATAAATAGATTTAGGATGCTGAATGGCATTTCGTGTTTTAGCAAATCTGAAAAAAATTTATTTTAACAAACACTTTTAGTTAGTTGATGCTGTAAAACCGCTTTGATTTGCATGTTTTTGAGACAAGTATGCTTGTAATGTTAAAACAGGAAATACTGTTGCTTAACAGTATTTTAACCGCATAATGAGATGTTTCTGGATATTTTTAATAAACTTGAGCTCAGTGGTAGATGGCAGACATAGGTAGACTGGTGGAATAAAGCCACAAAATCCCACAGGAAATAGTGAGCACCACCTTAAAGACAAAAGTCAGTTTTTTCCTTGTTGTGATCAGAAATGCAGCAGACTGGATATTTTTCAGGAGATCACTGTAGCGTGAAAGGACATAAAAGACCAGCTATATATAAAAGAAAATTCTTAGCTATAGTGAGTCTGCTGAAGCAGCATGGTCTGAAATGTACAATATTGTGTGGTGGATTTGGTTTGTGGCAAAAGTCATCTACAATAGCAGATAAAGAAGTCATATGGGAGACAATGAGATACCAGAGAAAAATAGGACTGGTATCTTTGTTCAAAGATATCTGGAGCTATAAGCACATGAATATGGTAGGCAGTGTTTTCTGATATACTGGTTTGATTACATGTTAATACTAGATGTGTAATCGCTGGTGTGTAGCAGAATATATCTGTAGTCTGATATTTCAGTTACATTGTATTCAAAACCATTGCTTCATGTTAATTAGGGCCACGGTTCATGTTGTTTGAGTGCACGGAACAGCAACTTGGCAAGTTTGTCCTTTAATACGTCACCCATCTGTAAATTATTGACAGCTGACAGCTAATAATTAAGCTTTGTATTTCCTGTTAGAATTTGTTTTGAAACCGCTGAGTACGCTTTTTCAATCAGCAGGTCAGCCATCCAATTAGCTCGTTGTTGAGGCTAATAGTGACCTTGGAAATTATTGAGTTTTGTGCGAACACGCCGGAAGATAAAGTGCGGGGTCGTGTTTGATAACTCAAAAAGGGGGCTTTTCTGGGATACTGCAACATATTAACTGAGCTTGCTGTTTGTGTCACAGGCATATCTCCGTGAAATACTGGTGAAGGAATGTACTCATTTGATAAAACCACTGACAAATTCACACTTTCAGTCAGCATTTTCAGATTAGATGGGAAGCGAGTGGTGCTGCTTGCCAAATGGTCTTGTATATCTGTACCAATATAAGGTGTCTTCTACCATAATCATATATGGTTGGGTTGTATATCACTTAAGTCTGTGGGTCTTATATTGGAAAAGGATTTTTTTTTTTTTATGAAATCATAAAAAATACTTGCGGCCAGCAGTGCTACGCCTCAGCTTACTAGTACACTTACCTATCCGATCAATTTCAAAATACTATGAGACACATCACAGGATTTTCAGAAAACTTGACTTCAGACCTTTAGGTCAGCGGTCCCCAACCCCCGGGCCAAGTCGTTTGGTACCAGGCCACGAGAGTTGAGGCTCGGGTGTGAAATTTATGGTTTTCAGGGTTTTTATCGGTTTTTAGCATTATTATTATTTTTTACTGTTTTTATCGTTAACTCAGTTTCCCTGGGTCTTTTTCCATGTGTTATGAATAAATCTTCTTTTTTTGGTACCGGTACTGGTTTTGTTTTCTTGTATTTATCCGTGACACCTTTAAGGCCGGTCCGTGAAAATATTGTCGGACATAAACCGGTCCGTGGCGCAAAAAAAATTGGGGACTGCTGCTTTAGGTCAAAGTCACAGAGATTAAAATTCACTCAAGATTTTTAGTACATGTACCTATGGTTTCCATTTGAACATCCTTTGTACCCTCATTCTCAAGTTACTGCATTCAGAAACCTGGATGTCCATGCCGCCCACCCACCCAGCGGGGAGACAACAATACCACATCAGCCTTTTACAGCTGAAGGGTAACAATTTAAAACGGTGTGAAGGTGGAAAAAAGAAATAAGTAAAAATACACCATTCTTTGTATTTTTACTTATTAGTTACTTTGTAACTAATTTCAACTTCAAAGTCTTCATGACAGTAAATGTGTACACCTCTGTCACCAAGAGCTTTGCAGTCACCACCATAAGACGCAGACAAACATGGCCACAGGCTAGTGGTGCTTCTTGTCAGTGAATAAATTCCAAAAATGAACAGATGTTCCCAGCTTCCCTGCTCACACTGCAGAACAGATAGCACAATTCGTAAAGGAAATAAATGAACATGTTTAATGTACATCTTCGCTCGGGACTGCCGTTATGCACTGGATGTCTTCTCCCTGAAGCCCATTACATCCACACAGACATATATTACTTAGTTTGAGGACACACATTAGTCATGTCCACAAGGTGGTTTTAAGTGTGAAAATTGGATTCACGTTAAATGGGACATGAGAAAGAGGCAACAGGGAGAAATGGCACTCGTCCAAACACTGATATTGGACACATACCATTGACTGTGTTGCACTGCAGTAACACGAGCGTCAGAAATGCTCACTGTAGACAGCTTCATACCTCTAGTGGAGTATGCTCTCTGCCCTATTTGGTCTACTTTTGTTGGCCTAAAAAAGAAGAGAAGCATGCTCAAGAATGAAATAGAAAGTCTGCTTGGGGACAAAGTAAAAATCAACATTCACTCAATGATTTAACATGGCAGATGCCCTAAAACAAGGGGAGATCGTTTGCAAGAAATACAGGTATCTTGTGTATGCATAAAGCACTTTCTAGCAGAACTTTTTTTTTTTTAATGTATGCCCATGAATAAAACATTACAACAGTTACAACCTTCCTCCTAAGGCTGGTTCACCTACTCAGATAAAAAAGTCAGATTTGTTATGTAACTTGAACAAGGTTAAATACCCCCAGATCCTCGTTTAGACAGCCTACAGAATGACATCAACGCTGAAGCATTTTTCAAAAATAAAATTAAATGTCTATCAATTCTGACATTTAGACACTGTATGGATTAGTGCAGGTTGATTTGATTTGTGACATACATTTCACCACACTGCATGATTAAACATGTTCTCCCAAGAAAGCCTTGGAGGTGCTTTCAAGCTTCAGTAATCAATATTTTTATATTAACCACAGATCAAATAATGTGAAAGGTGTCGCTTGTAGTGATAAACCTGACCCACTCAGCAATTCTGCACACCTCGGTTGCATTAGTAGTGCCCTTCAGCTCATTGTTCTGGGTTTTACAGCCTGTAAGTTTTTAGTCGGGTGTCAGCACTCTCATTAGAGTTTTTTTCAGCATAAAAAGCTCTTTGGAGTCGACCCGGCATCCGATGGCAGACAGATAAATTTATAATGAAACATTTAAATGCTCAAGAGCCACATAAAAACTTGACTTGTGTTAATGTTATGCTAATTCAAGTTAGATGCTTATATTTTCTATGAGTTTGTGAGGTTCCGCTAATATAAGCTAGTTTCTTTTATGTAAAAATGTTTAAAAAGTCACGAAGACCAAGAAACAAATGTGAAAAAGTGACTTTTCACAGGACAACTAAGTACACTTATGCTGCCTCCACAGAAGTGTAGAGGATAAGTAGCAGCCAGCTGCTGCTAATCAAATGCATTTGATTAAGTGACCATCAGCAAGTTTGAGCACCTCTATAAAAACAGACTTTTTGGCAGTTTGCTGGTCTGGAGCATTCAGCTGTGTGTTAACACAATATCACAAGAAGTCTTTGCTGCTTGAACACTTTTATTTGTAATATATCATATTTATAATATAAAGAATTAGCTTATATGACTTTACCAAACTTCAACCAAAGCATAGGCAACTAAAATATGTCTCATTAATCAGATTTAGCTTACTGAAAGCTCTTACCACACTACCAGACATAGGCAGTGTGTTAAATATATGCAGAGCAATACAGGCTTTGTTTATGTGGGTTATAATGATAATGTAATATTATTACAAAATAAATAGTACAAAAAAAGGAAAAACAGTCAATTTTCCAAGGGGCCTCCTGCCATTACACACATTTTTGACATAAAAGGATTCACCTCCTTCTTCAGATATCAGTGGAGCTGGTTCAGTGTCAGGAGTCACCTGCTAATCGGAAGGATGATACAGTCTGGGGCATCTTAGGGCAAGATACTAACCACAAGTTGCTCTCCAGTACATCCATCTGAGTATGAATGCGTGTGAATGTAAGATAAAAAGCACTTCAGAATCAGAATCAGAAAGGGTTTTATTGCCAAATGTTGAGCAGGTTACAACATTAGGAAATTGCTGCGGTACTTAGTGCAAAACATACTGTCAGACAACGCTTAATAAACATAAAAATTAAAATTAAAAGTGCTAAGTAGATAGATATATACATGAATGCAGGTGGTGAGCAGTGCAAAAATGGAATGATTGCAGTGAACACAGTGTAGGGTCATGTGTTTGTGGTGCGAACAGTCATATGGTTATTGTTCATGAGTCCAACAGCAGAGGGGACGAAACTGTTCTTATGGCGAGAGGTTCTGGTGCGAATGGACTGGAGCCTCCTGCCTGAGGGGAGCAGGTCAAACAGACTGTGTCCAGGGTGAGAAGGGTCAGCTGTGATCCGAGCTGCACGCCCCAGTGTCCTGGAGGTGTACAGGTCCTGCAGAGATGGGAGTCTGCAGCCAATTACCTTCTCAGCAGAGCGCACAACACGCTGCAGTCTCTGTTTGTCCCTGATAGTGGCTCCAGCGTACCACACGGTGATGGAGGAGGTGAGGATGGACTCGATGACTGCAGTGTAGAATTGCAACATCGTCCGTGTTGGCAGGTTGAATTTCTTCAGCTGCCTCAAGAAGTACATCCTCTGCTGGGCTTTCTTTATGATGGAGGTGATGGTGGGCTCCCACTTCAGGTCCTGGGTGATGGTGGTACCCAGGAAGCAGAATGAGTCCACAGTGGTGATGAGGGTGTCAGTCAAGATGATGGGGGGGAGTGGGGCTGTGTGCTTCCTGAAGTCCACAATAATCTCCACTGTCTTCTGGGCATTCAGCACCAGGTTGTTGTGGCTGCACCAGGACACCAGACGTTCAACCTCCCTCCTGTAGGCAGACTCATCCCCATCCGAGATGAGTCCAATAACGGTGGTGTCATCTGCAAACTTGATTAGCTTGACAGACTGGTGGGTGGAAGTGCAGCAGTTAGTGTACAGGGAGAAGAGCAGAGGAGAAAGAACCTGAGGGGAGCCGGTGCTGATGCTCCGGGAGTCCGAGACATTTAAGTAACATAATGCATTACTTCGAAGAAAAGCATTCTGTGTCATTTGTATAATACATGACCCCAACACTGATCAAAACAAAGAAGGGAAATACTTCTAACATCCACAAAGGCTTGACCACACAGCATGCAATCACTTTGCACAAATGTAATGTCTTTGATACGCTGCTTCGTGATGGTGGTGACTCTCGGAGCCAATGAAAATCTAATGAGAATTTATAAGAGAACTGATAAGGAATCAAATCGATAAATTGTTCTCAAGTCCCATCCCTAACAGCATGTTGTGTTTTATAACAAGCATAATTCTGGAGAAAGGAATACTCTTGCAATACCCCGTCTAGTCTTTCCTGTCTGTGCTGTTGCTCCCTAACAATGAGTGTCAGTAGCTGTAGTGAGGCTGGCTACCTGTTTGAGGATCAGAGTGCACAGGGAAGTGGAACTGATTGCATTTCAAGCACTGCAAAGTCACAGTTAAACACTGACTAAGTCTTGTTCTGCAGCTCGCAGCTCAGTCTCAAACGGAGAAGGATTGAGGAGTGGGCAGGCTTGCCTCTACTTTATTCAAATCATAACGGACTGCTGATACGGATACATTTGTTGCAGGAAAAGAAAACTGAGAGAAAGACTGTGTCTGCTTGAGAAATGTGCGCTGTTAATTCTGAGAATATACTGTGCTTTTGATACATCAACTTCTCTGTTTATCTGTGAAAAGAAATGAGTGTATTTAAATTGGATGAGACATATTCAGGCAACATGCATCAAAATAGCAAATCTCACCATCGGCGACCTTCTCTCCCTCACTCCTCTCCTCCATTCCCCCAAATCCAATGTGCTGTCGGTACACAAACACAAACTCAATCTGCTTCTAATGATTGTTTTATTGACGAGGCGAGGGTCTATTCACTCACGCAGGCCTGCAACAACTACAGGCCAAATCAGCTGGAGAGGGGGTGGGAAAAGACATTGAACAAGCCGAAGGAGAGCCACCGGGAGACCATCTGAGCTGTATTCTCAACTAAATAATAGTCTGGACTAAATAATGGTGAACTTGGCAGGGCTTCAGTGCCAAGTACTTCCCAGCCAAAATACAGAAAAAGTCTTCTGCTTGAATGTTATGTACAAGTGGATCTGATTCAGCAGCATCTCGTTTAGTTTTCACCATTTCTATATGGTTAAAAAGTTGCCGGATTTATGTAATTTTTTTTATACTTATGTATAGTGCTGTAATTTATTTGTTGGGGTGCTAGGTTCTGAGAAGGGATTAAAGTGGGATTTGGCAGGTGGGGGAACCCTAAGATCGGGTGTAGCGGTGCAGTATGTGGAAAAGAATTGCTTAGAAATAAGTCACATTAAAACTACAGGCTGTAATCTGCTGACATGTGCTGCCACTCCGATATTCTATCCTTTTTGTGGATTTGGCCAACAGAATTCAACAAGAAACAGACATTACATGAGCTATCATTACTTGCAACTCCCAGACAGCACAAAGCTAGAATAAGAGATAGCATTCAGTTGGTGAATATCAGTCATCATCTGCTAATTTTGATGTAACCTCACACCAAAACTGCAGTCTGCTTTGCACCAATCTAATTCAAATATCACCTCAGTACTTATAACTAACCAGTTAAGCCTGCACTATTAAACTGCAGCGTGCAGTATTTTCATACAACCTCTGGTACAAAATTAGCAAATATCAGCAATCATCTAGCCCAGCGGTCCCCAACCCCCGGGCCACAGACCAGTACCAGTCCGTGAGTTGTTTGGTACCGGGCCGTGAGAGTTGAGGTTTGGGTGTGAAATGGTTTTCAGGGTTTTTATCGTAATTTTTTTTAAAATCATTTTTATTGTTAACTCGGCTTCCTTGCGTCTTTTCCCGTGTGTTATGAATAAATCTTCTTTTTTTGGTACTGGCTTTATTTTGTTGTATTTATCCGTGACAACTTAAAGGCTGGTCCGTGAAAATATTGTCAGACATAAACTGGTTCATGGCGCAAAACAAGTTAGGGAATGCTGATCTAGCCTATAAGATCCACTCCAACTAGAAAACAAAACCTCTCAAAATCATACATTACAACTAAGCTTTAACCCTCGAGTTTCAAATTTCAATTGCCAAGTGGTCCTTACTTTTGAAAATAATATCTCAACCTCAGTTTATGCTCTTCTGTACCACTAGCTTCTGAAGTACTGTGACCAGAGCTTTATTTACATTTGCCCCTTGAACATACCAGAGGGACAATAAGTACAAGGGCATGTGTTGAAGGTATCCAGGCTGTTGGAGGCCATGGTTTTCCTATTACTGAGCAAGTCATCAACTGCAAGCAACACCAGGCTGCAGGGTGCTGAAAATTAACTCAACAGTAATATGCATTAACCTGTCAAATTTAACTTCTCAGTACTTGAAAGTGCCGAAATGCCATTCCAGATCATTCAGGCCTATAACCATAAACTGTATGGATACCTACGAATACATGCAAATAACATACAAATAAAATGCTAGTTGGCAGGTTTCAGTCCATTAGCAGCACAGCAAACCATATGATCTATGATATAACTGGATTCAAATGCTCTGTCACAAACACAGTCGAAAGTTCACTTACTTAAATTAGCGAAGGTGATGTCCGGCAGGCATCTACTGACTCTGTAGCCTCTAGAATCTACCAAATCATTGATGCAGAGCTACCTAAAGTTGACGACTCCTTGTGAGTGAAGGAGTAGCTAAAAGTAGCCGTCTTTTAGAGTCACTGCTGTGTCAGAGGCCTCGGTAAACTGTGTAAAACATTATACCTGTGAAGCATTAGTATATTATGTTAACAATGTAGCAATGCAGCAGACATCCTGATATTTCAGATCATCACTGTGAATAACTATATGTCTACAGAGTAGTTTTGATGATTTCACGAATAAACTTCAGACCACACTCGAGTAATGAGACGTTTCTCTGTGAGCTGCGTACTGTTTTCACTTTATACCTTTCTGACACCCATTTCCGTGATGGAACCCCCACTGTGATAAATCCTGTACTTGGACCATTTCTAACAAGGATTAAAACTTTTCGAGCCATGTAAACTTTAAGTGTGAGCCTGCAGCGATTATCATATCCAAGAATAATTCTTGACAGCTGGCCTCAGCTATCATAATAAGATTATATCTCCATGAGATGCAAGCACAGCTACCATTACCCACCCGTCTTCAATTAAACTTAAGAAGTGTGCATCGTAACAAGCATTACAGAGACTTGTAAATGTATGCATTTACACTTGATGTCTGAGGAGTTTTCGCTTCTTTTCTCTCGAAGCACACATACTGTCGATGCGTGGCGTGACAGTTGTGAGGGCTGAAATCATTTTGTTATTCAGCCCAACACAGCACAGCTTTAACCTACATGATCCCGAGACAACTGTGCGTTTGATTTGTATTTCGTGTTGGCCACTACCTCAGCAAATTTACAGCATCCAGTGCCACGTGCTAAATATTGCAGATTGAATCACAAATTGCCTTTGTCCACGGGACTTTTATTTTGACGCGAGGAGCATGCTGCATAAATATTGGATAAGAGTGATGCTAGTATAAACACCTATTATTTATTCATGAACGTCTCCTCAAACATGTCTTGACCCTTTTAAGAAAGTGATTTGCAAACTCATTTCAAAGAAAGGAGATTCAATCTTTCATTTCAAAAGGGACTGGTAATCTCAACACTGGAAACTAAAGTGTAGCTCTCACACACACACTCACACACACACACACACTAAAAAATTGCAAACCATCTGATCCCTATATCTCTGAAAACTGCAAAGATCAGACAGAAGCACATGCCTGGCCTCAGAGATGAAAACGCTGCGAAAGAAATAAGATATATGTACGTATATATATATTTTTTAATTTATCAGGCCTGTGTATCTGTACGATAAATAAGCACTATTTGAGTTTTCTGCAGAGAAAAATGCATAGCTCCTTTTGTCAGTACAGACAGCTTTCTGAATTAATGAATCATGTCAGAGAAGTTTTCTGCTAAAATCTCTTTATTGGTCAGAGTAAAGCCTCTGCAGCGCAGTGAATTAAAAACACATTTCCGTTAAAGGTCAACTTGCGGATAAAATCAACAAACTTTGTCACGGATCAAGATGCGCAATCGTTAAGGTGGATGTTCCGAGTATGCTGTACCCGTATTGTGTATTCACCCTCAGCTTGTGCATTTGAATAATGATGTGCGTCGGGGGGAAAAAACCCACACTTGGTATCATTTCTCTGTATCTTGCTGCATTCTCCTGCAGATGCCCCTCTAAACACAGCCACTCAGTCCTTTCACATGTCCTCATAGTGTTGGGGAGAGAGGTGGGGAAAAGTCCTCTTCACCAGAAACAGGGAACCAACATCCATAGATTTTTTTTATTTATACATCTGGGGAAAAATACATCAAAGTGTGTGTTTGTGACACGGCGAGATAGACTATGTGTGTACGTGTGCATGTTTGTGTCGCTGCTGTAGTGGCTCAGAAAGAATGAAGTTGCTGACTGGTGCTGGAACAGGCCTTGTAAATCTGCTTTTATATCCCCCCCCCCCTTTATTTCCCCCTCTATCATCTCATTGTCTCCTTTTTAGATGTTTGAGCCCTTCCAAGAGAGAATCACTGATTAGGGGGTGCGTGTATGTAGGTGCTTTTCTCTTTCACAGAAAGAGAAGGACAAGGTTGAGAAATAGGTGCCTTTCTTTCCACGGTGTCACCATTTTTGGGGTGTGTATGTGTGTCACTCAGCTTAAGTAAATAAAGCCCTCATGCGTGCTGTTGTGTTGTGAGCTCGCGTGGGTATTTGTGGTGTTTTGTAAGAGCAAGAGGATCAAAAATTCCTCTCAAAAGCTTCCCTCCCTCTCTTCTTTTTGCAGCCTCGTTTTGACGCCGAGTGCCAGCGCTGCCAGCAGATCCGCTTTGTACTGTATGTCTTTGTGTAGAAACCAACACCCTGCATTTGCCCATTACACTGCAACTTCAATGCGCAGCATGTAGCACATTTGTCCAAATGTTGAAGCCCTGTGTTTTGCTGCCGTTTGCAGCAGTCGTCTTGTGGATGATAGGGGCTACTGAGAGTAGCTTTGACACAAAACGGTGACAATAAGGGGAATAAAAACACAATGTGTTCATTCATTCATTCAAAAAAAGTACTAACTATAGTAGTTTAGTAGTCTATCGCCTGACTCTTAAATGCTCTACTTTGTGGATATCTTCTGCAAAAGCAATAAAATGCTATTGAAATGATTTCCGTGCTTATCAAATCAATCGGTGACCTCTGAATAAAAGGATGAAGTGTGGGAAGGTCTGAACATGTCACTTGTCTGGATATGTGATGTCTAGACAACTAATACCTGGTGGGAGCCACTGTGTCTATATGCAGTGTAGGTCTTCATAAGTCTGCTTATTATGATGGATAGGCTGATGCACCAGCAGCAAGCATCTTTATTGCAGTTACAGTGAACGCATTTCTACACTGTGACACATCTACTGCTCAGCTTTCCTGTAAAGTGAGGAGGAAGAGAAGGAGAGGGGGGAAAGATAGAATGTATCTGGGCCTCCCCCCCCTTATGATTAGTCTTGCTTATGTTTTGGCATGTACAAATCTAGGGGTAAAAATTTAGGACTGAGTGGGACTTTCCAATGAAAAATAAAGATTATGACTGCTGTCTGATTGTTTAGAATGGTTCATATAGGAATGTAATGTTATGTGTAGCCAGTACGATATATCTGAGTCCTGCATAAACAAATCCCCTTGTTTGATGTAGCTTATCAGATCGACGGTACTGCAGCACTGCTGAGAGGCTAACTCTGTTCAGGGAGAATGACAGCATGCATTTATCACAAGTCTCTGCAAATTAACATGCTAGCGTGCACTGAGCTGCTAGCAGTTGCTCCTGGGGCACCTGAGTTGTTATTGTGCATTGAGTGAAGGTATTATCATTGCCCTGACTTGGCGCTCTGACAGAGGTTAGGGCTAATCATCCTCTGCGGGGGAATCAATAGCCAGCACAATTCACTGGGATGGGCCTGGAGGAAAAGAAGAAAGCAGGAGAAGGGAGGCTGATATATATATAAAAAACACAAGGTGTTGTCAAAGCATGTTGGCAGTTTTAGAATAGCATGCTTATTAAAAGTATTGCTTAATACTGAAAGCACATTTTCATATAGACTTATACCAAATTATTTAATGTTTTTGTTACTGATGTAACTGCAGCATTCCTTGTTGATACATTCAAATAAATTTTTAGACCTAAGATGTTAAAAGGCTAATTCATACCCTTAAAAGTTAATCAAATTTCCCTTCCTGAGTGGTTCATACATTTGAAAATAATGTAGTTATTGAACGACTTCCACACATTAACCATTTTTTTCCTCTTCCTGAGAACTACAGCAACTGTACATTAACCAGCAGACACACTGTATGACCAAGTGCACAGAAACTATTTTGTGTTTGCTGATTTTTATTGAGCTATTTGAAAAGTTGTATTTTAAATTACATGCCTTAAAAAAGCGTCCTTCGTTTTCTGCTCGCTAAACTTCTGTACCACTAGCTTTTGAGGTACTGTCAAAACAACTTTATTTACATTTGCCTTTTGAACATACCACAAATGCAATAAAGAAAAAGAGATGTGTTGAGGGTATTCAGGTTGTGGGAGGCCATGGTTTTACTGTTACTGAGCAAGTCATCAACTGGCTTGATGTCATCCTCATGGAACTTATTTTTTTTAGTTTGCTATACAGTCTTGAGTCTGCAGTTATTTGAATGAATATATTTATGTGATAAATCAAAAAAGCAAAAGTTCAAATTATGTCACTTAAAAAGAACAAACTAATAAATTGCTGTGCAAAAGCTTCAAGTTACCCATCATCAGTGTTGGGACTAACGCGTTATTAAGTAACGCGTTACAGTAACTACGTTATTATTGTGGTAACGAGCACGGTAACTAGTTATTATGCTAAAATCAGGAACGCGTTAGTCGTTACTGGGATTTAGATAGGGTCGTTACTCGTTACTTCGTGTGGTGGCTATCGCGGAGCTTCCACAGATTCAGTAACATTAGCAAGTGGTGGAGGCCAGCAGGTGGAGGAGGGAAAGGGGGATGCAGAAGGAAAAGAGACCCGAGGCGGCCGCCGGTCCAAGTGTGAACTGAACTTCAGGTAAGAAGTTATGACCTGCAGTCTATCTGGGTCAGATATAAAACCAAGTTTAGGTGGAGTTTATTTTCGTTATTCTGACTTTTTCCGTACTGCGTTCTAGCTAGCATGACAGAGTTTCTATACAGCTGGGTGGGTGCTATGAAGTTAATGATGTTGAACTTTATTTTGTTCATAAGTTATTAGAATTGCCAACCGTCCCGTCTGGTATTCAGAGAAAATATTACGCGTTTCTTATTGAGGTGAAAAGGAACAGTTTGTCCCGTAATTCAGCTACAATGAAAAAGGCACAAAGCTGGAGTTATTCTGTGTCTTTGCTGCACAGCTGCCTCTTCTTCTCTCATTCTCTCCCCCTCCCTCTCCCGTTTCTACTTCAATCATGAAAACTGATCAATGATCAGCTGATCGGCTCTCTTGTTTGTTTATCGCCCACTTTGCGCCAGAAAGAGGAAACCAGCGGAGTTCACGTTAAACAACAGCAGAACGTTTAAGCTTGATCAGCTGTTGTTAGAATTTATTTAATATTAATTTCTACTATCAGCTGATTTTTGCTGGAGCCACAGCTGCAAAAAAGGTGCTGGTCATGATGTCGGTTTGGTTATGTGGTGAGAGGGAAACATGAAGATGAAACCAGGAGATGTCCTTACTGAATCATCAGAGCTGAACAGGTGATGGAGAAACAGGTTTACCTTTTAGGTGACATGAATGAGTTGAAGGGAAGTTATGAACTGTTTCTGAGAGACAAATAACACCAGGATCATTTTCTAAGTAGCTGACAGCTGGTAACTGTGCAGGTGCGGATCTAGCAAAGTTTTGCCAGGGGGGCCAGGTAGGGCATTAACAGGGAAAGGTGGGCACAAGGAAATACTTTTCTTTCTTATTGTCATTTAAAGTGTCTCGCTTTTAAAAAATAATTATCTGAATCTTACAACAAACGATTGATAGATTGATGCATATACACCATCAAGACAGTGAACATCACTGTCACAACAGCGTTTGTTTTCATTCAAAGGCTTTATGATTTTTCCTATAATGGCGGGCCGGTCTCTAGTCAAAATGCCCGGGATGATTTTTTGTCCCAGTCCAGCCCTGTATGCAGCTCATCTACAGTCTGGCGTTACCTACATCTTCCTATTCAGAAGGAAGAATTTCCGAGTTCTGAGTACAATCGAAAGCACCACGACTGCAGTTTTTGTGTTGGATGTAAAAGGCGCACATGACGCTGTGACGTAGGCTAGAATCATGGCAGCAGTCAATGACGGTCCAGGCGTGGGATTTCTCTCGTGGAAATATGCACATTATCTTTTCCTTTCTATTGGTAGGTGGCACAGTGCACTTGTGGCAAGTAAGCAAGCTAGAAGACTGGCAAAGTTATGGAAGCAACACATTAACAAGAGAATTCTGAGTAAAACCAAAGTTACTTTCCCTAGTAACTAGTTACTTTGAAAGTAACGAGTAACTTGAAGTAACTGAGTTACTTTTGATAGAAGTAACTAGTAATGTAACTAAGTTACTAATTTAAAGTAACTTACCCAACACTGCCCATCATTTCCTTAGATATTACATTTGCTCTTCAGCAGCAGGTCTCCAGGTGTCAGGCCTTTTAAAGATTATTTCTGGACATTGGCTGCTCAGTTAATCATTTTCAGTCTTTGCATCTGACCCTTTTTCAGAGAAATGTGTGTTAAGCAACTTAACACTGACATATGAATCATTCAAGTATAAAAAAGGCCAGTGCTGTGGCACTAGCAGTCTGCCACAAAAACACATAATTTGTTCAATTCCAATTTCTTCATATAAATCTACAAAAAATGCCAAGGATAACACAGTTTGACAGGCATAAAATAGAAAAGAGCTATTAGCTGAAAACTTGGCATATCACAGCATGGTGTGCAGTCTGTCCTCAAAAATCTGAGGAAACTGGACAAGTGGAGGATAAAAGAAGAAGCGGCAGGCCTTAAAAAATAGTGGAAACAGGTCTTATGGAGTGATGAGTCCAAATTTAAAAATTTTGGTTCAACTTGTTGGAGGAGAGAGGTACGTCAGTGAATGTCGTTAGCCATCTCCTAAACACGATGGCAGTTTGGGGCCGGATTTTAGCCAGTGGTGTAGGGGATGTTGTTAAAATGGATGGATTTATTAATGTAGAATGATCCACCATGCATTACCATCTGGAAAGCATCTGATTGGCAAAGGCTTCTTTTTCATTATTGCAATGATGTCCAAAACGCTATCAGTCATGGATTGACCTGCTCAGAGGCCCAACCTCATCATTATTAAAACAGTGTAGGATCATCTTAACAGAGAATTGATCATAAGGCAGCCAACAGCCAAAGAAGAGCTTTGAATGTCCTTCAAGTAGCCTGGAAAACTATTCCTGAAAACTACTTAAAGAAATAATAAGAAAACCTGCCCAAGAGAGTTCAGCCTATGTTGAAGAATACAGGTGGCCATACCAAATATTGATGTCCAAGCTTGTTAGAACTGTACAAACTCTATTTTTGCCTCATGTCCATAAACAGCAACACAAAATAAAACACTACTGGGAATATTTAAAAGTTTTTCCCAACATCTAAAAATAATGTTTTCAGCAATGTTTAACAGAGTTTGGCACTTAACTGCTCGCTTCTTTCTTTCGTGCAGGTGTGTAGTATCAGCAGCTAATTAGTAAGATTTTCTCATGTGAGATGTCTTCTCTGACAGCACACTCTCTAGCTACATAGATCTTCATTTGTCCAAGACTTCTTCGTGTTACTGCCTGATGCTGCATTCAGGTTTGCATCTCTCATCAGCTGTATTCATGTTTTAGGACGTTGTCTGTATTTGTTTAAAATGATTGCATTTATTGAAATGTGTGAGCAGCTTCAAGCAAATGTCATCAGAGAATTCTCATTATTTAAGGTTGGAAATATTAATGTAATTTGAAAGTAGAGCTAATGGATTTAATGGACTGTTGTGCATCCAAAATCATTAAAAGAAAACACTGTTTTGGGTGCCATTTTTCAGGAATCATGTAACATTTGCATGTCTGTGTTGATAAATATTATGACTTTTGATGACAGTTCTTAGATATTTCTCAAGAGGGTCAAAAACTCTGTCCAGCTACCATTAAATGCATCATAATTGTTAGCAATTACAAAATATGAATGATTGTAATTCTACTTGTAAGAATGTTAATTCAAAGTATTTTTAATACATTAGAAACTGTTCATTTGCTCAGGTGCATTATACTGATAACCGGGTGGCTTTAAGGTCTCTTAATTTGTCAAGAGAAATTAAATGATTCATTCAGCTATTAAAATAACTAAAACATTCAATTCAAGGCTCACAAACACCCAGAGACACTCAGCCTGCAAAGACTGCTGCTCATGTTTTCTTCAGTGGATTCTTTAATCTGTGATGATGACCTGTCCCAGGTGTGCCCTGCTTCTTTGCAAAGGCAGACTTCCATGACTGAAATGGAAAGGTGGTTAACAGGATGGATGGATGGATGGACAGTACAATCCAAATTGGCAACACTTAATGATGTTTAAAACTCACAGTTCTTCTTATGACATTAAAACAAATTTTCGTTTTACAGCCTCATTAAATGGATGTTAAAAAGTAATTTACACTGTGTCCTGTGGGAAGGACAATTATGCATGATTGCATTTGTTTTTGATATATACACACATATATATTTAAATATAGTTTGATCTGCCTCTTTGTTTTTCTCTTGCAGTCAAAAGACATTGGACCCAAGCCAGTTTCGATCAAACGGAAATAATCATTATTTTCACACAAGGAATCAAACAGCATAAATCTAGAAAGCGCACTCACTGAGGCAGCAGTGGCAGCCTGCCTGTTTCATTTCATAACAAAAATTAAAGCAGATTAAAATTAAAACCAAAATTTTACCAGGGAATCCATGCATTTCATTGACAGTGAATTACAAGATCAAAAAGCAAACCCAGCGAAGCGGGTAAAGTCCAGACACAGTCGCATGCAGACTCACGTTATAATATTAAAAACAAAAACAAAGTATAACAAAATATAGTGGTCTGTCACCTCCTTTCCCCCTCCTGATCTACTGTCTTTCTAACTGCAGCAAAATGTCTGAACCACAGCAAATTAATTGGGCAAACAAAGTGCACGCTGAGGGAAAATTAGACCCCCCGTTTCTGTGTTGCATCCATCATTTTTGCTTTCGTCTGTCTCTTTTAGGTGCTGCTCCGGTGCTTGATGTTGCAGGCAGCAGCTCCCACCTCTAGGGAGAAGAATAGTCTGCGATGCGTTGGTGAATATTTTGTTCTGCCTCATTGGTACAATTTGTTTGTGGAGAGCTGAAAAGTGCCTATTGACATATTAGATATTTTTAGGAATGAAATACAAAATAGCCAAAGAGTAAAAAAGAAAAAAAATGGAGTGAAAACTACTTGAAAGTGCCTGATGATGGTGTGTTAGGGAAGTTTAATGATTCCATCTTTGAAACTAATTTCTTTTATGGCAAATTCACAAAAATTGTCTGTCTAATATTGCACAACTTATTAGAAGTTAAAGGCAGAAAAGACAAAAACAAAAAAATGTTCAAAGTTTTGAATGTTTACGCCTAGTGCTACATTTGCAATCGTACTTCCCAGCACTGCATTGATCAGTCCGACCTCATCTTGTCACGAGCTCGTTTTCCAGATATGAAAATCATGCTGGGAAGCATCTCAGAACAAACATGTAAGAAAAACAAATCCCCCACATGCTTTTTTTTTGCTCCATATGTGCACACGCGCATACAAACATCGTACGCTGGTGGCAGCGGTGTGACAGACCAAACACCCTGAGTGTGACGGCTAGTAGAAGATTCATGTGTTATAGTGAAGACATGCTGGTAATCCCTGTTTGACAGCCTCACAAAAAATGAATCTGGCTCTACCGTGGCTAGCCTACTGTATGTCAATACTGAAATATGAATGCAAAAATGAACACATGATAAAGGACATAGCGAGCCGTGTAATTACCATACATAACTCCGAAAGAGATCCTGGAGGGCACTGGTGTTTGATGTGCTCACATATCAGCTCTGTGTGTGTGTGTGTGATAGTCATAATACGACAGCTTCTCTTCATACTGTGAGTCACCCACCAACTCAATATGAACAGCCAATGCAAGAACACACACACACACACACACACACACACACACACACACACACATAGATTAAAATGCTAAAACCACAAGCATGCAAAGTGATAAATAATAACCATTTAAAGAAATATGAGGTTAGTAAAATCCAAAAATCCTTGTCCTCTGAATTCACATGAACACATTTTTCTAAATGCAGTCATGCATATCATTGTTAATTATTATTCATTTTTATTTATTTATTTTTTTAGCTAAGAGAGAGATGAAAATCAACATTTTTCATAGAGTGAATGCATAGACGGTGACTTGTGAAGTCCCATTTTGTCACCTCAATTTTACCTTTATGACTATTATCTGCTGTTGGAAGGGAGAAGTTCACTTATGTAGCTTAAATGAAAAGCTGCAATGCTAAGTGTTCAGCAAGTTTGATAACACAGATGCATTCATAAACTGCATACAGCCATTTAAAAAAGAACAATTAACTGCAGAGCAACCCATGTCATCTGTCAGACGATTGCATTAATAATAATAATGGATTGCATTTATATAGCGCTTTTCGGGGCCCTCAAAGCACTGTACAATTCCACTATTCATTCACTCTCACATTCACACACTGGTAGAGGCAAGCTACAGTTGTAGCCACAGCTGCCCTGGGGCAGACTGACAGAAGCGAGGCTGCCATATCGCGCCATCGGCCCCCCTGGCCATCACCAATAGGCGGTAAGTGAAGTGTCTTGCCCAAGGACACAACAACTGAGACTGTCCGAGCCGGGGCTCGAACCGGCAACCTTCCAGTTACAAGACGAACTGCCAACTCTTTGAGCCACGATCATTAAAAATCCTTCAAACGATGCTGAAACCACAAGAACAGCCAAGAGGTCCAGACAGCTGCCAGCTCCAGTGACATGTGTCAGCACATCTGTCAATCACAAACCTGATGCAAATTCATGACAATTTTTGTACAGTTGTAAAAAAAATTGGAAAATAACTTTAAAAAAATCTTTGTTTTTCATCAGATTGCAAACACTTTACATTATATTTCTGTTGTAAAGTCTGTGAGGACTGACAGGTCTTTTGGAGCCAGGCTCAAGTTTTTGCACTTGACCAGTGACTACATTTTTCAGCCTTGCAATGCAATCCTTGTGTAGATATGAAGCTGACACCACCTGTTTGTTCAGTTCTTACAAAAATCTAAAAAAAATCTGCAGAAATGAACAGGGAAGTGATTGTGGACAAAATCATGATGATCTCAGTACAAAAGTCAAAGAATAAACAACATAGTTCAAGGAAAAGCACCACATGTGCATATCGAGGGCCTTATACTATGAAAGAGTGAAAAAAAATTATATGTACAACAGTGATAAAAAAAAAAATCAAAGAAAATAAAAAATTTATTTGATTACAAAAAACAAAAGCAAGATAATATGTACACTATAAATTAAGAAAAACAGTTGCATGAAGGTATAATACAGAATAAATAAAGATATATTAGTTTGTACCTGTTTATTTTTGGATTAAATAATAATAATAATTTGTCATGAATCGCTGTGTGCAGGCAGGAGAAGAGTACCCAAACGCAGACTTCACAGGTGCAAAATGTGAAATCAAAAACACTGCTTTATTGCAGGCTCGGAAGCAATACAAAACAAAACTGGGAGAATTCTAAGTATACGAGGAGACACTGGGAAACACACAGCATGAGGGAGGAAGCGACAGAGGACTAAGGGAGACGCTGACCTAAATACAGAGGGATAACAAGGAAGTGAGAACACACGAGGAACACAGCTGATACGAATAACCATAATGACACAGGGGAGGCTGGACTGAGCAGAATAAACATGAAAACGTGTGACCTTCACAATAAAACAGGAAACATGAAGAGGGAGTGGAGGAGAGGCAGACGAGGAAGCTAGGGAACACAAGGGAGAGCACAGACATGATGCGCTGGGGAAACATGGAAAACATGACAGAATAAAACACAAAGGGAAACACAACACAAGAACCCACACCACAATATAAACACAGACACAGAGGGCAGAGACACAAGGGGAATCCAGTAAACTAAACGGAACAACCTAGGAACCATAGAATAAATAACGAACTAACAAGATAAAAAAAACACAAGAAAACTAAGAACGCTTGGTCAAAATGACCCAGGACCATGACAATAATATTATGAATTAGTAAATAGTTATTTTACTTTGAAGGAGCTAGTGTCAAATGAAGACAGACTTTCTCTTCTAAGATAATCAATTAGATGATGAACTTTTTACTTTCCTGCTCTGGTTTTAAACCTAAACTTTTGTTGCATTTTAAGTTCCTAAGCCTCATAATAAAAGCTTAACTCACACCCAAGATGTTTTTGGCATTCAAAGAAGAAAAGTGCTTTTATGTGAGAATTTGACTCAGTTCATTTTCAATAAGTGTTTTTTTTTTTTTTTTACGAGAATCCTTAAGGGCCTCAAGATAAGTCAGCTGGCTTTCATATTGATTGCATCACATAAATTGATGTGATGTGGTCCGTGTGCATGGAAATATGTACGGTGGAGATCATGACTGTGAATTAAAGGCTCTCAAGTTTGTCCTATTAAAATTATGGCACACTTAGCAAAATTAAGGACATTAAAACAGATCTGAGTAATGCAGACGTCTCAAGGCATTTGACATACTTGAAGTCTGAGTTTCAGCAGACCAATCTTTAACTTTTCAATCATATTTAGAGAAACGCTTACATTTAACTGCATGAGAAAGACACTTTTTTTCCCCACAGACACTAAAAATTAAAGTTAAGCTATAAAACCAAACTCAACGTTATGCAAACAAACAGCCCGCAATGTCCAGGTGCATATATTTTATGAAAAACTAATAATCTAATGGGTAACTGCTTTCATTTAAGACAATGAAAGTGATATCGCTTGCTAATTTCATATTAAATATATAACTACTAAGTTACTTTAGATAATAGTGACGGGAAGAGAGCGACGATTCTTCTACACAAGGAGACATGCGATATTCCCCCAAGAAAACAAAACTCCAGCTCCACTTATCTCACTCGAACACCTTTAAGCGCCTTGAGTGAGGAGGCAAACAGAACATTTCTGCTGCTCAAGTGACAGTATTGATAAGCATGCCATAGCTCACCTACTCTTAGGAAAATCACGACCAGCTATAAATGCATGCAGTACTGAGCGTGCCGATACAGCCTTAACTTTAGAGTTTTGTAAGAGGCAATGTTTGCAGGAGTTCTGGCATATCATCTGTCTTCATTTGATTATCCAGACAGCCAGAAAGAGACTTGTATTGTTGGGACATGAAGGACTGAGCCTCACAGACATTCAGGAACTGCAGCAGGAGGATTTGTTGTTTGCTGAAGTAACGCTATGCCATATCAAAGCTGAAACATCAGGGAGCTAATGCAATCCTAGTAACAAGCAGCCTTTGATGCCACATTTGATGGCGAGCAGATGTTCTGCAGATGATAGTGCACTGCTCCGTGTGTGTACACCACTTGTGTTTGTGCTTTTTGGTGTGCATATGTCTAGAATTTTTCACTAAAAGCCAAACAGTTTCTATCTCCCCTCTTTTGTCTGCAGGTGTAAGTGCTGCACCAGAACAGGATTGGAAAGTCAGAAATGTAAGATCAAAGGTAAAAAGGGGCAGAAGATTAAAGAGGGCAATAAGGCTGGCTGCAGCTGAAATGAATGGCTTTTAGCATTGCTTTATGCCGCTGTGAGGAAACATTATCATCTTTTTGCTTCCGTGTCTATCCTCCAGCAGTAAAAGTGTGAAGGCAACTGTCAACTTTTCTTTTTTTTCTTGCAAAACACCATTAAGAGTTCTACTTTGAGAAACCAAAGTGGGCGCAAAGTGTCTTCATCCCCCCTGGCAAACACAATTATGTCTGAGTATGATTACAGATCTGATTAAACTGCGACTCTTTGTGGATAAATGGGCAATGCTGATTACGATCAACCTTTTATCGCTTCAAAATGGGTTGCCCTCAAGGTCCAAGTTGAGAGAGTTTCGGCTTTACAAATTTCCCAAATGAAGGAAACGTACTTGAGAGGTGTTCCCTGTCAATGTGTGAATGCGGGGTAGGGATGCAAATGGTTTTGTAAGAATTTCATTAGGCTGGTATTATTCATCACTTTCTCAAATGTATCCTTGCTCAAAGTCATTTTGCCATATTCCCTCAACAAACTGAGAGTGCTTTATTTTATTACAATCAGTACCATCAGAGGGTTCACTGAGTGGAGTGGGTTGGGAAGTTAAAAAAAAAAACCTTTTTAAAGGTTGATTAAATCATTCAGTGAAGAACTGATTAAACTGTCAGCAGTGTGGCAAAATAGAGAGCAAGAAAAAGAGAGAGGAGAATGCCAAAATTCATTTATTTACCCCTAGGGTCATTAATTCTATTTTCTCCCTCTGTATGCACGACTGATCCAACTAAACAGTGGCTTAAACAAGTGGCAAGACAAAACAAGGCAATGGGCTCTGGATGCTAAATGGAAACTAAATGAAATTAAGTTAAAGGGGCAAACAAGCTATGGTAATTCATACATTCTCTCACAGTTATTAAAAAGTTCCAAAAAAATGAGTTGAGTTTTAATAAGTTAAAAAAACTACCTTAGTACCTCACACTTATTTAACATAGCATATATGGTGACAGGTGATGGATTTCCAGTGATTTAGAGGTTGTAAACTGAATACCGTCCTGCCTACTCTATTTCAATTAACACCTAACCTAATGCCCAGCTGATTGCTTTGCTGCGCCTTTTTTGTGCAGCTTCCAATTTAGTTCTTTGTTAGAATTAATCAGCGCAAACTACGTTTTGATTTGTCACAACCTATGGCACGCACGGATCGGAAAAAACAGACGCTGCCAAAGCAGAAAAATTGGGACCAATCTCCCTTTCACTCATTTGTCGATACTTATGCAGCACCGACTCAATTTTCTTTTCTGTGACTTGATTACAGAAAACGGTGGCATGAGTTAACAGACTTCGAAAGAAGGCTTGATACAGATGACAGAACATTGCCATTTCGGGAGGCAGAGAGGTGTAAAAAGATCGAGTGGATGAACCCTTGGCATGTAGACATAAAGTCCCTGACCTGGAGATTTTAAAATAAAGTCTGTCTTTTGTGAGTTTCCAGAGATACAGAAAGGCTAGACAAAATATTCATCATCCAACGCTTTGGTGGGTGTCCTTGGTATTGTTTACCAGGCACAAAGCCAAAATGTGCTATGTTTAGAAGGCAGTCTGGGGTTATATGAGATACATGGCCCAACCATTCTGCCTGTTGCTCTCTGATTTTGTGTAGCAGATGCATTTTGATGGTGCTTCAGAGATGTGCCAAGACCTCTGAACACTGGACAGCATGTGTGGGTTTTTTTCTGCCCATTGCTGGTCCACAACACAACAGTAAACACTACAGTTACTGCAGATTATTACAGTCTTCGTGGCCCTGTAACTGATCAATTATGGGGTACAATGAGCAACTTTGGAATATTCTATGTATTGCACGACAGCGGTAAATGACATCTGCCGACAAGGTGCCAGTTCCAGTGCCTAATCTAGAACTACTTCCACACATTTTCACCTACAAAATCATTTGCCAGAAAGCTGGCAGCAGAGTGGGTCCTCAAATGGCTTGTAAAATTGGCGATGCTGATGTCAGTGACTAAGGAAGGGGCTCTACAATCTAAAAAGAGGCTGCATGATTCAAGGGCTATTGTGAATCATTTATGCTTCCTATGCTACTGTTAAAAGATCAAATTCATTGGTTTAACCCTGACATGCTCTTCATATTTCATGTCTTGACAGTGGTCTGGTTGGATTTTCATCCAGACCAACAATTTCGTCATAATAAGTGTTTAAATTTAATTTTGAACTACGGATCCATTTAGGATACATAACTTACCCATTGGACGCAAACGAATAGTTGATTATGTTCATAAGAAGAGGAAGAATATGCATTTTCTAGGCTTTACAACACTGTGTTTTAGAGAAAACATCTGTTATAGCATGATATCGTGTTCTGTTTGACCATATGAATCTCAGAACAAATCTATGTTAGGTTTTTCTGTGGTACAGGATGACTTCATCACATTGAGGATCCAATGGACGTGAACCATGAAATCTTGGATTGGAACTTCCTTCCTTCAGCCAAAGCACTGAGATGGTTCTTCCACTGAGAACGTAAACGAGTGACTAAAGAAGAAGCATTCAAATGATTGAATGACCTACCCAGTCTCCAGACTTCACTCCTACAGAAAATCAGTGTAGGGAGCTGAAACTTTGAGTTGCCAAGCAGCAGCCAAGAAACCTAAAGGATTATGAGGGTTCCCATAAAGAGGAGGGGGCTAAAATGCCTCCTGAGATGTGTGCAAATCTGGTGACCAACTACAAGACACATCAATCTGCTGCTCTTGCCAAGAAATACCAAGTCATGTTCTGCTTGGGGATATTTCACTATGCATACTTCACTCATTTACATGCAAATCAATTCATAGCATTTATGTAATGTTTTTTTTCTGTAGTTTTTTTTATATTCTGTTTTTTTTCCCTATTAAAATTAAACTACCATAAAAATTAGAGACTCTTCATTTCTTTGTAAGCAAGCAAATGTACAAATTCAGCAGGAGATCAAATACTTATTTCCTCCACTGTATACTGTTTTACAACTTCCCTCTTTCAAAGACCAGCAGATGCTTGTTCCTGTGGGGACCTGGGCGAACATGATGGGAACACAAACAGTTCTTGTGTCACTGTCAAGTGTCAGTGTCAAAAATGCACACAGACATGGCGTGCACAGTTTTTCTTGATATGACCCACATTATCTGTCCATCACAACAGATACAGATCAAATTTGACTCGGAAAGCTTCAGTGTAAAAGAAAAATGTAGCACCTGTACACTAGTTTAAAATATTTTCAATTTTGTATTATGGGTCAATTTAGAAAAAGTAATTCATTTTTAGGCTTTAGGGCACTTTTGCTAAATGCTAAAATGAATTAAATTTGACCCAAACAATATGTAAGGGTTAAACTTAGACATGATGCAATGTACTTTTCAAGCTTATCCAGCAGGATTGAGAGTTTCACCTCAAAGAGAGACAAGTTATTTTTCTTTTCTTTTTTTTTAGGAACTTTTCTTAAATTTTCCAGATGATGTTAATAAACTAAATTTACCAAATCCAAAGTCATAAAAGTTAGCGTTTCGGTGATACACAGCGTAGAGCTTTTAGATACTATATGTGCCCTCAGAATACCATGGTTAATAAATACCTTAACCACAAGAATCCTTTTTGCTCCTTCAAAGCTGAGATCAATTATTGACAGGGAGCCTTTACTTCCCTCTTCCGCAATAAAAATAAAAAGGGTAGCAAACTTCCTTAAGTAATAATAATCATAACACAAAACTTTATTGATCCATGCTGGGAAACTCCCTTTTAGCTAAACCCTCGCCACAGGCCATCCCATAGCCTCGAGTGAAAGAAAAGGGAAGCGTAAAAGAGAATAATTCCTCTCTTTCTGGGCTTTAGATGACGCTTAGATTTTCAGTGTTTAAAGACGCTTGACAGTTCTGACTGCTGAAGAGACTGAGAAATTCAGCTTTTTGGGCAAAGCAAAGAAAAAAAGTGACGATTATTTTCTGGAGAAAAGAGAGTACAATTAGGGAACTCTGAAGTGGCATTATGAGAAATGTTGTAAAGAAATGCTGTTTGTTCTCTCTGTAATTGCCGGGTTGTTTAATATGATAGCAGTCATGTATTCTCAAGGTGCATACCAACAAGCTCATTCTGAGCATGTGCATGTACACCAGTCTGTGAGTGTGTGTGTTACCGTCTCGTTTCAGAACACGATTAAGATGCACTTTAGATTCATTTCAGAGCCGCAAATTGCTGCAAGGTGAGACTTGTGGGTCGCATCAGCAAGTTAGACATGTGAACCCATCCCATCTCTCAATTCATTTCACTTTCACGAAGAGAATGGTGCAGAACTCAATAATGACAATATGCAAAAAGCCCCAGAATCTAATTTCTTCACTATCCATCTGAATTACAATGCCATCATTATTATTCCAATGCTGGAATTATACACTCCATCGGCTGGAATAAGCAGTTTCCACCGACAAGCTGACTTTGTGTATTGGCCTTTTTGAAACTGTGTGTGTGTGTGCATATGTATGTGTGTGTAATTCTGAAAACACCAGCTTTCACACTGGGATGTGCACTAAGGTTAATTTTTTCTGGCCTACAGTCACCGAACAAAAGATACCGTGTGAGTCAAAATGTGACTTTCCCAAAAAAAAGGGAGTCTCTGTCAAATGTGTGAAAATGTGACAAAAAAAACCTGAATACATTAAAAGTGATGGATTCTCCTTTGGGAGTGTCAGTGTGTTTAGATCCTACCACATTAATTTCAATTAAGCCACAGTTGGATGGCACACTGTCTCTGGCCAGCTGTGAATACATAAGGACAGTACCTGCTGTTGTCAAGCTGTCCTCACATCAGACTTGCATGTATAGTTAGAAAAAGGAGTTTGCCTTCATTTCATGGACTGTTACATAAATTATTGTTTAAGAGTTACCTGACACCGCATGAGCTGACATATACTCATTGTCAGTGTTGTCGCTAGGACACCGTAGTTTGAGTCCCATCTGGATATTTTTTCACTTCTTTGGTTGCTTTTGACTCAATTTTTAATTTTTGCTCACTCACTGGTTGGAGTGAGTGAGCAACTTGTTTAGTGCTATGAAGTACACCCCTTTACAACAGAAGCCCTGCACATTGAAAAATGTCAAGTTGGGAGTGACAGACTGGTCTCAGTAATACCATAAACTGTTGTGTCACGCTCTCTGCACACAACTGAGACAGGCCAGTGGCTTTGGCAAAAGAGTATTATTTGACACCCCAGGAATAAGAACGGGCGCCTTAGACAGGAAGCAACTCAGCAGTATATGAGTGAAACTCGGTCATGTTGTCAGTTTGTATTGGCCTTTTATGAAGTCAGCCTCAAAACCTTGTGTCCTTCATCGGCACTTGTATTTTTGCAATAATTCATGGCTGCCTGTATTTTTCTTACTATCGCTTTAAGAATACGGTGCCTAATGGCTTTCATAGATGAATATGTTTTCTCTCAGAGCAAAACAGCCTTGATCCAAGCCATTAAAAAAGACTGGGCTCATATTGAATTCAGCAATGTGAAATTTGCATGCTCACTCTACAACAGTTTGGGAACTTTGGCCCATCGATTTATACAACAAAATGTATGGTTCATTCACTGCTTTTTCATTTAGATCTTCTATCACTGATGCTGTTCTGAAGTAGATGTAAATTACTTTTTTGGAGAGGTGGTGGCTCATGCTTTAAAGTCACAAAAGAAAAGCAAAAAGCAAAATGTTTTCTTCTGAAAAAGCACAAACAACGAACGCTCTGCTGACTGTGTCCAAATTGTTCAGGTTTATTCAGAAGTAAAATAGAAAGCCGAGCTGTGAATGGGTGGACAACTCAAACCAAGCCCATATATAGTTTAATAAAACATCCGTCATTCATTTAATGCTTTTACCAGAGCATCTTGAGTGCATCCATTTAATATGGGCACTTCTAGTGGGAAATGAAGGTCTAAACCTTGAGTGCCACGACCACTTCTCTCCTTCCATTACAACTACACTTTCCTGCCAACAGTAAGTTGACAGGAAAAACAAAAGATCCTGCTAGGATTCATTTCAAACAAGCAGTCCTCCAACAACAATAATACCTGCTGCCTCTTCCTACCATCTAAAACAAAAATTCGAATTGTTTCCAGTTTGTATTTTTTCTCGCTGTTTGTGCTTGCTCTTTGGTGAAGTCAAAATCTCAAAGTAATGGAGCCAGCGCTCATTTCACATGCACCTGTTCACACCACAGCTAGAAAGTGTTTACCGTATTAATGTGTGCAAATTAATGACTGCGTGTGATATAAAATGCATGTCTAACAATAACAGACCCATCATATTAACACTTGATATTTAAAGTTGTCTCACTTACACTGCTCACATCAGCTTTTTTTCTTCCAGCAGTGTCAGAAAAAAGAAAGTAAGTAAAATAGATAATAAAGTAGGCTCTGTTTTAGGGTGTCTTTACCTTGTGTGCAGTTTTCCTCAGTTTCTGAGTCAGATCATGTCTTTACTCCTCACCTCCAGAGATGAGAGAAAATGAAAGACTTCCTTGATTTCTAGTGCTAAGTAGTTTTACAGGTAATATCTGCACAGCTGTGGCATCACAGTGGCAATAAATAAATAAATGTTTCATCTGTAAAGCAGTTAAAAGGTGAAATATTGTAACAATTTAATATTCAAGATTCCAGATTCTAAATCTGGAATCTTGAATCTTGAATACTAAATTGTTACAATTTATATAAATAACTAATGGTTTTTTTAATGTAACTAATGCTCTGCTACTATACACCAGCTTTGAAAATCATAAACATGACTGTTGTTTTTATTAGCTAATTGTTAAATTATGAACCTTTGTATTAGTGTCGCAAATGTGTTGAAAAATTATCAATGTTATCAAAAGATTATCAATTATTATTATCTTTAAAGTTAACTTTATGTGGATAAAGAAATTAGTTTCAGTTCACAGAGCTCAAAAGCTAAAGAAAGAAAAGAACTAATAATGTGGAGAAAACACTACTGTACTTGATGTCTGTGATAAATAAATATATTAGTGCTAATTTATTTTTATGGCTTAAACACTTAAGGCAAAATGTGATGTATGAAATCTCCCTGCACACAGTCATTTCTCTACTGTCGAACAGGATGGAGATACTGCCGCTATCTCCCTTTACATAAAAGCCTTCTGGAGAGGATGTTAGCAAATAAGCCTTGATCAAATAAAGTGAGACATAATCACATCACAATTTAAATGGAAATCTTTGCAGCATCCAACGCACAGTGTGAGTATTTATCTGAGACATGGCCCTAGTCATTCATAAACATGCAAACACTCACTGGTGTGTGAGGTGGATTGGATTAAGGCTTGGCAAAGCCTGGAAGCTCAGGTGTTTGTTCATGTTTTATGCACTCATGTTGCGTTTATATTTCTATGAGCTGTTTTTAAAAGCATTAGAAAAAGTATGTTTTTCTGCTCATTTACATACAAATGCACACGCAACGGTTTTGTCCATAGTAAATGAATGAAAGGATGCATAAAAAATATTTCTTTTGAAAAGCTCTTAAAAAACATGTTAGGATTATTTTAATTAACCTCAGTGTTTAGCGCTCTTTAGCAGATGTTAGCAACTAGCATGCTAAATTGGTTAATTAACCTTTTTAGATGTTAAATATCAGCAATGTCAAACACTCAGCATAAAGATGGGATTTATCTACTTTTACCTAAACACATGACACCAGATGTGATGCTGAAGGCAGTTCAGTGCTGACATCCAATAAATACATATGCTAGATTGAAAAATAGCAATTTTAAAGATTATTGCATTTTTTCATATTGCAATCTCGGCATTGCCTTTTGAAAAAATGTGGCTAACGTTTTATGTCTTTTTGCCTTGTTCTGTCAGTGTTTATTGAATAAATCTCCAGCGATGTGTGAGAAGCAGAAGTACAAAAAGACTGGCAGGAACCAGAAAGAAGTCTTTCCCCTCATTACCCTTCCTCCCATATGACACAAATGTGAGATGTGAACAGCTGCTGTAGTACAGCTGCAGACTCTTTGCTTTTTTCTAAATACACCACAAATCCCATCCGCATCGTTTGGACTTTACCTAGTCTTCTTTGTTCCTCTCCCTGTTTTCCAGTCTCCCAGTAGCCAGAGGGCACAATCACACAACCAGAAAGTCAATCAGGAAGCTTATTAAACATGACACTCGCTGAGCGCACTCTATATGGATGAAGGACATAGGCTGTAAGGTCTACCTGCCAATTAGGAGAATAAAATCAATCATAGCAGTCAATGTAAACTCTTTCCCACTTTTTCCATCCCTTCTTCTCACTTTGTGCTTCTTCATTTCCTGTGCTCACAAAACCCTCTGGCCTTCACTGAAAATATTCTCTACCATAAATGCCAGTACTGCTGTTGCACACATTCATGCACAGCTCACTACAGAATAAACAAGGAAACACAGTCCCCGTCTACACAGGCATGCAGACACACACACACACACACAGAGAGAGACTACTACACTCCAGAAAGCTATTCATCACAATTTAGCCACACCATTAGACAAAGAGAGCCAATAACACCCTCAATAGAATACCATCCCCCCCCCCAAAAAAAGAACTAAACAAAAAAAGAAAAAAACCCACAGCCACACACCTTCTCCTCCATGACACTCATTTTCCTCTCCATTTGTCATCAGTCTCTCACACTTTTTAATTCTGGCTAAGCTGTCATCTGTCTTTTGTCAACTTAAAAACAAGGCTATACCATTCAGTGAATATAAACTGAAAGTCAGTGAAACTAAAGGAAAAAATATGCTTTTATTTTTAAAGGCAATGAATGTGTTATTTAACCAGATTACTTAATGTAGCCACAGTAAGTTATGTATTTTCAACCCAATTTCCAAATCGTTGGAAAGCTATATCACATGTAAATGAAACAGAATGCCATGATTTTCAGTTCTCATAAACTCACATTTTATTCACAGTAGAATAGAAAACATATCACGTGTTTAAACTGAGAAACTGTTGTCAACCCCTTTCTTGCGTTTATTACGGTCTTGTGATTCATTCAGACACGATTTCCTTCGTGTCTAGTCTGTTCCTGGTCTAGTCTCTGTCTTGTCATCAGCATCTCTTGTTGTCATCTGTAGCGTTCCCGGTCATATTCCCGTGTCTGTCTGGTCTTTCTGTGTTCTACCTGGTTTCCCTTTCCTTTCATGTTGATTCGTTTGTGGTCCAGTCCCAGTGTCAAGTTTATGTGTCTTAGTCTGAGTCTGTGTGCGTTACTTCCTATTTTATTTTGATAGTCTCCCATCTCATGTATTATGTTCAGTTTTGCATCCCCTCTCTCATCAGTCTGTGTTTATGTTGCCTGAGTCTGTGTGTATGTGTGTCCCTGTGTCTTCTGTAAGTTCTGTATTTTCTTGTAGGGTCCCAGTTTCCTTAGTTCTTAGCTCCTAGTTTTCTTCTTTGTCTGAGTTTGTGTGTAATTAAGTTTCTAAATTCATCTGCATCTTTCAGTTAATCCTTTTCCCTCTGAGTCCTGCTATTGGGTCCTGCCTGGCCTGCCACACAGTGCATTATAATAAAAGCTGTTACAGGGGAAACATAAGGCTGGAAAATCAAGCGGTACAACAAAGAAACAGCTGGAGGAACCATTTTCAACTAATTCACTTGAGTGCATATAAAATAAGAGCATCTTAGAGAGGCAGAGTTTCATCAGTCTTCATCTGTAAATATTAGGATAATTTCCTGTAAATGTGAAATTCTGAAGACACTGAATATCTCATCATCTAAAATGCATAATACCAACAAAAGATTCAGGCAATCTGGAGAAATCTCTGTGCGTAAGGGACATGGCTGAACATCAGTAGTGGACATCTGTGATCTTCCAACCTTATAAACAGGCATGGAAACCACTGCATGGGGTCAGGAACACTTCAAAAAACCACTGTCTGTGCCATGTACAAATGTAGTTTAAAGCTTTGTCATGTAGGAGTATTGGTGGAAAGCCACAATCAATGCTGAAAGATATCTACAGGTTTTAGAGCAATATAAGCTCCCATCCATAAAACGTCTTTTCAGGGAAGACCTTGCAGATTTTAGCAAAACAGAGCTAAACTGCATCTATTACAAGAGTATGGCTTTGCAGTAGAAGAGTGCAGGTGCTGATCTGGCCTGCCTGCATCAACTGAAAACATTTGGTGCCTCGTGAAATGAAAGGAGGAGGTAGCATCTTATGTCAAAGAAAAATAGCACAATATTCTTCTTTTCGTAAGAAGAAAGAAAAAACTAACACATTTCATCCCCTGATAACACACAATAAAGTAGTGGACCTAATCCTTGATGGGCAGGAGTGGCAACAATGATTAATACATCAACATTAACAAAAAGTATGATGTCCAGATACAAAGATGACCAAAGTAATAAGCTAATGTTTTTTTTTTGCCATAGTGAAATGTCTCAGTTTAAACAGCCAGCTGATTGATTGATGTCTTTCCTATGTTCTATTGTGAATAAAATATGGGTTTGTGAGATTTGCAAATCACTGCAATCATTAAAAAATAATTTATACAGGGAGTGTTGATAGTTTTACACAGCTTAATTTAAAAGCTTCATATTAACTTAATAGTATATGACCCAAACCCTAACTTTAGAGTTAGCATGTTAATTAAAGTAATCAAGGTAATTAAAAGCCAACCTTAGAAATTAGCGTTAATTGTATCCCTTTTAACACGAATCTCTTAAAATCTCCACACAGAACAAATTGATGCTGAGCCCTGGCAGATTCAGAATGATTTTGATGTTTTTCTGAGTGCTGTATAAGACAAATAAATAAACCGAGACATCCAAATAGTTGAAACCCAGAGAACACTTTTTTTAAACATTTATCTGTCAGCTTAACCTCTCCTGATCCCCCTTCAGTATCCTCTCCACCTTCTTTCTCATCAAGCCACTGATGAAGTGCTTCAGGAAAAAAAGGACTTTTTAAAGTCTTGCCAAAAGCTTGTTGAGACATAGTAATAGGCCCGCTAGACTGGTGATGATGAAAAAGAGAGATCTGCTCACAAGATCTCATTTCAGAGCCAGTGACTGGAATGCTGTAGGCAAAAACTTGATTTGTAAGCATGAACTAACAAAGATCACTAGCACCACCTATAGATAAGCTGTAAGGGTGCACAACTTCAGGCCAATGGAAGTCATGGCAAATCAACATGAAGGGTGTAAATGTGTATTTAGATACAAAACACAGGTACAGATGTAAGATATAATTTTTGTGGCTGGTTGTGGTAGTTTGCACCTTTGAAGATGCTGGTGTTCACCAGACAGGAGCTAGTTTTACTAGCTTGTATTTACTCCAGGTTTTATGTCTCCCAGGGACACCGGGGCTCAGTACGGTACCATGACAATTGTAAAAATGGCTAATTGTGCCGTATTGAGGTGTGTAAACCATATTATCCCAGTAATAGTCATACTTTTGGACAACTTAATTGGTTTTAGCAATTGTGTTACTGAATCGCCATCAACGTCTACAGCCTAGACAGCGACTCTAGCATTTTTCCCAGTTATGAGTTTGCCTTTAGATTTCTATCAAATAGAATAACAGCTTGTAGTCTTAAGTGCTTTGAGTGGTCAGTTAGACTAGGAACTTCTATATAAATGCAAATCCATTTCGATTCCCCAATCCAGGAAAAATCCTGGATTCTTGCATCTTTTCTGTGATTAATCCATTGATACATGATTGGTATCAAATAACAGGGGGAAAAAAATGCAAAAACGAGAAAGAAGAAAAAAATCTGTGTTATTACACAACGAGTCAGTAAAATCCAAGTAGCGCTTGTTATGTGGAGATATATGAGAAGTATTTCCCCAGAATTTTTTTCTGGGGCTGCTTTAACCAGTGTTCATCGATATTATGTCGTAAATAATCTCACATACACACACATGCAATTTTATGTCCCAAAGTAATAAGACAAAACCTAGCAAAGTCGTGACACAGCACCTGAAAGATCCATCTGGCATCTCTACTGTTCACTGAAGCCTCATCAGAAATGTCTCAGTGAAAGGGTGGCTGTCAAGAAGCCATTCTTAGGGAAGGGAAACAGGGAGAAAAGGCTGGGTTATGCCATCAGTGGTATCTGATAGAAAGATGCCTTCAAATCTAAAATTTTTGGTTGAAATTGTTGTCAGTATTTATATAGGAGGTCATGAGAAAGGTACAACATAGAGTTGCAACAGCTATCTGTAAAACATAGTGGAGGCTTTGGGGCTGCATTTCAGTCAGTGGTGTTGTGGAGAGGTTGTCAAAAATTAATGGAATTATGAATGACACACTGCCAAAACAGTGAAAGCATACCTGGATAGAAAAACACACAGTGGAACACTATCGGTCATGGATTGGCCTCCTCAGAGCCTGGACCTTAACATTATTGATCCAGTGTGGGTTCATTTTGACAGAGAACAGAACAAAAGGCAGCCAATGCCAAAAGAAAAGCCTTGAATTCTCTTTAGGAAGAACAAGATCAAAGACCAAATACTGATTTTCCACGTTATTAAAATTGTAAACATTCTGCTTTAACCAATAAACTGCTGCACCCTTTTTCCATTTTACTAGCAAAATATCAAGAACTGACAGGTACCTGAAAAATTTTTGCATAATACTGTATTTTAAATGAACCTCTGCCTTTTGATCCTTTCCTATGAGTCTTGGACAAAATGACACACACACAGAAAAAATCAATTAGTGTAATCATGGCTCCCAATGGAGCTGTTTAAGGTGACTTTGGCTTTCATCCAGCAGATGGCGCAGTTATTCACATAATAAATGTTTATGGATAGAAACGTCAGTTAAAGTTGACTAGGCTGAAGGCAAGAGTGCTGCGTGTTTTCCTTTCATTGTGAGTTCCTATGTTATAAGGAGAAAATTATAATCCCACTTATTTGTAATAGAGTTTAGGTAATTTTTAAGGTGTAAGAGTGTAGTGCCAGCTTCAATAATATATCACCACATTATCTGAAGTCCTGAACATCATTGTGGAATAACGACTTTCAACACAGGGAAAAAAAGGAACAAAATAATTTATTTGACCTGATTTGACAAATACAGAGATGGAGACATGTTGGCAGAGAACAGCACTGGGGACAGGGCCACCACTCCCTTTTTGTTAGCACAACAACAACAACAACAAAATGCTGTTGCTTCCATTTTCATGGAACTGGTTTAGAGTGAATTAGAGTCTTAAATTGAAAGGTGTGGCAGACAAATACAGGTAGTGCAGCATACAGGTAGGTCATCTTCAGATTTCCTTCCCTCGGTCACACACATGGTGTAGCATCCACATCCAGAATCCAAGAGCCTCATACCGCAGACCTTACAGGAAAGACACATTTTTAGACAAACAAACTGTGACAACAGTGACTTGTATTACGTATATAAATTCATCACAGCGATACTGTGCAAATAACAGCAAATAATACGCATCACTTTTGTCCACTCGAAGATTTACTAACCGACATATCTTAAGCTCTGTAACTCTAAGTCAACAGCGTGTGGTCATAAATATGGCATTACCATTCAAGCTAAATCCAGTTTCTTCTGTGTTTCTGATAACTTGTCCTGGAGTCGTTTTTTCCTCCAGTCCAGAAACCTTCTCCTCATTCTGTTCGCCTGCCACCCCGCCAAGAAGCCGGCAGCGAAAGAAACCACAACGGCGACCTGTAGTGTCCTCTCCGAGACGTCTGCCATGTTCACCTCTGTCTGACAGATGCACACATTTGTGTAAGCATGAAAATCTTAATACAGGAAGTGAACTCCTGCGAGTCTTTTTCTTCTTCTTCTTGTGCTGGGTTTACTAGCAATTAGCTAACTGCTCAAGCGTGCCACCTACTGGGCTGAAGTATGTAGCAGAAGGTTAGCAGACAAGCTAAAGTTGAGAAAATAGCAACTAAGTACCTAAATACCTAATTAACTAAATAAATAAATTCTTTATTAAGACCATTCTTCTTATGAGTGTTGAATACTGACTAAGTGTTTACTACAGTGTTTCTTTTAATTTCTAGATACCTTTTTCAAACACAGACATGCTTTTTAAATATCATAGACTCACTGGTTACTTTATTAGGCACACCTGTTTAGCTACTCATTAATATAAATTTCTAATTACCCAATCACAGGATAGCAGCTGAATGGATTTAGGTATATATGCATGGTCAAAACAACATTGTAAAGTTCAAACTGAGCATCAGAATGGGGAAGAAATGGGATTTAAGTTACTTTGAATGTGCTATTGCTGAGTATTTTAGACACCGCTACTCTGTTTGGAAAGAAAAAAATATCCAGTGAGTGGCTGTTCTTTGGGTGAAAATGCCTAGTTGATGCCAGAGGTCAGAGAAGAATGGCCAGACTGCTTCAAGCTGTAACTGTAACTCTAATAACCACTCGTCGTCACAACCAAGGTATGCAACTTTTGGAATGTGGTGGAGTATGATATTTGCATCATGGATCTACATCCAACAAATCTTGTCATGCTATCATGTCAACATGGAGCAAAATCTTGAGGCAAATTTTCAGCGCCTTATTGAATCTGTGCAATGAACTGTTAAGGCTGTTCCGAAGCTAAAAGCAATAGCAAGATTTACCTAATAAAGTGGCATGTGAGTGTAGCAGTCATTTCCTGTGTCGCTGAGGTTTGTGAATTTTTCCCTTTGTGATACTTTTAGCCTCTGCTATAATTGATTAATCTTTTCTTTTTACAATTGAATCTGTAAATGACCTGTTTGGTTTTCAGTTTTTATCATGTGTTTCTATATCAACAATCAAATCACAGCTTAAATGAACACTTATTAGTAATATAGTAATAATAGTAATATTAGTTATTGAAAGTCCAAAGAAAAATCTGAAAATTGGAAAGCAATTTGTGGTTGCTTGTTGTAGCTTGTTTTCACAGCGAAAGGTTTTACTAAATACTGATAAGCAGTAACGCGTTACTGCCCATCTCTGTAATCCGATTACTTTTTTCAAGTAACGAGTAAAGTAAGGGATTACTATTGCAAAAACAGTAATTAGATTACCGTTACTTTCCCGTAGGAAAGCTGCGTTATTGCGTTACTAAAGCCGTGAGTTTTTTTGCGAGGATGTCTCATGACAGTGACGTAAGCGAGTGCGACGTTCGTGATAACAGCTGTGTGCAGATCAACAATGGATAATATATCGAGTGCGGGAGAGAGTATGAGCGTGCAGCGTTTTAAAGCATGGAAGTACTGACCTTACTTTGAGATTGATTCCATAAAAAGTGACAAAAACATAAACTCGCGGATTCTTCAACTGACCGCTGCGGCTCACCTGCACCAGGGCAAACCTCCGCCTACCCCACTCCTGCTTTACAGGTGAAAATAGAGCAAAAGGACCGCTAGTCTTTGACTTTATTTATTTTCTGCTGTGTTTTACTTGCATCTATTTGAAAGAGTGAGTGTAAACACAAAAAAATATTTTATTTTATGTGCTGGAATGTGCAGAAAATAGGTTTAAATATTAAACAAATTTCTTCCAGTCAGAGAATGTTGCATATAATTAAATTTTTGCTTGATGCATAAAGTTAAAAGATTAAAACTAATAAAACAAGTTAAAAAGAGACTTTTCCATTTGATTACATTTTGTATGATGGATTATGCAGAAAAAGTAGAATTGGGCTGAAAGATCTATCGCTTTATCACCTATTCAGGTTGTAAATCGTGTTTTTAAAAAGTAACTAAGTAATTAATTACTTTTGAAAATAAGTAATCAGTAAAGTAACGGGATTACTTTTGGGGGGAAGTAATTAGCTACTGATTACTTTTTTCAAGTAACTTGACCAACACTGCTGATAAGCAATCTGATATTCTAACTGCTTTATGATACTGTGGGATAAAACCTGCAGCACCAGTGCATTCTAGCCTTTGCACCATATGTGAACATGATCATTTGATTTGCAAAGTGCAGTTCTGTCTACTTTGCAATATGTATTATTGCAAAGTGGAAGTGTTTACGAACCACAGCAAGTCAGCCAGACCACGTGGCAGACCACATAAAGTTACAGAGCTGGGTCACCGGGTGCTGAGGTGTGTAAAAGTCATCCACGCTCTGCTGATTCAATAAAAGCAGTTTCAAACCTACCGTGGCATTACTATCAACACAAAACTGTGCACCAAGAACCTCATGACATGGGTTTCCATGGCTGAGTAGCTTCTCTGGATGTATTATAGGTGCCTCACTTCACAGTAGTTCATCCTGTAAATGTACTTTTTGCAAACCTTTGTACATTTATACTTACAATTGGTTTTCCAAAAAGAGAAGAAATTCAATTAAATAAATTCAAGTGATAGTATTATTTCCGTCATTGGTAATTTTCTATACATGCTGATATCCCAGAAATATCATATTCTCAATTCCTTGGCTATGGTACATCCTGCTTTGTCTGTTTTACCATACAGCTCCTATTTCAGATTAATAAACACACTTTTATCTTTCATCCTGTATGTTAACTAACAGCACAAAATCCAGTTAAATAAGAGACAGGATTAAAATAAAGCCAGGTTTATTTAAGTATCAAACAGTAAAGAACATCAAAATTCAATTAACATAGGTCACTAACTCAAAAATCGACAACATCCAGAGATTCTTAAATTTGTTGGAATAGCTCATGTGCTAAATGTTTGTGTTCATTTCTTGCATGTCTTTAAAATCAAGTTTGATAAAGTGAAACTGTTTTTTTTTTTATCATAAAAGAAACTAATCAGTCTGTGTTGTACAAACAAAGCATTGAAGCATTGAAAAAAAAAACAAGATTAAAGTAAGTAACAAGTTCTATACACATTAAAAAAGGCATGTTTAACCAAGTTTGACAAATACTGTGTATGACTACCTTTTGCACAATGTCACACAAGAAAACTGAATTTGGTGGCTGCATAGCCCTGATTCTGACATGGCAATGTTTAAAAGAAACCAAAAAAAAAACCCAAATGTTAATGCTCGAGACATTTTACATACAGCAGTTTCCCTTTTTAACAGTTAAGGGATGAAATCCTGCTCCATTCTAAATGACTGAAGAGGTAACTTATGAGAAAAATGTAACCTGAAGGAAGTCACAGAGGTGAAGTTTACGAGTAGATATGTTGTAAAATGTAGTGATTGTAGTGGTAGTATCTGTTTCGATGAGCACCCAGTTGTACGAGGTTTATTAAATTCGCTTTGTCTCATGCTACATTGCAACCCCAGTGGAAAAAAGAAGTCATATTTCCTTCCTGTCATTATGAGCACAGTGTGATTACAGACATCTACGACTGGTAAAAAATCTTGATCGCTTCACTCGAGCGCCGGTGTGGTTTGTGGTCAGAATCTTCACGTTAACAAATCACTTCTTTCTTTATTTTTTAAAACTTTTCCCAAATATGAGCTCCATCACTCCTTTCTCATGAAGTTTTACACATTCCAGTATTATAAATGTACACTTTGTATTGTCAAGTCTTTGGCACATAAACCATTTGCTTGGCCAACAAGTGTGCACTTAAAGTTCAGAGATGTTTGAGAACTGTGCCCTCAAAATGGCTCAGTAACAGCGCTGTTTTGTTCTAGATTATCTTGCAACAGACTTCCAAATCGACTTAATGAACACTTTGAGTTATTAATTACAAGTCATGTCACCAACTTCAACCTGGATAAACGTGACCAAGTGAGGATAAAATGGACTATCTTAAAAGTCCAGCAGCAAGACTTTGTAAAGTTTAAATGTGTTACTGAGGTAAAGCACCCTAGAAGTTTATAATGATATAATACAGTATCCAGTGATTATGATCTGCACAAATTAACAATGCCCAAGCTCAAAAATTATTATTACAGGTCGTACTTCAATATACCGTAGCTGCCATCTGTTTGGCGACAAACTATTTACAATCTATAGCAGTTCAGGTACAAAGTAAAGAGAGACAAAAGTAAAATAACAGTTTGAGCTTTTAAATGTCCTAACATGTACAGTCACAGTGTCCAATCTGTGGACAAAGTGTGGTGTAAATGTAGTAAAAGCCAGCATATATTTGGATCAGACGTTCGTGATGTATTGCTGATGACTTAGAAAGGTTTCGGGAATCGGCTCCGACTCGTTGCTCTTAAAAATTAACGAGGCGATCGAGGACTCGGCTCACAACCGGCTCTGCTTGAGCCTGTCGATGTGGTAGCAGAGTTTGAGCGCTGGTCCCAGCTTCAGTCCCAGGTACTTCATCATCATCTCGCTTTTCAGAAGAAGTAAGGCGTCCCCATCTATTTCCTGGAATATAGGAAGATATAGTTGTAAAGCAACAGAAAAAAAGGGTTACTTGAAAATATTCCACCCAAGTGCTGTGTGAGAAATGGGGGCAGCACAGTGACTTATTTAAAAGGCTCGGGGACAAACCTTCGTGCGCTTTAAAAATTCTTTAATAATATTCATGCAGTTTCCATTTCAGCTCATTTACATTCAGGACCACAGGGCACTGGGTGACAGATAATTTGAGCTACAGCTGTCATATAAGAGATTTTTAAATAGAAAGCATACCCTGCTTCTTGTAAGCTGTGCCCCAGTGCATGTTGGGAAATGAGCTCAGTTCCAGTACATTTAGTATTTAAGTTACACGGCATTAAGCGGGTCGGACTTACATGCTTCCTGAATGCTTCCGCATGGGGTCCCAGAGCTTGGGGATCAGCATCTTTAATGAACCAAACCACATCCTCCACACCCCAGCTGGAAGGGTCCTTACCAACAGGACGCTTGCACTCTCCGGCATCTGACATCAGGCTGTAGGCTAGATAGCAAAAGAGGACAGGCAGGGTGAATTTTTATTCTAAAAAAAAAACAACCAAAAAAAACAAAATTGATGGTCTCATAATGTTGCCTGAAAAGAACTTAGAACACAGTCTATAGACTCTGAAGTGATGCGAAAGAGGTTTTACTGCTCATCTGTTGTTGTTTTTTTGGCTTCTGTAAACACTTAAGAGATAACGTCTCAATCGCTAGTTTTGAGCTTTATTAATAGTGCAGCAGTCTTTTATTTTGAAATTTCACCCAGTTAGATTTACATAGATGATGAAGGAGGGTGTAATTTAGCTTGTGAGTAAAAAGTTACTGAGCAGAATACTTGGCTTCTCAGCCAATCAACCCCTCTCTTTCCTTACTTCCTGTTTCGAATAACGTAGATGGCGTCGGCCAAAATTCTCAACTCATCGTTTCAAAATAAGTCGGCAAAACAATGCTTGTGATAATGACGATTTGGAAAATGCTAGAAGTAGCTGGCCTGGCTCTGTCTGGAGGAAATATTACAGAGACACTGTCACCTCCTAGGCTAACCAATTAGGGAAAACAACAATTAAAAATTGTATATTACAATTTTACAAAGTGTTAGCTTCGAGTCACTGAATTTAGGCAGTATTAGCATGTGTACTACTTATGCCAAGCTTCTTCTCATGGGTCTTCCAGAGATTGCTGATCTCAGCATATTTCGGTAGAGGTCTCAGGTTAATCTTTTTGCATTGCACAGAATTCAATTATATTGAAGCTAAAAAACTCCAGGGTTTCTCACACTAAAGCTGCAGCACACCTGACTGTGTGACTTTACTTGGGCAGATCTATGATGGAAACTGTGACATCACCCATCCCAAACCACTTACACCACAAATGACATTATTATGCTGTAAACTAGCACAACTATAGATGTAGGCAGATGTTAAAGAAATGCGTATGAAAATAAATGCAAACATCTCTTGAATGATGAGTGATCTGGGCCTTCGTTGGTCCAAATAATTTAATCTCTAAAGATGTGGATAACATAATTACAATGCAAGTATAACCCAACACTAATGGCACAGGTGATGTGCATGGAAGTGCACCTGGCAATAATTTATAGCCTCACCATTTCTGTTTCCTTCCTGGTGACTTCCTGGGCTTGACGCTTGTCTGCACATGCCTGCTGTAGCAGAGCAACTGCTGCCACGGTAACCGTAGGACTGCTTCATCTGATACTGTGATGCCGTGACGCTGAATGCAGAGTCACTGGGATCTATAGCATAGCGCCTCGAGTCCACCGGTGGGTCACATAAAAAGTCATCAGCCAATGGCGTCTCCGCTGGGGAGGGAAGTACAGGAAGTGGCATTGTTAAAGCCAAACCCAACAAAAAAAAAAGTTGCTTTTTTTTAACATGACCATTGCAATTATACTGTGAGATATCCCATCATGGTTATCAGAGGATGTACCCTAACAACCCTGAATGAAACGACTTTCATGGATTATCATGAAAGCTTGATATGCCTGAGTTGCACTGAGGCAATGGCAAAAAAACAAGGTTAAATTAAAAAGCTAATGACATTTCCTGTTGGCCTTAGCTTTAGACTGTGTTAGGCGCTAGTTGATATTAACAAGCAAAAAGATGCTGAACATAGTACAAGCTATTATAGCTTAAAAATCATTGCATAAAGCTCAATGTATAGCCTCAAAACACTGCAAGTGTGGCTGTATTGTTCAAACTGGGCGATAGATACAAAAAGTAGAAGGACTGTGATGACCATATGAAATTTATAATGAGTCAAGAAAAAAAAATTCTTAATATCTTACTATATTTTCAGACCAGTATAAAGCCTTTGGGTGTATATAGTATATTAGACAGCTTCCTTTCACCAGACTAGAATAATACAGAAGGAACTGTATAATAAATACAAAGCTAATCTTTAGGTAAGCTGCATTAAAGCCCCCGCTGTCTGTAACTGTATGGATCTGAAATGGATGAAAGATAGTCAGTAATTCCTCAGAGTCTGCTCCCTTTGTGCCAGCTTTTCAGCTTGTCAATAATGTAAATGCTTGCTAGTTAAGTCAGAACCAGGCAGATACAGATTTTCCTAATGACAGATTTATAACATCGAAATATGCTACTAAGATGATTTTGCATTACTTCTGCATTATGCTCATGCAAAGGTTAAATGTACTGGTATTGTGTTCTGAAAAATCAATTATGATTAAGATCTGGGCATGCAAATTTGAAGGATTACACACCCCCACATGCACACAATAAGGCACACGTGCCCTACAGAATGTATTTTGATACTTTTCAAATATAAGCAGTTAGATATATAAGCAGTATTTTGCTGCATATCTACGAGTTCATTGCAACAGCTAAAAAGTCGTCTTTGATCTTTACATCATAACGTATTACTGCGGCACATACTATATATATGTGCGTGTTAAAAATAAGATTTAGAAGATTAGTCACTCAAAAGGAAATGAATACTTCCAATATACATAGATGCTCCTGAAATGCTTTTTTTCCACTGGAGGAAAAAAAATATCAATATCTGTCTGGGTGGCACCACGGGGATCGTGCTGATTTTTTGTCTGCATGCATATGCGCATGTGCACTTCATCTCTGTGTCTACAGTCTGACATCAAACACTTTTCATGATTTGCATGAACAAAGAGCAAACGGCTGGTCCTTGACGCATGAGATTCCCCCCTCTAACCTTAAATACACTAAAGGCAGCCTTTAAATATTTGCTTATTCAAAGCAAGGCTAATCTTTAGGGTGGGAAAGATGTTTTTAAAATGAAAGAAAGCATGGTTGTATGACTTTTGTTTCTTATTTAAAAGAATATTTAAGATTCATACTTTTAAAAATCTTATTTTCTAAGCAACTAAGGAAAAGAGGCTGGGAAGATCGGAAGGGAAAACAAAATATGTAACTGGGTTATGTGTGAAGGTGTGAGCCCTTTATCCTAAATAAATCCACATATACTTGTGGTTTAAATTAGATAAATAAATTAGGGAAAACCAGTCACTAGTGTATTTAGAGAACAAAAATGAAACATCACACTGGAAAAAAATAGACAGAAGCATGTTATCTTGCCCCTCAATTAAAGTCAAAGGCAGAGTAGTAAAGGATGGGGGGTTGTGGGGGTGGTAGTGGGAGATAATACAAGAAGTAGACAAAACAAAAAAGAAGAAGGGCCACAAAGTCACACCATCACTTCAACCAGTGAATGCACAATGAGAATCACATTTTGAAAAACCACCATTGGTTAGCTTTCCCTTAATCGTTCTTCCTATTATTCTGGGCCATAGTTCACATCTGTTTGCATGCATATGTGTGAATGAATGTGAGACCGTATGGTTGATTATGTGTATGTTGGAATATGTATGTTTATCTTTAATGAATGGCTTATTTCTCCACTATTGTTATTATTAATGGCCAAGCTTCTTTATGGAAAAACTGATAATTATAACTGTGCGTGTCTTTGTGTCTTTTTACCTGTCAGGACCTGTGGTGTGGCAGAATGGGGGACGATGGCAGCGTCCTGTGGGATGGAGCCCATCTCTGGCTCTGGTGTGCTGCTGGGAGGAGAATTGGCTAGAGGGGACATCACCATCCGGGGCTTCAGCTACAGGGGAACATACACATGCAGTCGCTAATTAGAGGTTCTGCATGTTGAAAACTGACATGGGTGAAAGAAAATCCTTAGCTATAGCTGTAGAGTTCCTATAATGCAGCACATACTATAAAGTCTGGTTAATGGGCTAGGCTAAAGCACATTACTGTAGATTTACAGCTGAGGACAAAAGCATCTTGTTGTGAGCTTCGTTTAAAAGCAGGCAGGCAACCACAACAGATAAACTCACCCGACACTTTATTAAATACAGTCTCGGTTAAGCCCTTTTTTGCCTTCAGAGCTGCCTTAATTCCTTGTTGCATGGATTCAGCAATGTTGGAAACATTCCTCTGAGACTTTTGTCCATACTGACATGAGAGCATCAGACAGTTGCTGCAGACTTGTTGGCTGCACATCTATGATGTGGATCTCCTGCTCCACCACATTACAGTACAGTGAACTCACTGTCATGTTCACGAAACCAGTTAGAGATTATCTGAGCTTTGTGACATGGTGCCCAGAGCAGCCAGCAGGTCATAAAGGGATAGGGATGGTCACCAACAATAATCAGGTAGGCTGTGTTGATATTAAGGGGCCAAAAGTTTGCAAAGAAAATATACACTATACCAGGGGTGGGCAACTCCAGGCCTTGAGGGCCGGTGTCCCTGCAGGTTTTAGATGTGTCCTTGAACCAACACAGCTGAGTTAAATGGCTAAATTAGCTCCTCAACGTGTCCTGAAGTTCTCCAGAGGCCTGGTAACGAACTAATCATGTGAATCAGGTGTGTTGACCCAAGGTGAGATCTAAAACCTGCAGGACACCGGCCCTCGAGGCCTGGAATTGCCCACCCCTGGTCTATACCATTCCATCACCAACAACAAGCTGAAATGCTGATACAAGATAGCATGGATCCATGCTTTTATGTTGTTTACACCAAATTTTGGTGCAAACATTCACACTGGCGTAACCATGTCTACATGGCTAAAAGCACGGAGCTAGTGTTGAGCGATTGGTTGATTGAATATTTCCTTAACAAACAACTGAATTATACCTGCTAAAATGGCTGGTGAGTGTATAAAAATCAATACATACAATACCGAGATACATTTACCAGCTTTAACTTTTTTCATACAAAATGTCATCACTTCTGCCCCAAGTGGTGGAGCTTAAGTATCTCGGGGTCTTGTTCACGAGTGATGGGAGAAGGGAGCGGGAGATCAACAGACGGATTGGTGCAGCGGCTGCAGTGATGCGGACGCTGTACCGGCCTGTCGTGGTGAAGAGAGAGCAGAGTGTAAAAGTGAAGCTCTCAATTTACCGGTCGATCTACGCCCCTACCCTCACCTATGGTCACGAGCTGTGGGTAGTGACCGAAAGAATGAGACTGCGAATACAAGCGGCGGAGATGGGCTTCCTCCGAAGGGTGGCTGGGCTCTCTCTTAGAGATAGGGTGAGAAGTTCGGCCATTCGGGAGGGGCTCAGAGTAGAGCCGCTGCTCCTCCACATCGAAAGGAGCCAGTTGAGGTAGTTCGGGCATCTGATAAGGATGCCCCCTGGGCGCCTCCTGGGCAAGGTTTTCCGAGCATGTCCCACCGGGAGGAGGCCCTAGGGCAGACCCAGGACACACTGGAGAGATTATATCTCACAGCTGGCCTGGGAACACCTTGTTGTTCCCCTGGATAAACTGGAGGAGGTGGCTGGGGAGAGGGAGGTCTGGGCTTCTCTGCTTGGGCTGCTGCCCCCGCAACCCGGCCCCGGATAAGCGGAAGAAAATGAATGGATGGATGGATGCATGTCATCACTTCATCATTTTATCCTTTTTGAAATTCTATGAAAATTCTCAATTTATGCCCAAAAACGTGTTTTGTGAGCTCACAGTCAATTTGGCAAATTTATTACTGATGGTTATGCGTGTTGAATGTTTATGCCAAAGTTTAAGAAGTTCCCTTAAGATGTTCCTTAGACACCTCATTCATGAGCATGGGATACGGTATTCCATTCATTCACGTACTATATAGTACTGAGCCACCCATAATTTCTTGATAGTTTGCTAGGAACATGGAAGCTATAGGTGCAACGATTTATTGAAAACTGTGGAAATACAAATGGAAATAGTATATAAAGGAAAATATTGATTCTCTACTCTTCTGATAAGCTTATAATCCCACCTTTATTCTTCAACACAGCGTAAACTCTCATAGGCAAGCTTTCTTTTCATTTCTTTAAGAAGTCTTCAGGAATAGTTCTCCCGGCTTCCTGAAAGACATTCAAAGCTCTTCTTTGGATGTTGGCTGCTTTTTGATGCGTTCCCAGCCAAGATGATCCCACACTGCTTCAAAGATTTTGAGGTCCAGGCTCTGGGGAGGCCAATCCATGACTCATGGTGTTCTGTTGATTGTTTATCTATCCAGGTATCCTTTTACTACATTTGCAGAACGTTTGGGATCATTGTCTTTCTGAAAACCAAGACATCTGGATCAATGTCTACATAAGACCTGTTACCACTGGCTGCCAGTCAGCATACCTCAGCCTTTTCTACCTGTTTCCTTTCCTTAAGGATAACTTCATGACAGCCATCCTTCCACAACAGATGGTGCAGCTGAAGTGCCAGATGCATCTCTCAGGTCCAGTGTCATTGGCTGGATTTTTTCGTATTTCTTAAAGACATCACTTTCAGATGCTGTTCATCAGCTGCAGATAGTTTTTTAGGCCTACCACTGCTTCTTATGTCATCCACTTGTCCAGTTTTCACAGTTTTTTAAGGATTAACTGCACACCACGATGGCATATGCCAAGTTTTCAGCTGATAGCAAGGAATGAGGGCTGCCTCAAGACTACCCAGCGCTGTAGGTGATGAAAATAGTGGGTCATCATGCATACAGACATTCGAGCAAAATAAAGAATGAAAGCTAGGTTAAGTATATGTTTCACAAGGAAGAAAATGCCTTAGTCATTCAAAGGAATGGAAACACAACATGACAACATGAAAACTGTGTGAAAATTCAACTGTGTTTGCTCACAGGAAGACTCAACGGAGTGCACTCTGTGTAAAAAGAAAAATGCATTAAAAGCATTTTTCAGTTGTTGATCACATATGTGAGGGAAGTGGTTTGTATGTATAACCACCAAGGGTTCAGGGAAATACGTATAGATTAGCAGCCTCAAAACACAGATGACCTATACTCAGTATTGTATATGATCGTATGCTGTACCAACAAAGACTTGGTTTCCCTCTTATATGAAAGGAATGCCCATCTACATGATTAAACTAAAAAATTTAACTGACCTTAAAGCCAGGCTTCCTGCCTCTTTTCTTCGGGACCTTAAGAGGTGACAGAGTTTCAACATAGTGGTTCTGGAACTCCAGCTTTCGGATAGGAGGGCGTCCTCGCTTCCTGCCAGGCACCTTACCTTGGGGCCCCGGTATGAACTGGGGGTCGAGAGCGGAAGCCTGCATCTCCGAGCCGGCGGACAAGGAACTCATCAGACCTGAGAGACAGCGGGACAGATTATCAAACTCAAAGTGGCAGCTTTTAAAAAAGCGTGCAACACTGCTCAGCTGCAAATCACAGTGGAAACTCAGAGGCTCACTCACACACACTCACCGCCCCCCCTCCTCCGAAACACACCGAAAATATAGGAAGTAGTAGAAACAAAGCCACATAAAGCTTTGTACTTTACTCCACCCCTCCCCCCAACCCTCCAGCTGCAAAGATTGCAATAAATATCATTACTGCACTACGAGAGAGAGGGAGAGAGAGAGAGAGACAAAGCCCTGCAAGCAGGCAGACACACAAACATAGGAAATGAAACCCACAACACCCACACACACTATCAAACAATCAATGAAGTGCGCTGTCACACAGACACACACAGATTTACACACGCACAGGCAGTACTTTCAAGTGTTTGATTGAGTGCCATTAATCCACACTGCCTCTCTCAATCTATCTCAATCAATCAATCCATATTATTTTGTTTGGGGTTTTTTTAATTATGCAAAAGAATCAGCTGACTTTGCCTTTGAACATGAAGCTCTGTGCTTTACTTCTCAGAGTTCTCCTGCCAATTTACCCGGTCAGCGGCACATTACTCTTTCATTTCTGTAAATGGCTAAACAACGCCTTGATGCAACTTGACTCCGGTGCAGACAGACAACAGTCTGCAAAGTATTTGCCACTGCAGAGGGAGAGAGAGAGAGAGAGAAACAGGAACAGAGGCAGACAGACCACGTGAATACGTACGATGCCTTCCATCCTCTCTCTCTTTTCCTCAAATAGAAAAAGCTTCAAAATGACCTGCTGAGCGTTACTTACCATGCACACAGCTGTCTGTGCTAATTGTCGTCTCTGTGATGCCTCACCTCAGCAGCAGATTTATGGATGTCCCCCCCCCTTCTCCTCTCTGACAGATCTCGCTTGCTCCAGCAGTCTGCCGCTGCTGTCCTCCGCTGCCACACACTGACTGTCAAGACACCGGCAACTCCGCGTGCCTCTCTCTCTCTCTTCCTCAATCTCCGACACAACCCCCTCCTCCTCTTTCTCTTCTACCCTAACCCCCTTCCTGTGTGTCCCCTTTCAGTCGCCATAGCAACACGCCTCTAACATCCCGCGGCAGCCGGCAGACGTGCTGAGCTCAAAGCACTGTGTGTGTGTGTGTGTGTGGCAGTGTGGGACAGTAATGTAATTACAGTTGCTGCATCTCGGGGTTCTTCTTGCCTGTCTTCAGAAAAAAACAACAAAAAAGAAGGCTTAGAGCGGGTGACAAGGGATTCAAGCTGTGCACTGTTTTGTGCTGCAAGCGTATGAGTTACACACAGTAAAATGTCTGTTTTTTCATTTTTGGAGAAGAAATTTCTGCACAGGAAGATTATTTTCTTAAAGAGTCCAGACCAAAATTGGAATATCTCGCTATTTGTTTTTCCTTTGCCTGATTACTTTTCAATCCATGAAGCTTATGCAGACTGGCTTTAAGGTAAAGAGATCAATTTTCCCTGTAAACATCAAACGGTTCCAGCAGAAGCCCCACAGCCCCTTTTGGTTGCGATAAAAGATCACACTGCTGTCAGAAACTCAACACTCTTCCTTTCATTTATAGTCTTCTTTGGCTTCTATGTCAGCTAATGTAACGCATTTCTTGTTTTATCTGTAATGAAAAAGAAAACAAACATGGAAAGACAAAGAAAAGGGGCCAGCCAAAGGCTTGTCTGTGTCTCTAAAGTAAAAAAGAAAAGAAGAAGAAAGCAGGCTCGAGAGGGTTTATTTGCTCTTAAAGGTTACAAGTGTACCAACTCGTGCTTTTCCCCTCACTGCATATCGATTAGTTACGCCCTGGTTGCAATGCCGGTTCCCGTTCCAAGCTGTATTTGTGGGGTTTTAACACTCAATCAGAAGCAGGTTAACCTTTCAAGAAGGAGCCTCAATCCCTGACGCACGCAGGGCGCCTGCATTCATGGCCTCTGCGAGCGTGTAAAGAGATTTGTCAAGAGTCGGCTGCAAAGCTTCGCTCACGGGATGTTTTAACAGTGAATATTAGGTGCCAGGTGAAGCCTACGTGATAATAAAAAACAACAACGACAATAAACAGCAAGGTCAGGACAAATACTCTGTAAAACTGTACACATACACGCACTGTAATGGCCTGAGTGCGCAGAAGTGAGAGCCATAAATCATAAAAGTAATTACGCGGTGAGATTAATCCTGATGTCCCTCTTCAATCAGTCCTGTCTCATTACGGCACATCACATTAGAGACATAGACAGACTGAGACAGAACAGATAATCATCTTTTACTTAAAAAAGAATTGGATATGAGGGGTGGGAGCCCATTAACACTCACCGAGTCAATATGAGACAGCGCCAGTTTTGGGGGGGGTTTTTGCAGGCAAGCAGAAAGAGTTTCAACATTGCACGGGACCCACCACTCCCACCCAGACCCCCAAACACAATACGGTTGGGATCGCAGCCTAATTTGTTTATGGCTAATAAAACAATTAAGCAATCAGTGAACCCCTGCATGCGATTTTATTTTCCTGCTGAGGGACATCGGAAGTCAAATGTTGGAGGGAGCCCGGTGTTACAGACTCAGTCATGCAGCGACGATCAGCAGTGATTAGCATAACATAATCACTGGCTTCGGGGGATGGAGATTTGTATCCGCTTTCACTTACGCAGAGGGGATACAGCAATAAAGTGAATTATAGTTATGCCTCACTAAACTGCACACCTAGACACACACATAAACAAACAGTCTAATCACGGCCTTACAGACACACACAAACCTAAATGCATGCATATAAGAAGTGCAGTAAGACAACATACCCTTGCTTGGCAGCAGAATAGATTAGTATAAGTGTGTTTTTGTCTATGTATATGTGTGTATGTGCGTGTTTTCTAATCAATGTAACAATATAACCCCCCCACTACCCCCACCCTGAATTTATTTACAGCTCAGGCAGGGCGTCACCATGGTAACAGACAGTGAAATCGGATTCTGCACCAGCGTCGTGTGATAAGGTGGGAATAAATAAAAGGATAAACAACAATGCGTGTATTAAATAGGCGAGCTCTCACACTCCGCCTGCCCCTCCTTATCTCTGCTGAGCCCTTCTAACTACACAGCACACTTCAGAGAGAAAAGTGGAGGTGGGGAGTGTTGCTCTTTGCACCAACTATGGGTCATGGCGGTGGTCTTGGAGGGGGGAGCTCTCTGACATAGACTAAGCCACACACCTGTACACACACATCTGTATGTAAAACTAGGCTTAGATGTGGTCTGTGGTCTCAAAAATATTTGTACATTTTGAATTATTTATAACATGTGACACAAACTGACAGAATGCTACTTAGTAACATCTTCCCAATATCCTTCTTATTGTTACAAATTTGCTTTTTTATGCATTTCTGCTTCACAAGGTAATAGGAGAATGTAAAACATACTCCCAGTCATGTCTGTCTACTTTGTGTGTCCTTAATAATATTATATATTATATTATAAAATGCATTTCTATTATATAAAATTCTAGATTTTATGAATAATATCAAATTTTTTCATTTTATTTTTGTTGCAATGGCTGGAGTTGAATCTCTATGTATTTAGCATCCATATTTGTCTTTGATATACAATCATCTGCCACTTTGTTAGGTATACCTTTTCACCTGCTTGTTAACATAACATTTTATGTAAATAAGAAATCACATGGTACTGACTCAGTGCTGTAAATGTGGCATGATTGTTGGTACCAGACAAGTCGGTCTGTGTATTTCAGAAACTGCTGATCTACTGAGATCTTGTACTGATTTCCACTCTAGCTAATCATAACATTACTGTTAAACTCATACTTTGTGTGTCGGAGTCCTGGATCTTCATACTCTGCACGGCTGGCTCTGACTCTGGATCCAAGTTAACCAGATGCCAGCAACTGCGCCCCCTGTGGTCACGCCGATCTTGACGCAGGCGCAGACGCACACCTTTGCTGAGGGCGCCAGGCAGTCTCATGCCCTCAAAGTCAACCGCGTGAGGGCAAAATGCACCACACTGGAAGAAAGAAAATGCACAGAAATAATCATGTGTACATGTGGCTGATACGCTTAGTTTTTCCATTATTCCATTTGTCAGCATTAATCAAGTCTTCTGAAAATTAATTTTAGACCTTTGAATCCAAAAATGAGTGTGGAAATGGAAAAAAGCAAGCAACGTAAGGACAGATGGAGTAAGACAGAAATGGACAGGGTGAGCAGAAGAAGCACAAAAATTAATTGGGATGCCGGTTGGGTAATTATACTAGTGCACGCTCAGAGGTCAAAGGAATAAACTGGAAGTTAATGGGAGAATATGGCTTAGCTAATGATAAAAGTATGTGGAACAATTTGTCTTTTATGCTGTAAAGCGAATGCAATTCGGCCTCCGGGGTGCTGGATTACTGATTAATGTGAACTAACGTGGCTTTAGTCTTCTTTGTACTGGATGGAACAAAAGCGAATGAGAGGGAAGAGCGGAGCCGAGAACTTGTAGACTTAATGGAAATGTTCATATTATCACCCCACGCTGGGAGCAGATCTTGTTTTCTGTGTGTTGTTTGTTAATTGCTATTTAAAGTTTACAGAGGACCTGGTTATATTTATCGCTCTCAGGCTTAGATTAAATAATCCTTGCAATTTTTAGCTGCTTTTGCTTTCCTGAAGGCTCCATATGGACTTCCACCAATGGAAATTTAGCAGGGATTCTAAACCAATCAGTCTAATCACAAAAATATATTAATTATATGCAGCTTATGCTTATACAAAGACTGGCACTGCAAAGCTCTATGGATTATCAGCAAATACAATTTGATGAGGAAGAAGGGAGCGTCACAGTGTCATAAATATCCTAAGCCTGGTGACAAAATTAACTTATTTAAATTGCAATCAGATATTACAAGGTGACTGTGTTTGCTAAATAAACATATTGTAATTAATCTTCCCTGTCGTCCTCAAGCGATTCGACAGGAAGGAGAAGACAGAGAGGAAAGTCATTTCCTTCAGACACAAACAAAACGAGATAAGGAACATCAGCAAAAAAGATTTTTGTGTACAGTCCTTGTAAAATTCTTTTCTTCGCATTTCACTCATATCCTGTCTCTCTCCCTCCTCTAACTCCCAACGGTCACAGCAGATGGCAGCAGGTTTCTTCCTGTCAAAAGAGAGTTTTGCCTTCCCACTGTCGCCAAGTGCTCAAAGGTGGTGTTATCTGATTGGTGGGGGTTCCTCTCTATTGTTGTAGGTCTGTCCTTGATATATAAAGTTATATAACTAAAACTGTATTGATTTGAACCCTCTATAATAGGGATGTCATGGAACACATGGGAATCAATTTGATACTAAGTGTGTGTGTGATCATTACAGATCCTATGCTTTATAGGATCTGTAATGAATTATTCCCAGAGGAAATTATGTGAAAAAAATTCCATGGCAACAAGAAGGACAAAAACTCTCTCGACAAACATGTTTGAGTTAAAGCTATTTAAACAATCAGAAGGTAAGAAAAAAGTTTAAAGTGCAGGGAAAGGGGGAAAAAACTGGAGCAACTGAAACAGTCATTCCAGCCATGCTACAAGGTTATACAGGACTCCTCCCGACAATCATCTTGACATGCTGACGTATACATTACAGCATGCTTATATTTGCTAATGAGCACTGAACACAAAGTACAGCTGACGCTTTTACCAAAAATAGAGCATCAACTGAAAAATGACACAGTGATGGCACTTTGGACAAAAAGATTTTCAGTCCAGTAGCTGTCAAGATGTTTGACTTAAAACCATAAATATAAAGGGAAGCATTAGGGTACACCGTGTGTGTTTGTACAAGTGCTCACACTAATACATCCTCAGCATCTGTCAAACATTTCTCATGAAAACATAAGCAAAAGGGGTAAGAAATGAGATGACATGAAAAAGGTGACGTGGTGCTGGATGAAGATTTGACCAGATCACTAAAGTCAGTAATGGGGTTCATCTAATTTAGGGTTTAAGAGCGCAGTTTGGACTGAGTGGAAATGAGAGAAAATAAAAAGAGAAGTGAGAGGTGGCAGTTAAAGGAGGAGACCAGATAAAAACTGGACAAGGAAATGAGAGAGGGAGGAGGACAACATGGAGAGAGAGGCACATTCAAATGATTAAACTCTTTAACTCTTTCCCCCATAAAGATGGCGTCTGACAGCCTAACCTGTACCCTTAATGGTGGGTTTTGACACCTTACTATATATTTAATAAAGAGGTAGTTTGAAAACCATTGGAATAGTTTCTGGGTTTTTCCAAAGGCAGCAGGTCTGAAATGTGATAGAAATTGCTTGGCTCAGAAAAGAGCTTCAGGGGTTACTCCAAGTAAGGGGTAAAGGGTTAAAAAGTGCTATGAATGTTATAGGAGCATTGAAAAAGCACAAACAAATTCCAGCTATTTAATGTTTTTTTGTTTAGTTTTTTAAATTAATGAATAAAAAACAAAGGAAAAATGTAGAAAAACAACAAGGGGGGGGGGGGGGGGGGGGGGGGAGGAAGAGAGTAACAAAAAAAAAGGAGTGGGAGACGATAAAACACTCTTCAGTGTCGGACTGTCGGATTCAATCAGGCTGCAGATGAAAAAAATCTGCCCTGAACCTTACCATTTAAAAAAAAAAAAGTGAAACATCAAATAGTTATTGTAAAAACACACAAACACACACACACAAATCATGCACCATGAAACAACTCGAATGGAAAAAAACCTTCAGATTTGATGAAATGCAGTGCAACCGACACACACGCGCGCAAACACACACACACGCACACACACACACACACATACACACACAGGGGAATGCTTCTGTTTCTGTCTACAGGATCTGGGTCCCATAAAAGCAGCAGGCTGCTTTACCTTGTCACTCTATCAAAACATTGTGTTTTGGAGCTTCGCCAGGAGTGTAGCTGCTGGGTTTATTTTTTTGTTTTTTTTAAATCATACACTCACAGACAGAACCACACACACACACACACACAGCTGTTCTTATTCAGGTAAGCCATGAGCGAGACACATGTAGTGATGGAAAAAGCACCAGAAAGGCTCTGATTTTTTTTTAAAAAAAGGTCTTTTTTGATTAAAGGCTGCGGCTTTGCTCACACACATAATCATCAAACGTGCTGCTCGTGCTTTACGAGTGTCACACTCCATCCCTTTGCACTGCAAATCCACCCCATTTTAACAGAGTAAGACATCCATAAATAGGCTGCTTAATACGTAAAAGTTAAAAAGATTAAAAAGATTATAATTACTACTTTTTTCACACAAGGAGCCTAAGATTATATTTTTTTGTAAAGAATCCCTGTGATACATATATATATATATATATATATATATATATATATATATATATATGTATATGTATATATATATATGTATATGTATACATATATGTGAAACATCAAATACACATATATGTATATACATATATATATATATATATATATATATATATATATATATATATATATATATATATATACATACATATATATATATATATACATATATGAAAAAAAATAGTGCATTTAATGTTAAAGAACCACAATGTCTACATTTCCCAACGCATTTCACAGGTGACCATCTTTTCATTATTTTTTTAAAAAGGCTGAGAGTTTAATGTCCTTCTGTACTCTATTAAAACACTAAGTGATCTTTAACAATTAGGCATTAAATCATCAGACTGAGCTCGAGCAGTCCACAGTGGAGATTTGCTACAATGACGACTTTAATTACACTTTCTGTCATTGATCGCAGACCCTGGCTTCCCTGGCTTCTCCACCCACCGCTGTACAGGTTGTTTTTTTTAGCTCAGGGTCAGCATGTTTATAAAAGGGAACAGCGTGAGAAAATCTGTAGACTTTGCTTCTCTAAGTGAAACAGCCACGTATTAAACTTTTATTTTCAGTCGGATAAGCTGACCTGGCTTCAACCCTAAAGAAAAACTCCAAGATGTTCAGGCAGTCATGACAGCAGAGGTGAAGCCTTCATTACTAGATGCTTTCCTTCCAGTCATCCTTACTTCTTTCCTTTAGTTGATGAAGGGATTAACAGATAACTGAAAGCATATTCAAATGAAGAGCTATGCTGTGTTACCACTTACACTAAAAAAAAGCTGTTTTCCTGCAAGGTAGGCACATGGGGGCCCACATGGGGGGGCACATGGGGGCCCACACCCCACTGCAATCAACCTTTGTGATGCATGATGGGAAAATAATTACTTTGCCATTACTATATCACACAGGCTATATATATATAGTTTATCATTATCTTGTCAATACAAGGACAATCAAAGGAGCATGATCCTGTAATAAACAATGCTTTAATATAATTAGCGGATCTCTGTTGGCCCAGTGTGAGTGTATTTTGACCTTGCAGGTTAGACTAATGAAATTAGCACCCGTGCGTTTGTGCGCTCTAAGTCCAGTAACGTCAGGATGTGAGAGGGTCGAGTCTGTGGTAGGATTTATTTACCTATGTCGAAGCGGTTGATTCATCAGCGGGGAATCAATTTCTCCACAGCAGGCTGGCTGAGCACACAGTGCAGAGGTGGTGCGCGGAGCATCAGATGCAGCACAAACACCGGGGAAGGAGGGGGGGGCACGAGTCCGGGTTCCACCCCTGCAGATGCGGCAGGGAGGCGAGCGAGCTCAGCGGGCTGCCGGCGGGAAGCAGAGCGGCAGACTTCACCTTCCTAACGCGCCGTCCGATGCTTTTCAGAGACAGGAGTTGAAAGATCCTGCAGGGCGGAAGCTGAGGGGGAAAGTGCGACTGAATTGGTGGTGTGCATAATTTTCCTATCTGGCCTTAAAGCTGTTGCCTATTGCGTTTTATCTCCACCGGGTTCAGGAGAGCGGGAGAGATGGCACGGTAAATAAAGTAGTAGCACTCAAACTGAAGAGGTTCAGCCCCCTTTGACAACACAAAAACACCCCTCGGTGGGCATGGAGTGCAGGAGTGTGAGCCCAGTCCAGACAAAAACAGCCGACACGGGTCTAATGAGTCATTTGATTAACATGCCTGAGTAGCTTTAAATATTCATAAGGCTTCTGTGAGGCTCATGTTGATGTAACCATAATTTACCCCCACAGTGCCGTTACACATGGCTACATATTGATATTTTCCAAATCACGATGCTATCATAGAGAACTCACTCCAAATTTGCAAATTATACTGACAGGGAATTCCCACCTGTTCCTATGAGGAGGAAACCAGTATGTGTGGCAGTTGGTGATCAAGTGTTATTTAGGCCACAGGATTTTAGCTATTCGGTGCTTTAGTGATATGAAAGTAACTAGTTACATTTCCAGAAACAAGTGGCACTCACTGAAAATGGAGTGTATTTATAGAGGACCAAGACTGCCGACAAATGTACGAAAATTATCATAATAAATTCACAGTTTGACAATAAATGAAGCCCTTATTTGATTATAGACATTTTAGGTTTAACTGGCTTTCAAATTCATTTGGGTTTACTTTCGTTTTAATATTAATATATTTATTTCTGTATTTACTTAAGAAATACAAAACTATCAGCCCACCTTCTTTTTATTCTCACATAATTTTTTTACATATTCACTTCATTATGCAAATGAGGATGTTATATAAAGTGGTCACATGTTTACTTTCTAGCTACCAGGTTCATTTAGTAACCTGAGCTAAAGCTAACACCGTCGATCTGCAATAAGTTACGCAATATTTCTTTTAAGACCAAATACTACAAAAATAAATATATAAAAAATTAAATCCTGTTCAATGCATAAAATAATGAACCAGCTCATTTAAAAGATTTTTATTTGAAATGATTTTTAAATACAAATAATATAGTTTTTCATTTACAATGACAGTTCCTTTGTAAACAAAAGTGGCAGATAATCATTGGGTAGTCATTTGTCCAAACTGAGGCAACTTGCCGGCCAGTTGCCTGGATAAGGTCTGTCATGGGTGGGATGGCGTATTTAACCTCACTGCATTCTCCCCCCACAGCATAAATCACTGATGCTACATTCTATTGCAGAGTGATAAATACTCAGATTACAATATTACTTGTTAGCGTACACCTGCTCTGAACACAACTACAGATGGGTATAGTTTGCACATGTGAGATTGTGTGAATGCGTATGTGGTGCGAGGAGAGCATGCTTAAACTTTCATCTCTCCCACACTGACATGATACACTAGTAAGCACTGTAAAAAAATAAAATAAACAAAAAAAAAACAAAAAAAAAAAACACAACTGTATGGATATTTGTGGTGATAGATTACACATTACTGAAACTGCCAAGTTGCCAGGATACAGCAAGAGCCCACAGAACTACTCGAAGTATCTCTGTTCTTTTTTTTTCCCTTCCCAAAGTCTAAGACATGTAAAAATCAAGGTTAGATTACAACAAAACCAGACACACATTTATGTATTACATGATTAACGGAAAAATTATCAATGAAAGTGGGAGCCTGAGCCGCTCTGTGTGCCTCAGAAAAATGGAAAACTCCCAGGTTTGGTAAAAAAAAAAAAAAACAACCCACTCAATCGGACATGGCAGTAACTGCAAACCTAAGCCTGTTCTGCTTAAGAAAAAAAACAAAAAGCAAGTTTAACAGTTTTTTTCCCCAGATGAGTGCTGTGTGTGTGTCTCTCTAACGGGGATATCATACTCACTTTTACACTCACAATGCACATACAACTGCAAAATAACTGTACTTATGGGAGGTATTGTGATGACAAAATCAGTGATATGTATCCCAATACTTATGAGCTACAGGTTATCAAGAAAAAAAAAGAAAAGAAAAAGAAAAACAACACTAAAGATTCTTACACAAGAAAAAACTTTTACTTCTCTCCCAGGAACCAGTGGTGCATAGCACCCAAGGACATGTATGTTGCAGTATTTTAGTTGTATTCGTAAGGCCTTTTTCAGACAAGGAGTACACACTGGAATGTGCGGCAAAAAAAAAAAAGAAAAGAAAAAAAAAAAAAAAAAGATTGAGATAAGGTAAGTAACTATGTAACACTCTCCCTCTAATACATTAATATATATTTTGACATCAGTATCTTATCCCCAAAAAAGACCGAAGACACACCTTTTAGTGTTAAACTAAAAGATGACTCATTCAAACAAACCCTAACACTGCAAGTTTTTTCAGCTTCCCCTCCAGTTACATTTGAGATCACATTTCAACTCGAGCTCCACCTGCTTTCAATCAACCGTCTTCTCTTTCGGAAAAATAAAAAACATTTTAAAGTGAATCACGCGGGGAGAAGGGGCATCACTTACAGGACTGGCTGTGGATCAGCATCCATCTGTGGATATTTCTGTCAAAAATACGTGTACGGACAAACGAATGGCTGATTTGACAGTGGAAGTAAGTAAATATCCCAAATGGCTGACTTGGTTGCGATGTCCAAAAGCAGGACTGAACTTCGCGCTTCTGCAGTATAAATGTACAATAGAAAGCATCACTGCTGTGGAAAACATTGGTGCTGAGCATTATTAAAAACAGGAGCAAAGTGTGTTGAGAATGATTTCCATACGGAGATCAGCATTTTTAATTTTGCAGATGGAATTGGCGGTTATACATCCCCACTCCCTGTCAAGAAAAGAAGAAAAGAGCCAATATAATAATAATAATAATAATAATTAGAATTCTAACAATAGGTCCTCCAGTCCACAGTGTGTCCATTTGCCATACCTGTACAAAGACACAAGGTTACATACCATTGACGCACTCGCACCCGCTCTCTCACACACACACACACACACACACACACACACACACACACACACACACACACACACACACACACACACACACACACACACACACACACACACACACACACACACACACACACACACACACACACACACACACACACACACAACAGGCCTGTTAGTATTCACAGAATTCTCTTCCGCCAGCAGCGGAAAGTGAATAAACAAGTCTCTGTAGAAAAGAGAATTTCAGTCCATGACTTTGCAAAGGTTAAATGGAGGAGGGCTCTGTGTGTAGAAACTGTCCCCGGTGACTCTGTGAGTGTTTGTGGCTTCGCTGCTCCTCACTGACTGCTTTCTGGCTTGAGCGGGGTCAGCAGTGAATGTGTGGCCAAGTCCATGAGAGGGTAAAGGGAGGAGGGAGGGGAGGGCTGAGCGTGTACGCACGCGCTCAGTCGTTGTCCTCATCGTCATCTTCACTCTCCTCGATGCCGTCGCTGTCCTCTTGCTCCTCGTCCTCCTCCTCTGTGTCGGGGATGTCCCACTGCGGGTGGTTGTCCAGAATGGCCTTGGCCTCGTGGACCTCCAACTGCACAAACACAAAGCACTTGTGTTATCATCATTGCAATTAACACTTTCAAGTCTGTGCATATTATTTAAGGTGATTTGTAGATTATTACAAATGCTAGCATGTGCCTCAATATGACTTAAGATGCTCGTGGAAAACCGATAAGGAAATATTGTAACACAATACTGGGAAAAATGACCTGTGCACCTACATGAAATGTTAAGGATCACATGGGAATCTAGGAAATGTACAGCAGCGGTTCCTGGTTTACGGCATTTAAAATGTCAATTAAGCAAAAGGTTGCTGGTTTAATTCCAGTTACCTGCTGTGGCGACCCCTTGTGGCAAGGAAGCAGCTAAAAATATTGGTGTAATGTATGAAGTATATCAGCCAATATTTGCTGATCTATCAGAGTCAGTATTATATCTGCTGTTAAGTAAATTAACACCAAGCCAACTAATTATCTGACCTCACTCTGATTTTAAGTGGCTGTCTTTCCCAGTCGTTTCCACTTTGTTATAAAACCACTAACAGCTGACTGGAATATTTAGTAGTGATTAAATTTCACGAATGGACTTGTGCCATCACTGTATCAAAACACCGTGAGCTCGTGAGAGTGACCCCCTTTTTTTTTGTTGTTTTTAAAAAAATGTTGTTAGAAGTCCGCATGCTAATACTTTTGGCAATATAGAGTATATATTCTCCAATATATCTGATTTTTTAAATATATTAGTCTTAAAAATTCTCTTTGTGTTAGGCTCCAGTAAAGAGCCTGCAAGTGTTTTAACTCTTTCTCGCCAGTGCATCATTTAATTTATGCATTTAGTGCTTGGCCCACATGTTGTGCTTTATGGTTATTATGGATAACTTCCTCTCTGCCTGCAGAAGCGCTATCGGCTACTGACAATGGCTGACAAACTTTCATATAACACAAGGTCATTGAAAAATATATATAAAAGATGTAGTGCCAACAAGAATCCCCATTCAAAGATGTTCTACACATTTTTTTGTGTAGAACATCTAAATTCACATCCAAATACTGGATAAAAATTAGGTACTAAACAAGTCATTTTATAGTATGTCTGTACGACATTGGCATTGACATTTTTTCCACTGCAAGCACCACATGCTTTCAGAATGAAACCAATCACATACTAGGTTCAAGTCTAATTTGAATAACATTGATTTGAAGATCCTGCATTTTAAGATAAAGGTGAGAAGCTATGAAATAAATAAATTCTTGACCAGTAGAAGAAACACCAAACCTTAAGTGCACTTAAAGTGCACTGCCTACAACAACACAAATCATATTGCTTCTAGCTAGCAGTCAATACCCTCATTCCTAACATCTTGGCAGCAATCAATACCATTGTTCAGTGAGCCTCAGCTACATTTGGCTGCAGCTGGTGGGTTTATTATTCCAGCCACTTTGGTAGCGAAAACCCATCATATCCTGGATAATTTGAACTGATTGGCTGACAGAAGGCCCCCCTATTTACACACACACACACACACACACTAATAAAAGGCACACACATACACACCTTGAGTGGTTTGATCTGGTCCAGTCCTAGGTAGGAATCAGAACGAAGGATAACAGAATATTGGTAGTTGCCCGTTTTGGAGGGGGCTGAAAACTTGAGCTCCACCTGGAAAAAAACCCATGGAGACACACACACACATATAAACATGTTAATTTCATGTTTCTTGATTTGATGGTGTAAAAGAGAGATTTGGTTAAAACTCCCTTTAACCAAATCTAATCACAGAAGCATTCAATGTGCAGTGTATAACTGTATGACTCAGAGCACTATTGTTTTATGTATTAATTATAGCTGCAATGCTGGATTGCGGCCAAAATCCTGCGATTGATGCAAAAATACAATAGTCTCCATGTAAACAAAGCCGACCTGTTTCCATCCCCATAGAAACCACTAATGCAAGCACCAAAAGGAGGCAAAGGACAAACGCTGTGAATATTATAAACTTCTGCAATCTACTGTCACCAATGATGTACAATCATCTAGCAGCAGAGGGCCACAGCGTGGTAGGTAATTACAAATGAACTGCCGCACGATGATGGGGTCCAACTGTAAATATTAGACCAACATTGCCTCAGGCTATGATTACTATGTTGCGCAATTACATATGGAAAACAGCTCATTACGAGCACAATGAACCTAATTATTATTCAGCGTGCGAGCAGAGAATGAGCTGTGATCATAGCCACTATTAACTGTCCTGGCCAGAGATGAAAGCACGGCGTATTAACAGTCATGCAGCGAGAAACAACAGAAGGAACTGCTGAAGTGACAGGCTAATGGATTTCTTGACAGTGACCTGCAACGCCTCTTATTACCATCCTTGAGAGCGGGGGTGGCCAGTCATGCACGCTTAAAAACGGCCTTGTTGAGCTTTTACCTTCACATCAGTCTGTGCTGGTGCTGCTGAGCACCAGGATCAGTGGTGCAAATTGTGCAAAACAAACACAGACACACACTACTCTGAGGAAATAATGACAAGTGACACAAGTGCAAAGGGTTGCTTAGCAACAGCATGTGCAAGGGGTTACAAGAAACATAAGCACACACTAACTTATTAAGACCTTTTTACCTCACATGCATTACTGTGTAATCCAAACGATATTCACAAAGTATTTTGATACAAACACAATGAACTGACTGTAGAGTGCTGGATGTGATGATCGTGTACATTTCTACTTTTTTAATTAAAAACAATAACAATATAAAATATAAAATCATACAATTTAAAATAACAATTGTGCTGATTAATTAAGTGTAAATTATCGATCATGATGTCACCGCGTCAAATTATTTCTATGAAAAAAACCCACAAATTCTCCAAAGAGTCATCTGGCACAGGCACACGCTCACTTCCTGTGTGTCAGTTAAAATTGTAGTGCGGCAATCTCACCTCTTCTGTGTCTTTTAGCGTGCACACGTGACTGGGCATGGAGACGAGGGTATGCTCTCGGCGGTCAGCAATGTAGAGCCACCACCACTCCTGCTTCTCCTCTGGAAAGTAGAGACTGTAGACCGGGTGTGTCACCTTTGACTTGGTTTCTAGCAGGGCCCGCTCTCGCCGCTGGATGCTTTGTTGCAACGCTTCCCACTCCTGACAGGCAGGGGCGAAAAGAGTGACGGTTAGATTGGATAGAGCGTTTCCCTTCCATTTATCAGCTGGACCTCAACACTATAGGCTTTTAAGTGATAAAGCTCCTGCTGCTAAATCCTACGAATGACATATGCATCCGATTAACGCTCTCTGACCTCCTCGTCATCGCCAGCCATCTCGTCGACTTCTGTGTCGCTCTGTTTGTCGCTGTCTTCGTCTCTTTCGCTCGGAGAATCCTTGTTGGCTTCGCCCTCGTCTGACTCGCTGCCTTTGTCTGACCCATCATCATCTTCCTCCTTTGTCGCCACAGTTGCTGCTGTTGTTGTTGTTGTTGTTGTTGCGACTTCCTGTGACACCAGTATCAATAATGGAAAGTTATGCTGAAAGCACTGTTGTTTTAAATAATCATCTGACAGTAGGTGGATGCTGGTGTTAGTTTAATTCAGGTGTAACTGACTGAGTGAGTGGCTGCTTACATTTCCTGCCACGGTGCCATTGGCCTGCTTGTTTTTGGCAGGAGCAGGAGTGGCTTTCTTCTTGGTTAACTTTTTCTTCTTGGACTTGGCTGTCTTTTTAGCCCCTTTATTCTTGTTCTGCCACACTTTGGTTTTGGCTTTACTTGTGTCTCCTTGCTTCATATCAGACACACAAAAAAAGAAAACGTGAACATGATTCTTTGAACCATTAAACTTTTACAGCTTTTAAGTTGCCCAAGCAAACTGAACATAAACGAATCTGAGCCGAAATGGTTTCTGCATGTGTGATCTTACCGCTTCCTCTGTAGTGGCAGTCTCATCTCCTTGACACGGCACTGGCTCTTGCTCTTGTTCAAACATGTCCTACACACACACATCAATAAGCAGAGTTAACTGATGCTATCCAGCCATGTTTTCAGTCAACAGTGCAGTCTAATGGTGATCCACAGTAGTGCATGTGCAAGGCAGCAGAACCTGCTTTCTAGTAACTTATTGTTACGTCAAGTATTATGTAGGTGTTGAGTCACACGGAAACATTTCTTACCGCCATCCGTTTCCTGTTTAAGGTGACGGTTACTGTGACGATTGAGCCTGCTGTGATGTTACTACTGTCTTCATCATCAAGGACTGCAAAAAAAAACAAAAAAAACCCCAAAAACATTAATGTCTAAGTTGAACACAGAAAAACATAATGTACACACTTCTGCCACAAGATAAAACTCTAAATGATCCGCAGTGTAGCCAAACCAGACTAAAGCTTACAATGCCTCTTCTTACAGCCATACAGAACCGCCATAATTTTTCGTCATTAATCCATCTTCCACATCTACAGTAACATGAAACTGAAGTCGAAATCAAAGTAACATATTTTTCCCCTACCCTGTAGTGTAATTATGCGTCTTTCTTGTTTTTTTATGTCGGTTTTGTAAGCATCAGCTTTAGAAACATTTGCCAAAATGAGAAAATATACAAATATTCGATATCCACTTTGTTAGGTACACCTGTTTAACTGCTCATGAATACAAATATTCTATCAGCTGATTACATTGCAGCAACTCAGTAGATTTGGGCATGTATGGTCAAACTGAGCATCAGAATTAGTGAATAAAGGTGATTTAAGTGACTTTGTTAGTGCCAGACAGGCAAGTCTGAGTATTTCAGATTAGATGCCCAACACAGCACTCTCTAGGATTTACAGAGAATGGTTTGAAAAACAGGAAATATCCAGTGAGTGGCAGTTCTCCTGGAGAAATTGCCTTGTTGATGCCCGAGGTCAGAGGACAATGACCAGACTGCTTTGAGCTGATAGGATGGCAACAGTAACTCAAATAAAGCACCCGTTACAAGCAAGGTATGCAGAAGTGCTTCTCTCAACACACCACACACGCTGAACCTTGAAGCTGATGAGCGATAGCAAAAAAAAAAAAAAAAAAAAAAAAAAAAGACCAAGGGTGCCACTCTTGTCAGCCAAAAACAGACAACTGGAGCTACACAGTCTGCACAGGCTCAGCAAAATGGGCTAATAGAAGATTGGAAAAATGTTGCATGGCCTGATTCGCCTCTGCTTCTGCTGCGCAATGCAGATGTTAGGGTTGGGATTTGCTGTAAATAACACAAAAGTATGGACGCATGCTGCTGCTGGTGGTGTAATGGTGCAGGGGGATATTTTCTTGCCACACTTTGGGGCCCTTCGTACAAGCTGAACATTGTTTAGACACCACAGCCTCCTATTGTTGCTCACCACGTCCACCCTGTATGATCATAGTGTACCCATCTCCTGACGTCTACTTCCAGCAGGACAACACACCATGTCACAAAGGTTAAATAATCTGAAATTTCTTTACTGAGTATGACAAAGAGTTGACTGTACACAGTCACCAGATCTAAAACTAACAGAACACCTTTGAGATTGTGAAAAGGAGCATCATGAATGTGCAGCCCAGCACTGAGTCAATGACATGAAGCATTAAGTCAGTTCTAAAGGACGAAGGAGTCCAAACCAATGCTCACAAGATGTCTCTATTAAAGTGGTCAGTGAGTTTATGTTACACTCCCCCCCCCTTTTCCGGTTACAGATGAGCTTCCCATTCCCCTGAGCCACGGTCACTCCCACAAGACATGACAACGTCTACAACCTGTCACACTGCCACAAGCATGAGCCTCTTGTCACAGGTAGACAGATGCTTGACTCTGCACAGTGATACTGTTGGCAGTTGTAGTTTGGTAGAAAGAAAAGGTTCCTACATGAAACTCCTCACAACAAGATTTGTTCAGTAACAATGTCATGATGTCAATGGCATTTCCTCACACTTGGGGTGTGCACAGTTCCATATTTACATCCAACATATCCAAAAAATAAATAAATTTAAAAAATGAGCAACTCACACCAAAGCAACATTAACCTCCTAGGACCTGGCGTCCACATATGTGGACATCGCATTTTGGGTTGTCTAGACCAAAATACTAAATGTTACTCTACAAGGGCCTGATATCCACTTACGAGGACATTATACTGCCACTGTTCTATCAAAATTTAAAGCGAATATCCTCATATGTGGATCTCATTTTTCTCAGAAATGAAAATAAGGTACAAAAAAAAAAAATCAAAAAAAAAAAAATCATGCAATTCTTTGTTTTTACATTCATCAGATCCCAACCAGCCCAAATAGCAAAGAGAAATTAAAAATGCATGCCATGAAAGAGTTCGGGTCTTAGGAGGTTAATGGATCTACAGCACTAATGGCCAGAGAAAAGTCTGTTAAAAAACAGCAGATCAGACTATCAAAGGTCTGCTATGAACAAACAAAGTGTGTTTTTAAGGACTGACCCTGCAGTTTGATATCCATGGTGATGTGAGGGAAGCTGCCCAGCACAGCCATGACCTCGTCGTACTTCTCCTCTCCAAGGAAACGCAGCATGTTTCGTCTGTCGGAGTCCTTCAGACTCACCAAGTCCTGGAGGGTTCGCACCTTATACTAAAGTAGGGAGGAGGAAGAGGATGGCAGTGAGAGAATACGTGACCTGTCGACCATAAAACATCTTTATCTCCCATTATATTACACACAGTATGCGGGCACATGCAAACTCTCGTTAGATACCTTTTTAGAAATGCAGTATCGGAGGTGCTCCTCTTCAAAGTGAGGCAGCTGCAGCAGCGGTGACTTTGACTCCTTCAGGCCCTGCACTATCATCTGGGTCAATTTCATACAGTTCTCTATGGTCACCAAGCGAGGAGCACTGAAACCTGAGGAGAGACATTAGCATTTATGGAAAAGTATACAAAGATTTCATGATGTTGGTAGCACCAATAGAACTAAAAAAAAAAAAAAAGTATAACAGTAGTCAAAGAGCTGTAATAATGTGTAGTATATATGCAAACCTCTGCTGTTGGCCATAAAAATAAGCTGACAGCCCACATTGATCATCTCCTGGAGAAGCGCTGGAGTCTTTTTCACCACAAACCTCTGATCTGGAACAGAAACATACAACATTTTATTTAAAGAGCCAGTGAAATTTATCAAAAGCACTGAATGAAGCGCTGCATTGTTTATCTGATGTAGAAAAGGATATATTATTATTTGTGTTATATTCTATTCTAAGATTCTAATCTGCTTCCAAGTCTGTTTTACACGCTGGAATTGAAGCTACTAGAGTACAGAACACACACCAAGAATACCCATTCAATCACAATCCATTTTGACAAATTTCACTTTGAGCTGCCAAAAATCTAAAGTGTTTTTCGACATAATGTTTAAAATCACTTTAGAAAGAAACAACAGCAACGAGAGTGCACTCATAGATAAAATAGTCAACTTGGATTAAAATTTTGCTCCTGTGCACTAAATCACCTGATTAACAATTTTCCGCTCCTGATAAATGAGGCTTCATTAATCTTTTGAACAACTAGGCCAGATCTACTTGAAGATTTCTTTTTTAATAAAATAATTAAACAAGCATAATTAGTAAAAATGTAAAATTCCAGTGAGTATCATTCAGCATGTGTCCTACCTTCCTCTAATTCCTCAGACACGTCCATGCGGGCCAAGTGAGCTAACACCAACACCCTGGCCTTCAGACTGTAGGGATAGTAGAACGGAGGCTCCTTCTTCTTCACATTGATATTTCCTAATTCACGTATCAACTATGGGAGAGTTGGGAGGCAGTCATTATAACATACTGTATTGTACAAAAATATCATCTTCCACGTTGCGTGCTGAATTCTGGGTTACTGGCAATGAACTTCAATCACACAGGAAATGAAATGGCAATGAGAACGCTCTTTTCCTTCCTCATCTCCAAAACTTCCATCTCAAAAACAACATCTGGACATAACACCCCCCTCAAACCAAGTTTCTTCTCTTATGAAGCTTCTTTCACAGAAGCAAACTTCTGTTTTTACCTGCGGCACTTCAACGTTGTCTGTGGGTCTTATGATTGCTTCTTTATTGTTGCGAGGATCAAATTCGAGTGCTGCCGTCAACACCATGATTAACCCTGGAGGCCAGAGTCAGCCAAAATTACAATTTGTTAATGCAATCAGGAAGAAGACCGAATTTATATCAGCATAACCTTTGCTGAATAAAGTAAAGCATGTGCAATGCTACAGAACCTTCCAGTATGTGAACCAGAAACTCACGTTTCATGTTCATATTCGGTGTCTTGCACATGAAATGCATAAAGAGCTGGGTAGTGTTGATGAGGATCTGGTCTCCACTGTATCGGATTGAGCGGTACCACCATGTCCCCTAAAGTACAAAGAAAAAGAACAACCAGTATGAGAAACACAGATTATAACAATACAAGGCTTCTATTTCTATATGAAATCATGATGAACACTTACCACAACAACAGGAAGGATAACCATAAAGGCAAGTCCATACACCAACAGCACCTATAAAATGAAAATAAAGCAGTTCGATCCAACCAAGTCTTTCAACTTGATCTACAATAACCCACATAGTGGTTTGTTTTTTTTTTAAATAAAGTATGGTTCTTTGGAGTATAGGGGCTCTCTGCTATTAAGAAAAAATAAAAATCACAAATGAGATTTATCAGTTAACTCTACAATGAAATAATGGACAAATACCAGCATTGAGTTCTTCTGGTCAACAATCCAGGCAGGCAGGGCAATGCCAAAGCTGGTTGCTAGAAAAGGGAGACATAAGAGGCAATGGAATTAAACAGGAAAATTCCCTTTATCCATACTGAAAGCAATCTTTCTGCAAAAGCACTCCTCTGTGTCGCACATTACTTGTAAGGGTGAGCAATCTAATGATACTGTGTTGTTGATGATCTAAATTTGGCATATGAAACAGTATAATCAGCTCATTTAAACTTTTCTACACCACGTCTACCATGGCTGGTAGTGACACAATGAGAGTGATGCTCACTGTGTCCACTACTGATCTCTGAGGTGCAACTTGAATAGCAAACAGAAGGTGAAGATGACTCTGCAGTGTGGAAATGATTTGGATGCTCAGTAACTGAATGCAAAGTTGGCAGGGAATCTGTTGGGACAACCTGTAATCTAATCACAATCTTGTTCTACCATGTTGAAAATTGATCTTCACTGAAGGCAGTATCGAAGCAATCAGCTAGTCTGATGACTCAGACACTCGAGGCAACGGTTTAATTTTCTGGGGCTTCAGGTGTGGCCGGAATGTCTAGATAATGGATAATGGATCAAGACTTCCTGTTCTGTGCATCATGATTGTGTACAAATCCGGATACAGTTTTAAAAAGCTAATAAAAAGTGAAGTTGTTTTCAGATGATGTGACTGTTTACAGATAGCACAAAGTCTCTTTTTTGCTCTCCTCTCTGTTTGTCTGCATGCAGCCAAGCCTCCTCAAAAAACTGAAACTAGAAAACTCCACTTACGAAATCCAAAAGTGTGCTATCATTTCCATTAGTGGAGCCGCACAGACAAAGAGTGTGTGTGAAAGTGGAGCAAACTCTTTTTCGTATCATCCCTGCTCTTACTGGACTGTGCTGTTTCAAATGATTTACTACAAGTTAACAGGAAACTGTTTCACCAGCATCAGTGGAGAAGGTGCACCAATGCATTAAACTGGTGTGCATGAGAGAAGCTTCACTTACCTCCTGGGCCGTCAGGGTTTCCATACATTTCCCAGTTCTGCCTTGACTGTTCATTGGTTAGACTGCAGGGGGGGGGAAAAAACAAAAAACAAAGCAGATTATTTGATCAACCCAGAACTCTGGGCTAGAAGATGTAATCTGGCTGGCATGAACAAAGTCAAAACCACAATGATACTTACGCAGCATAGGCCTTAGCAATTCTCATGAATGTGGCCTCATCGCCACCTTTGTCAGGGTGATACTTGAGTGACAGTACACGGTACTGCTTCTTGATTTCTGACAGCGATGCACCCTGAAACACAAATACACCACACCACATGTAATGTAGGTAACAAAGACAATCAGCCCTAATTTAAAGAAGACTGAGAAGTCCTAGAAATCCAGAAAGACACGTTTTGAGCTTGAGTGAGATGTGGAAGTAATACAAAAAATAAAAATGTAACATTAAGGACTTCAGTGGCTTTGCAATAAACCATTTGTTTTGTGTGTGTTTACCGGGTCCAAGCTGAGGACTTCATATGGATTATACTCCTGGTACTCCCTGTCCAGCTTAGACACCTTGTAGGCCAGCAGCAAAAACACGAGCCACCCAAATAACAAGGCTGCTTTCCTGAAAATGTCAGCACACAAACAGGAAACATGAATAAACATCTGGGCTATAGAGCCCACATGAGACATCTGTCATTTTCAGAAACACTTCCAATGACTAGATCCACATTAATATAACGCTGCAACTGAAATGATCTTTACCATTTAAAGCTACAAACATTCTATCATAATTTGAAACACTAAAAGCAAATTTCAACCCAACACATCTAAACACAAGGACATGCCACGTTTTGACATTGTTGTTTGTTTAATATTTATGCGTTGAAGTTGAACTTGTTACCATGACAATGGCAAAAACCTGTGGCCTGCTCTGCAGCATCTGTTGCCATGACGACAGCTCACTAGCCAGAGTTGTCTGAGTTGCTCGACCAGAGAAATACATGATGGATTCTTATAATAAACACGATCCCGATGATACACTTGTGAGAGGGAAACAGATACTGAGATTTTGAGAGTGAGGCTGAGATGATCGCTTTGATTTTTTCCACCCCGGTAAACAAGCTGTGTGCTTCCACCGTCTTCTGTACTAAGAGCAGCCAAGCAAGGGAAGGCTTTATAAATGCCAGTTATTAAATACTGGGCGTAAATACAGCATGTGGGTCTAGTGAAGGCGCGAGAGAGGAGTAAGTGGGAGTAAGAAGCTGTTAAACCACGCAGAGCGAATAAACAGCTCTTAGAAGACAGGGTGATGTTAAGATAAATGTTAAGCAGTGCAGCTAAATGTTTACAGCCACAGCACAAGTCACACGCAAACAACATAAACTGCACTCGTGCCAAAAGCAAGTTCTTATACGCACGCAAAAAGAGAATATTCAGTCTGACCATAACATATACCGCAACACATTATTTGTCCAGCTGGAAAAACCCTCAGAGTGAATCTATATGCTGTCAGAAACAAGTACAGTGTCGAGACGATGTCTAAGTGATCACAGTGTTAACAGCTTGGGCCAGTCAATCCTAAACAACAGCAGCGATGTGACATTCAACAAGCAGGCAAACAACCAAGCATGCAAGCTTGTTATTATACTGTCCAGGAAGTGTTGTCCAAATATAAGTCAACATATTTATATGCAAGTCGTGATCCTCTTTCAGCTGGTCCCTTTAGAGGTCACCAAAGCAAATCATATGCCTCCATGTCACCCTAGCCCTAGCTTCCACACCAACCCTCTGAATTCCACCTTCACTACATCCGTGAATCTTCCCTATAAAGAATACAAAGATAGTGTTATGAAGGACTTCAAACTAAAACTTCTTATGGCTTCGGTGTAACGCACGATAGAGTCCCATTCATAACTGAAGTCTCAAACCAGTTATAAATAAGACATTCGCTTTCATAGATGTTACCTCCAGAAAAATTCTTTAGAAAGGGAAGGTGAGGAAATCCACCAAACAACAAGAAAACCATGTGTGGGACGAGCTACTATAAGTACAAACCCAAAGTTCAATTCAACAGACTCACTTTAGTGTTGGCACGATGCTCTGCTGCGACTTCATCAGCCTGAGCCGATACCACAGACACCTGCCGTGCACCCTCCGTAGGCTCTTTAGGCGCAGTTGTTCTGAGACAAGAGGAAGCACATTAGCAGTATGAAAACAGCCACAATCAGTATGCATAACAACAATGCAACAATTCAGTGAGATTGCCTGGCTGCACAGAGCCACTACTGTGCCAGGGGGAGGGTTTATTAATGTTGTTTACTTCAATCAGCTCGAATTTTGTATTTCTCCATCTTCAATCCTATTGCAGAAGATGGACAAATAATGATTTCATGAGTTTAGTGGCTCTGTGTTTATTAACTTCCATAAATTATCTGAGGTCACTACGATAACCGGTTAACCTGCCAGTCAGATTCTCCCAGTCAGCTACTCCCAGTAGACCAGCTGCATAAAGTTTGCTACCATAACTTATATAATAGCTTATGCTGGCTGCATTCTGTTGACTAGCATAGAGTCTCGCTAAGATAGGGAGCTATCAAGAGGAGGTCAATAAAAGCGCAAAGGAAAGCTTAAGCGCGTGCCAGAGTGACGCTGGCTTTTGGTGTTTTAGCTGTGCTGTTAGCTCATGTTTCCAGGGGCCTGTATCGCTGGGTTTCACTGCAAAGCTCCTGGAGGTAGACCCAAATGGAGGCTAAATCGTGGCCAGCTGGTAGCCGTATACGAGCAAAAATACCGCCAGAAAACTTCATGTTAAGTTAGACAGTTAAGTTAGCTCAGTTAGCACTGAGCCACACAGTCAGGCCTTACCAGCATTTTGATCCCGGGGCCAGAGGTAATATGTGGCCGGGATCACAATAAGTCCGACGAAGGACGTTAGGAAATAGAAAAAGGTATTGCCGCTGTCATCGTACTGGAACTGTTGCCCGGCCATTTCGTAGCGGCGCTTGGGTCGCCCTTCTTCTCCACCGCTGCTCTTCCCCCTTCAAGCCCAATGTGTGATACCTGACAGACCGTTAGCAATCCAGCCAAGAGAGCTCGATGCTATGGATGCATCGGTGTACGTGGTGTACGCCTGCGCAATGTGGTTTGCCTTCTTCTTCTTTTAACGTTTTAAAACCTTTCCCGCGTTAGCGACCCCTAGCGGTGGCATTGGAGATCAGCGTGTGAATGGTTTCAAGATTCAAAGTGTTTATTGTCATGTGTACAGAAGAAATAGCATTTCCCTGTGCAATTAAATTCTTCCTTTGCTGTCCATACGCAAATGCCAAGTTAGGTAGGGTTGAAGGAACAAGATAAATAAGGTAAAAATTAGGATAAAAAAATAGAGAAAGATAAATAAGTACAAAATATGTAAATGAAGAAAAGTGAGGTATGCAGTTGTCAATGTAAAAGGATGTACAAAGAAGCTTAATGTGCAAAAGAACTTAGTGTGCAAATTGTCCTGATGTGCAAATTGCAGTTGAGGTAGGTCAGCTGTTCAGGAGTCTGATAGCAGTGGGGAAGAAGGAGTTGTTGAGTCTAGATGTTCTGGATTTCACACTTCTAAACCTTCGTCCCGAGGGCAGAAGTGTGAGCAGTCCATGTTGGGGGGGTGTGGGGTCTCTAAGGATGGAGGCAGCTATCCTCTGGACTCTGCGATGGTAGATGCTCTGCAGAGCGGGGTCCTGGTGATTTTCTCCACAGTTATTGTCACTCTCTGCAGGCTTTTGCGCATAGCAGTAGTGCTGCCGTACCATGCAGTGATGCAGCTGGTCAGTGTGCTCTCCACAGTGCAGCTGTAGAAGCTGCTAAGGATCTTGGCAAACATCCCAAATTTCCTCAGCCTCCTCAGGAAGTGCAGCTGCTGCTGAGCCTTCTTGACCAGCTGTGTGGTGTTCAGTGTCCAGGTGAGGTCCTCACTGATGTGAACGCCCAGGTACCTAAAGCTGCTCACCCTGTCCACTTCACTCTCTCGGATAAACAGCGACTGGTGAGGCCTCTTCTTCTTACTCATGTCCATGTTCTTCCTTTTTGAGCTTGAATAAATGCAATGGGGGGGGGGGGTCTTTATTTGTTTTTTAGTTATGTAAACATCCCGTGTATGACATGACTTCATATGAAGGATCTGTAAAGTCTGAACCATTAGATAATTGTCAGTAGTTTATGTGTAACATAAAAGTGATTATAGATCAATTTACATATTTGCAGTTTTAATTCATTTTAATTCATTGCGTTTTGCTACATCCAGCAATTTGTGCAATTTATTGCTTACATTTTTGGGCACTTTGTTCAGGTTTTTGTTTTTTTGTTCTAGCCTATTATGTTTTGGAATGTATTTTAAAAAATTATATAAATATTTAAATATAACTTCAGCATACAGTCTCACTTAGTGCTAATGCATTTATTAAGTCACTCCGACTGATATTTATCAGGTACAATGTCCATACATATACATATACACATATGCATATACAAACATACTCTGGATATATTCCAATCATCAAGAATAAATGCAAAATATCACAAATGATGAATAACGTATCTTTTTTCTTTTTTAAAGGACTTCCAAGAAGCATCAGTGATATTGGAACATACTACCTCCCAAAAAATAATAATAAAAAAATTGTATTACACTGGGAGAAAGTTAGAGAGAGCGATAGGGAGACAGTTGGAGAAAAAAAAATTGTGAGTTAACTAATACATTAGTGGTAAGACGGTGTTCTGACAAACCATCCTACTTTGGCAAAACGTCCTACCGTAAGTAGTTTATGCACATTTCTGCTGTCACAGAGTAATTCCAGCACAAATCTAAGTAGGTATGACGGTTTGCCACTTAATTTTGCCCATCAGAGTATGCTTGTAGCTCATATTCATAAAGCCAGGACGGTTTGCCACTGCACTTTACCCGTTAAAGTATGCTTGTAGGTGACATTCACAAAGATAGCATGGTTTGGCACTTAATTTTACCCGTCAGAGTATGTTTCTAGCTCTTATTAAAAAAGGTAGGATGATTTGCCACTTAATTTTAGCTGTTCAAGTATGCTTCTAGCTCATATTTTATTTTATTTTATTATTTTATTAACCTTTATTTAACCAGGAAGATCCCATTGAGATTAAAAACCTCTTTTTCAAGGGAGACCTGGCCAAGATAGGCAGCAGCAGATGTCTCACAGTTACAGAAATTACTCAAACACAGGCAGCAACAACACACACGCAACAATAAGTGAAAGAATACAAATAAAATAAAAAATAAAATTCAATAAAATTCAAATAAAATAAAAAAGTCAGTTAAAATGACAATCAATCTAATTGAAACAGTTGCATGTTATGGACTTGGCCTCAAGGATTCGTAGTTTAGATTTAAAATCACTTAATGAAATGAATTCAGTCATTTTCCATTCCTTCTGCAGTTTGTTCCAGGCCAAGGATGCTAAATGGACAAAAGCTCTTTTACCAAGTTCAGTTCGGGCAAATGGAACAGAAAGCAACAAGTAACCATGCGGACGAAGAGAATACCGACCAGCATGTTTCATTACAAGCAGGGAACATATATAAGAAGGCAGCAACCCAAGTATTGCCTTATATATAAAACTGTATAAATGACAGTTCCTCCGACTTACCAAAGCAGGCCATCCTACCTGAGAGTATAACTCACAGTGGTGAGTCTGAAATTTACGGTTAGTGATGAACCTCAGAGAAGCATGATACACAGAATCAACCATTCGAAGACATTGAGCAGAAGCATTCATATATAGAATATCACCATAATCCAGCACAGGCAAGAATGTTGCAGCTACAAGCCGCTTCTTTGTATTAAAAGAGAAACACAACTTATTTTGAAAATAAAATCTCAGTTTTAACTTCAGGTTTTTCACAAGATTCTCTACATGTGGTTTGAAGGTAAGCGGGGGTATTCACAAAGTAGGACGATTTGCCACTTAATTTTGTGTTGTGCGCATGCGCAGAAACAACGGGTAGGATGGTTTGTCAGGTAGGATGGATTCCCAGAACACCGGACAGTGTGTGGGTGTTATATTTTCTCCAACACACCTATTACCCACTCAGATGTGCAGAGATTTTGTAACCTTTTTTTCTCTTTCGCCAGTTCTGTTCTGCAGTTCAAGTTAATGCCTGCTCTCATCAGCACTCTTCAACACATACCTGGAGAGATCTGTGGAGGCTGGAGGAAGAAAAATCACCAACCTGTGTGTTCCAGATTGCAGGAAAAGGAAAACAACTTGCTATCTTGGCGCAACATCTTGATAAAACAATCTCAGCTCTTGATATGGAGATCGGTGTCAAAAAGACCAAGTTCAAAATATGAGATTTTGGCAAGGAAAGCACAGACAAAAGGTTTAACAGTAACATTTAGGGCCAAACACTGCGATCAAATATCAGCCTGCTGTGCTCTCTTGTCTTGTTAATCTTTCTGTGTTACAAAAACTCACAGCAGAACTTCAGAGAAGAATTCTCGCAACACAGATAAGATGCAACAGGAAGCTCTTATAGGCATCTTATCCAAAGTTCCAGTGAGTAATTGGACTTTGTGACAAACTCCTCCCAGCTGCCAAAAGAATGGAAATTTGAGATTGCATGACCTTTCTCCTGCTCATCAGGGCTTGTGAAATCACCGTGTAAGGAACACTACAAACACTCAAAATAAATGACAGTGTTCTAATTGTATGCAGTATTTGGGAAAAGTTAATTCTAGATAAGATCTCCCACAAAAATAGTCTAAGGCTCATGGCTGGACTATACTCACAATGAATAAGTAGCCCTAACTTAGTTTTCTTAAGTAAGCTGTACTTAGTTTTTTTCTAAGGCAACAAGTTTGCATCAGGTTCTGAGAACTAATTTGATTTTACAGTTCATTCTCTTTTCTCCCCCTATGCAGGTGCTTACTGAACACTGCTATTGCAGTTAGCATTCAACCGAGCAACCACCTGTTCTTCATTCATCCAAATCTTGTTGTAAATGAACTTTCCTCAGTTGTTTGTGTGTGGTTTGGAAAATCAGAGACCAGAGGAACATTCATAGAACGGAATCAAAGAATTTTTGCTGGTTATTTATTTGAAATTTGCATGATAGAAATATGCTAAACCCAAATAAGCCAACCAAATGTTCACTACTTTGCCTTCAAAAGCTAGGTTAGCAATTAGTAAGCTATGAAAGATTCATGCCATCTTCTCTTGGTTGTCTATCTTAAACACTTAAAGACTGATCTAAAGAAGCCTCACTCTCTGCTTCTCTCTACTGTGAAAGCACTTCTAAGTCTCATCAGGCATCTGCCTGGTTGATTTCTCAGCTACAGGCAAAGAATTTGATGAAGAAAAATAAAACAGCCTGCTTTTTGCATCTCATTTTCTCACACATGCACCAAAATATCATCCAGGTGCTTGCGTTTCAGGTCAGGCACAGTAGCATCAGAGGCAGGATAACCAACAGGAAGTAGCATCAGCAGCTTCTCGTTCGCTGGGCGTTTAAGTAGTAGTCTGAGTTTGGGGCCGCAGTTGAGGGGCGTAGATGTGACGGTAACAAGACCCGCATTCTGATGAAGCAGACGGAGAGAAACAGTGAGATTTGTGCACTACATTTTTGGATTTTATGAGAGAGAGAGAGAGAGAGAAGAGCTGCTTTCCCAAGTGGTTCAAATGATTTGAATTATGACCTGTAATGCAGCCAGAAGGATCCCACAGGATATGGACACACTGATTTCGTTGTAGTAGTGCGTTTTCTTCTTGCCAATTGGGAGAATCCCGTAGGTCTGTTTAAAGATGAGGATCAGATATGGAGCAACATCCAAGTACTCCTTAATCCAATTTGTCCTACAAGAGGAGAGAAAAGAGAAAGAAAATGTGTTTTTTTACTTTGGAAGATAATAACTGAAAATTAGTTGTGAATTTAATGTTATCCAAGTTTGTTCTTGCATGCATGTTTACCTCAATTTGGCCAAATCCTGAACCCATTTTTCCCCCATCCTCTGGCGGTAGTTCATCTCCTCCTCCTCTTCAACTATCAGTCTAATTTGATGCTTTATATCTGGATCTGACACCACAATGAATGTCCAGGGTTCTGTGTGTGCTCCACTAGGTGCTGTACCTGCTCACGTGAAGAACAGGAAGAGAAGAAAAAGAAATCCTTCAAAATGAAGCTCAGACTAATATCCTAGGGTGAATCCCAGTGAATTATGTTTTAATGACATTTCGTGCCTGCAGTGTGGATGACATTATCAATGACTTCCTGTGGGACAGGCTCCGGGCTGATGAATCGGACAGACCTCCGTTGGTTCATCAAAGTGTAAAACTCCTTGGACCTTTGCAGCATTGTCTCCTCAGGGTATCGCTGCGGTGAATAAGGCAGTTGTGTGAGGTTCTCCTCTTCAGTGCTGTCCCCCCAATCATCATCAGCATCATCATCTTATAAAAGATGAAAGACAGAAAGACATACCAATAAAATACAACTCCAATCCCAAAAAGTTTGGACACACTGTAAAAAGTCATCACAATCAATTGCAATGATCTGGAAATTTCATAAGTCCACATTTTATTCACAAGAGCACAAAGCATACGAAATGTTTAAGCTGACATATCTTACTATTTCATGATAAATACTGGGTTATTTTAATTTTGATGACAGCAGCATGTCTCAAATACAGTTGTGACAGGTTCCTGTTTTCCACTGCGTTAACAACAGTATTCCATCATGTGGGAACTGTGGGCCAGATGAGCACAGGGAGTCTTCTACACCTGTGCTGCTGTAATGGATGCAGTTTAACATTTTCTTGCTGAAATATGCAAGACGCCATCTGAATTGGAACATCTCTAAAACCTGAATATACCTTTCAGCAATAATGTCGCCTTTCCAGATGTGAAAGCTGCCAATTTCACAGGCACTGATGTGTTTCCACACCATCTGAGATGCAGGCTTTTGAACTGAGTGCCGATAACAACCCTGGTGGTCACTTTCCTCTTTACACCAGAAGACAGTGTTTCTGGATCACTTTCACATTTGGCTTCTTCTTTGCATGACAGAGCTTTAACCTGCATTTGTGGAAAGTACGGAGAACAGACAGCGATTTCTGCAATCCTTCTCAGTGATTTCCATGACACAATCATGCCTGCTTTTAATGCACTGGCATTACTTATATTCAGCCATGTCCCTTGCATGCAGAGATTTCAATTTAGTTATAATAAGATATACAAATTTGTCACAATTTTGTGAAAATTTTCAACAATTTACAGACACTTATTTTTGTTTTTTTGGTTCACCCATTTTTACTTTTGGGAAACACTGCTGCTTTAAGATGCTCTTTTTTAAACCCGATGGTGTTACTGGTCCATTGCCAATGGGAAAATGTCCTTCCAGCTGTTTCTTTTTATTACCACTTACTTTTTCAGTCTTTTGTTTCTCCACTCTCAAAGTATTTTTTCTTTTTTTTGAGATGTGTTACTGGCATCAAATTCATAATGAGTTATTTTTATGTTCTTTAAATTATACATTTTCTCAGTTTAAAGAGCATGTGAGGATACAGTTACTGGCCTTGCCAAGTTGTGGAGTTTCATGTGAAAAACAACAGAGGAACGTTATGTAATAGACAACCAATAAAAAAAAAAACTCTTTTTGAATCCACGCAGAACCTTTGCCGAAACATTTTAAACCGGTAACCACATTCTTTATTGTGTTCAATGTTCAGTTTACATTGCATTTTAAAAGTTGTGACCTACATTTGAACATTATGCAACTGGCTCTAAAGCATGCACCCAACCAACCACACCAAAAAAAAAAAAAGTTCAGCCCCACAGCGAACTACAAGGCTCAGCTCTCACCGTCTTCTTTTGCTGTGATTTCTGTATCGTCCTGTAAGTCCTGGTCCACCCATGGTCTTTTCTCCCCTTTTGTCGCCCCTTTACTTTTGCCTGGAGATGTGGAAGTGGTCTCTGTGTCCCATGATTTCACCAGCACGAAGCCTATCACCAGGCATAAAATCACCGCCAGAACAGGCGTGAACACGGACAGGAGAGCCATGCTCGCTGGAGTGCAGAGAAAAGGCCACGGGTACCTGCCCTTTGTGTTGCTTACCTCAGCGGAACGCAGACTTGATTGTGAAACATTACTACAGTTATCGGGGCGGGGTCTGTAGGCTGAGTCAGAGCAGCCGTACTGAGAAATGGCCCACTAGCTTCAGGGTCAGCTATAAAATGAAATAATGCACAGATCCACCAAGTCATCCACTGTCACTATAATTCATTCAAACTTTTGTGGAAAATGCTTCACCTGTAAAAGTTTCAAAGTCACCGGTGACACAAAGGTCAGAACACAGAACAACCAATAAAAATCTTGACTTTGATCTCTGCAATCCCATAAATATAAGTAAACAGTTCATCACAGCACTCAGCAGCGATTAGTCCACATTTGCTCCGTATTTTTAAACAGTTTGCTAAAGAGATTTCAAACCTTTTTCAAGGACATTTTTAAAACGGATCACAAAACGATGATGACAATAGAACAAAGCATATAATCACAGAATTCCAGGAAAAAAGGGGGGAAATGTTTAGCAGCTGTTTTTGTCTCTCTCTCCAGCTGTGTCCATTTTTTGGTGACAAATGTTGCTGGATAGTGATGTGGACATGAGCGTACCTGAGTGTGGGAGGCAACATTTCCAGCAGTGCTTGCAGTTGTAAAAATACCATATGCACTGCTAGATGAATATTATGACTGTTGCTGTTTTAGGAGTAATAGATTATTATTTCTACTCCTGTTTTTTCTTTCCAGATTAGAACTAAATAAAGAAAATGTTGGACTTTGATTTGTGGGGAATATATTTTAACGTTGAGGCTAAATATCTATGTTAACCTCCATCCCCCTTAAAAAAAAATCAAAATGCTCTCATTTTGTCTGTCTATGCTTTATGATCTGCAACAGTACTGTATTCCTAGAAACAGAAGTATAATATTTTAACTAATTAAAATATTGCTTCATTTTGTCATCTCCATGATTCTGCCATCACTGGAATTTATTCTGTTTATACCATGTCTTTAAATCATTCACAATATCAGTAGTGTCTCCCAAAGAGCAACATTTGGAAATTTGACATTTCAAATCTACACATGCTGCTCCCTCTGGTGGTTACTGCAATTCAGTTCAGCAACAGACCTTTACTGAGTTTACAGAAAATGCTGCACTGATGAAGAACTGTGATCTATATCCTACTATGTAAACAAAGTAACACAATGCCCTTTCAAATAAATATGCTAACAGTAGACTAAGCTTTCATTTTTCTTCCATTAACTTAACTATAAATTAGCACAAATAAATATCAGGGGCCTAATTAACCTGTTAAGCCCTAAAGGGCTTTCTGAACTTCCTGCTCGAAAATGACGTGCCCAAAATAAATAAAGTATTTCTCTGCAATTACAAACTCTGTGTAAACAATCGTGGTATCAAAATAAAGCTAACACTTGTGAGATTTCATCAGAGGTGTAAATATTACAGCAGAGGTTACTGTGTGAAAGTTACTGAGGCTGGAGAACAGAAAAAGTAAGTAGATCTTTTCCCTCGCCTAATTTATTTATTTGTTTTTGTGGAACATGTGGAAGAACCTTACACAGTGGAGTTGACATCAGCGATCAATATGTGTGTCCTTGTTTTGTTTGTTACATTTTTGGAAAAACCAAACTGCAGGTACAGAGAGTGTTTCACCAACACATGTCATTGATATCTATGATAGACTACTTATTCCAAGACCAAACCAAGTTCCCAAAGAATATACTAAAAGATATTCTGAGTGTAGATAACATCCAAGACGTTGGGCCTAATTACCCCCATTATGAAGTTTTACCAGAGTATTACACTCAAGCTTGTATCTTCTTCTGACATTCACAAGTTCATTTTAGTTCAGATTCATCATCAAGCCCCAAACACAGTCATTTTATTCTGTTTTCCCACAACAGAAATATTTCTACACTTACACGATGCATTTTGACACTCACACTGTTGAATGCTTTTATTTTCAAACGTATCAATCCAGGAAAGCCAAATGGAAAACATAAAGTATAGATTTGATTTGAACAATAGAGTCAGCGTCTAATTAATCAAAAGGTTTTTACCCCATGAAGCAGTTCAGCAAACATGTAAAGGAGCAAAAAATACACTTGGGCACTTTAAAGCTAGCTAGTTATGTTGTACCAAAAAGTGAAAATTAATACAGTTATAATTGACTTGTTGGCCTATAATCTAAAAATGTAGGTCAAAAACATCTCTCGTGAATGATATCGAGTCATTTCGGAGCCAGAAAGGAACTATATCCTTTATTAATCCAGCTAAAACGTCTCATTTACAATAAAAATGCGTTTTTAATTAGAGATCGGGCAAAGGGGGCAGCAGAAATGGTAACAAATACAACATAACAGTTCTACAAATATACTTTAAATGACAAGACTGGTTATAACGTGGGTACAATATGGCACACGCTTGCAAGATAGGCCATTTCTTTAGTTTATTTATAACGCCCTCATAAATCCTGTCCATTACACTCTATTTGCCAATATAAGAAAAATATATATAAAACACACACACACATAGAAACAATCATTTTCGACACAAGAAGGGAGAATTTTATTTTAAATAAATGTATTAAAATACAAGTTAGGTTATTATTATGTCCGACAGGTGGCGCAAAAGAGTTCAGAATTGTACTGAGTTGGAAAATATTCAGACGACTTCCCTACTTCTATATTCCACAAAATTTTACAAATCCTACTTTAGAAATTGGAAAAATATATTTGAGAAATATCAGCAACGCTGAGGAAAGACCCTCAGTATCTGCATCTGCGAGGATGAAGCACCACTGAGGGGCTTCGCTTTGTACGCTGCAAAAATGAATACATTCATTCATCTAATTTGAATCTTTTAAGCCTATTTATTTCTTCATTTATAACCAACTAATGGCACATTTTTACGCATTTGTCTGCTATTTTACCAACAGCAGGATGACCAGTTAGATTACAGTCACCAACCTTTATATTTTGGTTTGAGAGCCTCTCACTTCTTGCAGTGTTCGCTCCGCCTTCTCGCCTGTCTCCGGCGCTGCGCTTTAAATAGCAGCTGTTTAAAAGCTCCTCACCATTCTCCCGTCTGCCGTGCAGCACGCAGTCCCCACTCGGCACCGCAGTCCTCCCCTTCCATCCACACATTTCTTTAATAACACTCCTGCACATCTCGCTATGTCGGCCGCCAGCACCGAACCCAGTGCCCCTTTGCCCACCGCCGGCAGCCGCGTTTTCTTCCAAGGTGCGCCCGGAGTGGGCTGCGTGGGGTCCGGACCCATCAATGGGGAAGACACGGTCCAGAAGAAGCAGGGCAAAGTGACCGTGAAGTACGACAGGAAAGAGCTGCGGAAAAGACTTGTCCTGGAGGAGTGGATCATCGAGCAGCTCAGCGTGTTGTATGACTGTGAGGTAAGTCGAAAGAAACTCCAAAGCCGCACACGGTTGTGCGCTCTTGTCACCGAGACGGCTGGACAATGAACAGCCCTGGATGAAAAAAAAAAGTGGCCCTGCATAGCTGCTTTGTTGTTCTTTGAGAGGTTGTGTTTTTAAATCTTATCTTTTTGTCGCCTTCAAAGACGATTAATCGAAACCGCTTTATAAATTTCTCCTGTTTGGTCGACTTTGCTTTTTATGTTCAGTTTCAGTGTTGATTAGGCAGAACTGCAGCAGCCGGACTACTCTATCACTTTAGATGGTTCACTGCGTTTACAAGAATGGCACCTGAATAAAGTACGTCCATGTTTCATCTGACCCCAAATATTTTAGCCGGTGTCTCTCTGTGCTATGCAGCACTCATACCAGCTGGCTTGGAGATACAAAGCTGTGTGGTACTCATGTGTTATGTCCCGTGTAATTTTCTCCCTTGTTAAGGAGAAAGAGGGATGGCTGGCTCCACGAGGCTGAGAGACGGGCGAGAGAGAAACCGCACGTTTGCGCTTTTTACGCACCAGCCGCGTTGGCCACGAACGACCGAGACGCGCTTTGTCTCATTATTTAGTGTGTGTCGAACTAGTAACCTCATCCTCACGCGCCTCTGTGAGATCAGCCCATGTAACAGACATCCATCCACCTCGCGTGCATTTACCTCTCCATCCTCGAGAGCGAAACCTCACAGACCTATGATGTGATGGTAGTTTTCTCCGCGTGCTGCGTGCGCAGACAGCACGCGCTGGAAACGAGTATTGTGGCAAATTTCTGCCACAATACTCGTTGTGGGGGACGAAAGGGGTGCAGAAAGAGCCGATCTATAAGTCATGTCCAAGTGAACAGAGCCAGGCCTGGGGGATGGGGGAAATAAGAAGGGCAGTGGGTTAAGGACGAGCTGATACTGTGACTTTCGTTAACAGCCAATCAGCTCCTCTGACTCTGATTCCCCCACACCTTCAAGCTGAAGGTCTCCACAACTATGCACACACATACAGCCTGACAGTATGCCTGTCGCCACAGACTCAGCCAATCAGAGACTAAATAGGGGTCTGCGAGCATGTATGCACATGTGCATGAATCAGGCAACACAGAGAAGCTGAATTTTATTTAAACATAAGGTACAGGTGTGGGGACATGAGTATGTCTCATGTCTGCAGTTGTGGATGCGCATGTGGTTGTTAATGAATGCAGTATGTTGACTCTAACAGTAAATCTGAGAGCAGTATGTGTGTGAATATGCAGAAAGGAAACTTTTGTTGAAATTACAGCAGGATGCTGAGTGTCATAATGTCTTTTTCAGTAGTTTGTTCTTCTGCTATTTCTTTCCCACATTTAATCGTGCGATCGTGGCTCAAGAGTTGGGCGTTCGTCTTGTAATCGGAAGGTTGCCGGTTCGAGCCCCGGCTCCGACAGTCTTGGTCGTTGTGTCCTTGGGCAAGACACTTCACCCGTTGCCTACTGGTGGTGGTCAGAGGGCCAGTGTCCGGCAGCCTTGCCTCTGTCAGTGTGCCCCAGCGCGGCTGTGGCTACACTGAAGCTTGCCATCACCAGTGTGTGAATATGTGTGTGTGAATGGGTGGATGATTGTGTAAAGCGCTTTGGGGTCCTTAGGACCAAGTAAAGCACTATACAAATACAGACCATTTACCATACAGACCTTCTGCACATAGAAGTACCTTAGTATGATTTATATAGCTGTCATTTTGTTTGCAAGCTTTCAGTTTTTTATGGTTCTGCTTTAGTTCATCCCTGGGTTTCTCAGAGTCTGCCTGAGAGCAGACTAGTTTCAATTTCAAAGCCATCCGAGCTCTCGGGCTCTGTCGGACTGTCATCAGCAGGTGTGCTTGATCTACACAGAGGTGACTGGAGTATTTGATGTTTGACGATGGCTGGAGTGCACTGGCCCAGCGCCGATCTGTATTTTGGACTGTGATTTGCTTCATGCAAATGGATATTTAGATAAACAGCAAAACACAGTAGGTCAAGCACGTACGCAAGCTCTCGGGATTTCCAGACAGATAGAATTCAACACTTTTCTAATAAAACACTGCTTTTGGTTGATTTCAGTTTAATGACAGAGTCCCTGCAGTGTAGATTTCAGCAAAGATATTCCCAGCAGCCTTACACCTCCTCATATCATGTCTTTCACATGGCAAATGGGATAATATCACATGGTAATCCCCTGGCTCACTGGTGTTGTTGGCAGTCTGATGTCACACTGGATGCTGGAATGAGATCGGTGTTGTTGACTAGTGTTAGAAAGACACGGGGGCCGGATAATGAAATGAAACCAACACATCAATATTCTCCATTATTTTGACACAGTATCACTCTGCTGCATTGTTCAATGCTTTCTTTCACACAACACTGAAAAAAATATTCTTTTCCCTCATAAAGATGAAGCAATTATTTTGCATAAGATGGAACTGAAATAGATAAAATCCAAGGTTTATATATTCAAATAATTAATCATTGAGGAAAATCTGGGCTTAAATTGTTTATGCGCATTCATGTTCATTCGTGAATAGCAGTGTTTAAGCAGGTGGCTCTTATGGCTTTGCTGCTGATGTTTGCTCAAATGACTGTAAGCATGAAGTCACACCCACTTCATGCCTGTTAACACCTCAAGAGCAGGACCCAAGATAGACCAAAGTGTGTATTTTGTGTTTGTGTGTGCACGGATGATAAATCGAAGTGGAGGCTACTGATTTGAGCGTGCTGGTCAAGCTGAAAGGTCAGCCACTATATCAGTTTCATGAGAAAACCTGATACTAGCAAGCATCACAGAGGTGTGGGTATGCGTGTGCAAGTTTGTGTAGGCGGTGTGGTAATGTGGTGATACTGAATTGTAATGGACTGGAAAAAAGGTGAACTCAGAACAAATAGGATTATGTTTTTGGTGAGAATTTCACTTGTTCCCTGTAATTGTTGCCACAGTGCTTGCTTAATAGCTGGAAGACAAATTGTTTAGAAAACAGTAAAGGGAGAAAATGTGTGTCATGGAAAACCTTGCCGTCTCATCAGAATTGAGCTAAGTACTGATGATCCTCTAGCATGTCTATGATCCAGCTACCAGCACCTCCAGGAGTGAACATATAAAGACATCCTTTGTTTAAGCAATAAAATGAAAATGTAAGCATTCATGGGAAACTTGTGCTGTAATAATATTGCAACTTTGATTTTATATTGATTAAATAAACCAGATATACATTTAGCCATGCAGGATGCCAAATTCTGATATGGAGAGCGGCTGGCTTGTTGATAGCTAAATGGTAAACTGAGCAGTACTTTTCTACTCTAACTGAGCACTCAAAGGACCTTTTATAAAATCTTCATTCATCCAGTCACGCACACAGTCTAGCCGGCAGGTGAACCACCGACCTTCCGATTGGAAGACGATCCTCTACCTCCCAAGTCACAGCTGCCCCTAGTTTTCACTCTTTTCCAGTCTCTCTGTATAAGTTACTCCGGTAGTGGCTGACAGGAGAGTATTACCGGACTTCTAAGGAGACGGGCGAATATTTTCTCTTATGTTGAAACCATCCTTTAGTCTTAAAACGAACAAGATATCAAAATATCAAATTTGCCTTTTTGGCTTCATCTCATATATACATTTATTCCCTAAGCCTCTGTCTTTTTCCACCCCTCCCTCTCTCCCTCTGTGCCTCCTCTCTGGGTGAGAGGATAACAGAAGGTGAGTTCTGTCAGAGATGGATTCCCCTCTGCTCTCCCGGGACACGTTGCCTCTGTTCATTTTGGTGTTCAAAGGACAGGGAGGAGAAAAAGCAGAGAGAAAAAAAGCAGGAGGGGATGACCCAAAGAGGGAGAGGCGCTAGAAAGCTGAGGTCCTAAGTGCTCCCACTGCAGCTCTTAATATAGTGAAAGCCTTGACTATATTATAGGCTCATTGTAGTGCCCAAAGAAATCACTCACTGTTATATTACTTTATATGTGTAAAAGTATTAAAGCTTGAAGTGTTAATGGAACTGCTAACATGTAAGTTCACACTATGAAACACTTAACCCACAACCTCTCCTAGGGCTGCACCATTATTACCTAAATGATAATCATAGTGGGTTTTTTTTAAAATCAATATTCAGTTTTTAGTCAAAATTATTCATTTATGTTAGCGACAAAATTTTTTTTATTGCAAAGTTGTGAAAACGTAACCCTGCTTTCACATCCATTTTGTGTGACATTCCTGCAATTGTACAAATGCATCCAAATTAGCCCTCCTCACCCACCTAAAGTGAGTGCATCTCTTAGAAGAAGTCAAAAAATAAGCAAAACACAAATAACCTAAAACAAAATCAGTCAACATGGCACTGCTTCCTGTTAACTAAAGCATCTTTGCAGACAAATACAGTGTTTATTCACCTCTGTTAAGTGCATTTGTATTAAGCAAAATATAAAGTCTTTCATTCTATTCGGTGCCTCTGCATAATAGATGTTAATAAAACTCAAAACAAAGACAGCTTTGAGACCCCTCTATAGCTCCCTGGCAATGTTTTGCATAGGAAATAACATGTGTTTTGTCCAGTAACTTGACCACTTTCCTGAAACCCTCGTTTCTCACAGTGCTTATTAGATTCACTTTGCATTGTTTCTCTTGGCCTTCATGCATTAATTACACTGCAGATGGTGGCGTCTTTTCACCCAGTCGAATAACTTAAGGGAAGATTATGGTTCAACAGCAGTTGAACCATAATCTTCCTGAAGGGGGCATGTGGTGTGGCTGGTCTGTTGGCCGCTCTTGCTGGTGCTGTTATTGGTCCATCAGCCAGAAGGGCAAATATAACATTATATGTAACATTCAAACAGCTGAAACCGAGTGTTAAAAACAGTGAACAGTCTCCACTGTAGTCACTGTGTGTTATTTTCATGCTGTTTCATGCATTTCTGGTGGTTCTGCTGTGGCTTCCTTCCCTGTTCCGGCCCACTTGTCAACCAAGCAGCATTTGACCGTCACACAGCCTCATCCATGTTGAGCAAAGTGCAGTTGGGATTTAGGAGCAGAAACTCTACAGCACTCTTTTATTGCTCCTTGGTTTACATCACTTGCCCAAAATCCAAAGTATTTCCAACAGCAAATGATAAGCTGCTTCGAGGGATTCAGCCTCTGCTGTGCCAAATATTCCAATTCTGTTGTATTTCTGTCCTCTAACATAGTACTCGACCAGACTTGTCAAAGAAACGTCAAGCTCCGTGGTGCAGGGAACAGCTGTGATTGGCTTGTGCGGGTTTATTTGCAGGAAGCCAAAATCATGATTGAGATTTGATTAACTGTGTGATGCCGTAGCCTCTCCCACAGTCAGAGACTTGAGTAGACGCTGTTGGACTGCAGATTAACGCCGAGGCCAAGCCGAGGTGATTAAAAGGCAGAGTTTGTCAGCACAGTGACGAGACCGTCTGTCTGAGAGCACCTGAGAGCAATCGATGAATGAGGAGAAGCTTTAGGCCTTTATTTGGCGTGTAAGAGAAGGAGAGAATAACCGAGACAAACAGATTGCTAGAGCAGTAAATATGTTGTTGGCTTGCGTACCAAGCTCTATGTGTGTGTTCTTCGGGGGGCGTATGCTGTAGAATAAGGGGAGAAAGACACTGTAATGCCCTACTTTTCCGTGGCTCAGCTTTAATAGAGCCCCACTCAATGAAGCTCATTCATGTGCACAGGCACAGACACTGCCAGCATACAACACTTGGCCCTGAGGCCTTGTGTGTGTTTATGTCTGCGTCCATGGGTGTGAATAAGTCCGTGTGGGCTTTTCGGGGCCATAATATCCATGGCTGAGCAGTCGGGGGTACTTTCCATGCATTGATAAGCATCACGACACACACACATACACTCACAGGTCAGTGTACAGACCAAATGGAGCACAGACACTTGAGGAAGAAGCATTTTTGTTCTGGATAATACTAATGTTTCTATCTCCTGCTCCTTTTCTCATCACCACAATAACAGCGGTTGTTTAATTTCTACACTGTTTTGTGTAGGAGGGTCCCCAGGCGGCCTTTGTGTGCTTTGGTAGTGGACAGTGGAATCTGGATTCTGTCCCCCTAGCATCAACTTCCTGGCAGAAAAAAAAGAACATCATTATCTCTCTCCGTCTGCATCATTATCCCCTCCTCCCTCTGCTTCTCCTGTGACCTTCTCTATAACATTTCTCGTTTGCCTTTTGTGCATGTGTGTATCTGTGTGTGTGCACGTGCGCTTTTTTCCCCCCATATTGGGAAGCAGGAACAGTCATATACTGTATCGTGCAAGCCTCGTGTGGTAGCTGCTGAGGAGAAGTAAAGAGTGCAATTCAAGCCAAGTCATTAGTGGCGTTCAATAGGTTTAGCAATACCATGCAGAGGGTGAACACGCATATCGGCATATACAAAGACAGGAGCATTATGTTACCACTGAAGTTACTGGATATACTGCATGTATACACAAACAGGTACGTGCAGGCACTAGTTTAACATTGTGGGTCTTTTATTTTCTGTTTTGCAAGCCTGTAAAAATGTGAATTCACCACCCACAGCAGTTGATGGATGTGATTCCCCTCAGTGATCAATCGAACAGGTCTCACTCTGATTGATGACAGGATGCTGGCTGAGCTGCACTGCCTCATTATTCTGAAAACTGGTGATCTTTGCTACAACCTCTGGGTCTGTTTCACACCGATCAAATGTGCTTTTTAAAATCTGTGAAAGGTCGAGATTATACAAGAAGGTGGGTCTAAGAAGGAGGAAAAAGGGGACAAACCTGGATCCAGAATGACCCCCATTTAGTAAGTTATCACTGCCAAGACTGGCAGACCCACTCGGTAGGAGATTTCACCGGTAAATTGGATAATTGTTTTAATGAGTGACCCTGATGTGTTTATGGATCTGGCGAGGAAGGTCGCTGTTGTGTTTACTTATCTTCCGTTCAAATTACACGGGCAAAAATAGAAACCGATGGGGTCTGTGTCCAACCACGTGCTGGCGCATTTCGCATACCACCTGCAGACACATGCATGCGGTGCTAAACAAATCAGAGGTGTTGACAAGAAGGCCTTTTAGCAAGCAGCTAAACACCAGCTGTTGAAACAGTTATAAACACAGTGGCTGCAGAAAGGTATCAAATGTCTTTTTCAAAAGCAAAACTCAGCATGAAGGTTTTATTGCTTTTTCTTTTTTTTTCTCCTTCTCTATAGTTTCCATCCTGGTGTAATTTCTCACTCTCGTGTCAACTTCTGGTGCAGTCTGACCCCATCTGCTTTTTTGTTTTCCTCCGCCTCCTCATTTCTGTTATTTTTCTCACCAGGATTTATTCTGCCATCTGTCTCTTAAGTCTCCTATTGATCCTAAACACACATGTCTACAAGTTGAAAGGTGGGACTGATACATCTGTACTATGGTAAAAGTTTATACATGCCACTACGTAATACAGCTGAAGTATATTGTGACCTAACCCAGGGAAGATGTGATTGACAAGCAAACAGAAAAAGCCAACAGGAAAAGAGGAGAAAAAGCAAGCAGTCTTTGACCTGTTGTTACCAGGTCGGACAACCGATTTACATATCAGCACTGTTATGGGCCTCCACCAGAGGTTCCTCTGGCTTCACCCTGCCCAGTGCTGTGAAAATATATTTGCCCTCTTCCTGATTGCTTTCTTATTATTCACACTTACATGTTTCAGATCATCACACAAAGTTTGGGATTAGACAAAGATAACCAGATTAAAAACAAAGTTTCATTTTAATTGATGATATTTGTTTATTTGTTTATTTATAAGGAACCCCATTAGCTTCCACAACAGCGGTTGCTAGTCCCAAACCATCAAATACAATCAAATAAAATGCTACACAATAAAGTGAATGCAAAATATCCGCATAATTTGGCTATTACATCCACAGTGAGGTTTTACAGTTGTGAAAATATGAACATATAAATATTAATAACACTGAGACAAAATACACAAATTTCCATTACAAATGACATTGGCCTCTTACAATATTTGCAATAATTTAAAGCAGTTTGAATAGGCTTGTAAGATATTTTTGAAATTATGAATAGAAGCCAAGGCAACTTATTCCACTTGAAAGATGCTCTAAATATAACAGAGTTTTTAAGTTGCTTTTAACTCGAGGAATTACTAAATTGCGGTTTGTTGAAAATCGTGTATTATGATTATGTTTTTCATCTGGATACTGCAATTGAGCAGAAAAAAATGTGGTGTGTTAAACAGTATTGCTTTCTTTATAAATACAAGGAAGCCATAGTATAATTTAGCTTGCACAGGAAGCCAAGAAAGTTTATCATGCATTTTATCTATATTTGTATAGTATGAACACCTTAACACTAATCTGTCTGATATCATTTGTTAAGGGACAACAAATTATCCAAGCTTACCAAAGCATGAATTTACTGTGATTAACCAAATTTTTTTGAAAGTTAAGTTCAGTTTGAGTAGCCATACCCAGGCCTGATTACTGGCAGACCTGTTGAATCAAGTAATCACTTAAATAGAACCTGTCTGACAAAGTGAAGGAGGCTAAGAGATCTCTGAGAAACAAAATCATTGATATCTGTCAGTGTGGAAAGGATTACAAAGCCATTTCTAAGGCTTTAGAACTCCAAAGAACCACAGTGAGCACAAATGGAGAAAACTTTGAATTTGATTAACCTTCATGGGAGTGGCTGGCCTATCAAATTACTCTAAGATCACAGTGATGACTCATCCAAGAGGTCACAAAAGAACCCAGAAGGACATTTAAAGAACTGCAGGCTTCACTCGCCTCCGTTGAGGTTAAAGTTCATGATTTAACAATAAGAAAGAGACTGGGAGAGTTGCAAGACAAAAATCACTGCTGACCAAAAAGAACACAAAGGCTAGTCTCACATTTGCCAAAAACAAAAACATCTTGATGATCCCAAAGAGTTTTGGGAAAATATTCTGTGGACTGATGAGACAAAAGTTAAGCTGTTTGGAAGGTTGGAGTCCTGTTACATCTGCTGTAAAACTAACACAGCAATTCATGAAAACAACATCATACCAACAGTGAAACATGGTGGTGGTAGTGTGATGGTCTAGGGCTGCTTTGTTGCTTCAGGACCTATAATCAGGTTTATCCCATTTTTTTGGTCTGCCTGCATGTTTTCCACATCTTTCCTCAACTCTGTCCTCACGGTACCTAGAGGTTGCCTTTCCTAGCAAAACATCTGTTCAAGACATTAGTAGGGAAACCACCAACATCATAACTACAGATATTAAATATGTGTACACATACACATATGAAGAATAAATGTGGACAAGGTGAAAATAAAGAGATCTGGAAATGACAAATGCCTCTTTTCCACTTGCACCTTCTGGGCTCGACACGACTCTACTCCATACTCATTTCAGTTGTTTTCCACAACGACTGACTACCACCTTATTGTGGGTGGGTTTGATACAGCAGCGCTTCCTGTCTTGTGATGTCGTTTGTATGCGACACAAACACAAAACAACAATGGAGGACATCAGGCGATGGTGTATCTGCTGCAAAACTGATGGTAAACATCTGCACCGTATCACTGGACCTGTTTGTGTGTATGTAGCTATTTCCTAGTTGCTGGGTTTCAGAGTTGAGTTGCTTTCATGACTCATCCAGTGATGTCACTCCCTGACGATGATAGGCATGCAGTCTATTGACATCACATTTTCAGCTTGTTTGGAACCCCAACTGAGTAGGTACTAAAAAAGTACCTGGTACCAGGTACTACCACCTAATGGAAAACCCCAGTCGAGTAGAGCCAAGTAGATACTAGTGGAAAAGAGGCTAAATGTCTTCAGGTTATTAACTTGAATTAGACTGCTTACAAATGTAGCCGTTGAATCCCAACATGTAGTGGTACAAGAAGAAAAATGACAAATACAAGACATCTCAGTCATAGTTTAGTAGTGATGTAATTTCCATTTTGCTAAGCTTGAGCTTTGAACCTAAACACTGATCAAAGATGATCATTAAAAGAAGAGACTAAGGAGAACCAGCTGCAAAATGTGCAACCAGCAATGGGGAAACGGAAAGCTGCTGAGACCATGAAAAGAAAAGGCGTTGACTTGTCACACTCGCACACTGATGTTCTTGTCTTCCTATGACATCTCCTCCCATCCCAAGATGATCCAGTTAATCAGTGGTTTCTTTGTAAGCAGGCCAAATCAATTCATAATCTGGCTATATGTAAACACTGACTCAGTTTATCTGGTTGGCACAGTGAGAAGATGCAAAATACCGTCGTCATTCGCACGTGTCTGAGAAAAGAAATATGCAGAAAAGGAAGACTGTTGTTTTGACTCTCAAAGTAAGGGGCGTGTGCTCATATATGGGCGTGTGGCTTGTCTACCTTTGCATGTGCTGCATGACATTGCACATTTGAAAGCAGTTAATGCAACTGAAAAACAAGCACTAGAGATGAAAGAAAATTAGAACAAAGAGGGTATATTATTTTTATCAGTTTTCTTAACCCGATGTTATTATACTCCCCAAATAGCTGGCCAATATGCAACATGGCTGCTTCTGCCCCTGGTGCTCATGATGTTTTACATCCAGAATGACTGAAAGTGCTCATTTACACTCAGGGCAAAGGTCCAAATGGGTCCCAGCTGTTGATCCATTAGCCTCAGGAAGAAACTGTCTGCCTGGTAAATACAGTAAAATAAATCCTGTGCAGGATCACAAAACTGTGAAATAAAGTCACAAAACCGGCACTGGCATTTTCATGCTTGACAGTCTACTGTAATTTTTACTCTCTTTTTTAAAATCAGGATTTAAAGCAAAGGGGAGGAAGGGTGATGTTAGGTATTTTGATTTTGTATAGCAATAGGGTAAAAAGGCTTGTGCGTCAGCTGATGCTGTAAGCGTTTTGGGCTATTGAAGAAGAGACTGTGCAAGGTAGAAGACCTAAAGGCTCTTGACAAAACATTAAAAGTATATATTTTTTTCTGTTTAACTACCTCTGATGTTTGGGAACACCTAGACTTTAGTGATGACATCATGCTGGTATCCCTGTCTTTTGCAGATGATGTTATCTTTTGAGCTATAATGGAGATTATCTATGTATCAGCCATGTAGATGGATAAGCACCTACATCTCTAAAGGAGGATTTAAGGCATAGGTAGTTATTAACCTTAAGTGCATAGCCTCTGGAAAGGATCTTAAACTACGATATAAGCACAGGTTGGCATGGAAAGCTGAGGTTATATGTCGCCTCTTTCTCCCTGCCACCGGGTATTTTAATGTCTCTGGCTTTCACTTATAAGTGATTCAAATGGGCCATTTGGCATTAAAAGAGCAACAAGCATTTGAGAATACTAAATCCTAACATGGTTTTATTTATTTATTTATTTTTAATTGTGCTTTATCAGCCTAATGTACTCATATGCCAACCATATTCCATGACCTCAAACACATAGTTAATGATTACAGTCCAAGAGGGAGGATAACTTCAAATATGATGTATTTGACCTAACACTGGCAACATAACAAGTTGCCAGATTTGTCTCTTTGGTGTCATTAAAAAAATAATAATTTAGCAAAAAATCCTCATTGATGAAGCTACCTCAGTATATCAGTCACATGACTTGCAAACGTTTAGAAAAAGCCCAAACAAACCAACAAAACTGCAGATTTGTAAGGCTAATTTCTCAACTGATAAAAAATATAGGTGAGAGTTTGAGAAATGTGGAGAATGGCCCATGGCAAAGTTATCCATCAGGCTTTGTTTGCAAAGTTAGAGCAAAATGTAGCAATGTCACAAACAGTGGTGTTACCAGTCATGGTACCAACCTATTCATGTATGCGTGTATATATGTCTGCATGTACTTCATCTCCTCCTCAACAGTTGAGCCAATCTGAATGAAACTTTCTACAAACGTAGTCACACTTATAGTGATTATTAACATCTATATGTATATATATTAAAAAAAGATTTATTAGAAATACAAATTCTCCTGATTTTCCTTATGTATTATGTTCATCTTCATGACATGCAATGCAATGTTACGTTGTCCGTTTTGCATTTGTTCATTGCCCGTGCCTAACTTAAAGGTCACCAAAATTTGCATCCACGACAGAATTTTGAGATTGTTTGAGAAAAAGCAATGCACACCTGGCTAAAGCCAGTAGTGTATATATATAAAAGTGTATATAACTCCAGTGTAAATCAGAGAATCATATGGCATGATGCAGCTACACAGAATATAAAATTAGAGCAATTGCCTTAAAGACTATGGGTGGGGGACTAGTTCTTCCAAACTGCAAAGGTATTGATGTATTAATTGATAGAGAATGATATGTGGAAACTCAAAGGGAGAGACCATTTATGGCACAGAAAAAATAAATCAGAGGAGACTCCAAGCATAACAGGGCAAGGACATGGCTTCAACATCAAGTTTTGGCCATGGACATAAAAGCTACTACAACACCAAAGTGGAGAAACATCAGGGGGAGAATGATTAGGACATTTACATCACAACGAGCTTCCTAAATTTAGTATGCACGATCATCTGTTATTTTTAACTGAAAAGTTCCTTTGAGTATAATTCCTCCCCACAAGCTTATTTCTCTGACAGTTCTCCTCTCTGATATACTGTGTCCTCCGGAGTACAGCTGAATCAGCGTGGGAAAGAGCTTTTGCTGCAGTAGCTAACTTTACCCAGCGAAGTCACATAATCTATGCTGTATGGTTTCAGCAAATTGCATCGCTGGAGGGCAAGAAGAAGGTGCTGGGAGGTGGGGGTGAGTGAGGAAGCGAGGGATGCAGGAACGGAGGAGAAGCCGGCCTTTATTGGTTACTGTTCCAAGTAACTTTTTGCTTTCCCCATGCATTGAAAGAAAAACCTTGTATTTAGTTGTTTTACTTCTCTCCCGTTCCTGTTTTCCTTATGTTTCCTGTCCTATCCCCGCCCTGTGATTCTTTGCATTCTTTGTCACGCTGTAGTGTCTCTTACTCGGTTTAACGCGGTCTCTGAAGATGAATTCATCCCACCTTGAGCTCTTGCTCGCTTTGATGTGACAGCGCTCGGCAGCAAAGAGAGGAAGAAAGCTGAGCTGTGAGGTTTTAGTGTTGCGCAATCCTCCTCTTCCTTGCATTCTGCATCATCATCACAAGTGACCCACTTATCTGTGCGCTCCCCATCTCCCTGTATCTTATTATCGCCTCTTATATATTGTAATTAGCAGTCTCGTACATGGTCTCTTTTGTTTCTTTTCACATTTTTCCTTCCTTTTTCCCCTTTCTTTCATCTCTGCGTGGTTGCTAATTTAACACAGGCCTACATTCCTTATGTTTGTATTTGTATTTTCTTTTTATTTGTCAGGGAAAATTTACAAAGCCATTAGTCTCCTAAGAGAAGAGATGTATTGTACCAGATTTAGAGGCAAGCTAATTTCCATCCACATTCTCTGGGTCAGACAACAATAAAACAATGTAATGACATCATCAAGAAAGAAATGATACTCATACCAATGAAACAAACAAGTGCATTTGTTATTTCACTGGTCTAACGTTTGCTTGTTCTTCTTCTCTGTTCTTCTCTTTTGACATGTTTCCTTGTTTACAATACAGGGTGAAGGTTTTAGCATGTCTGCACGATTAAAACTCTTCCTACATTCTTCCTTTCCCACCAGCTCTTCCTGTCAGTCTCTGTTATAAGCACTGCATCACATGCATACAGAGCAGTGATTAAAGAAGAGGCGGTGGTATTATCTTATTTACTACATAACTCCTCTTTCAATCCAGTTGAGCCCGTGTTTGTGTGGTTAATATCGGCTAACACATGAGAGGGATCAGTCAATGTCAGCCACCTTTTTTGCACGTGTTACCCACTGAAGGTGGAGACTGAACGTTGTTGAGCTCTTTGCACTGCAGCAGATCTATGTCTCTCTCTCTCTCGCTCTCTCTCTCTTTCTTTTACACACACATGCACACTGAGGATTATGATCCTCCAGGTAAAGTGTCTTTTTGCGATGATGCAACAGCACTATAATAATCAGTGGCACCATTTTATCATAACGCCACCTTCATAGCTTGAATTTAAGCTAGCAAGCAGGAAGCCATAAAAATAAGCATAAAGATCCAGACCTGCAACGTGAGGTTTCATGTGGCCTAAGGGGGTAGCAGATCTTGCACTCCAGCTGCTAAGTTCCTCTGTGAGCGTGTTTGCTGCTGGCTGTGTAAATATCTTCGAGTGCTCATCGTCTGTGAGTTTGACTCTGTTGTTTTACCTTAGAATATTTCCATTTCAGAGAAGCCTATGCTTGAAAATACACTAAGCTGTTATCCATTATCAGATGCCACTACACATAAAGACTTGACTGAAGTGTTTAATGAGGCAGCTGAACCACACTGCCAATCTGTGATAACAAGACCGAACAGAAAGTCAAATCAAACTGACCAGGGGGATATGCATATCCTGCAAGAGTGGTCTGCTGAATCACACCAAGGTACATTAACATGTCTTCCTTTTGCTGTATTGCAGAGTCGTGGCAGGTTTTCAGGGACGATCATGTGTTTCTTGGATGAACTGAAAGCTATCTTACTGAGACATTACCTGGCTCAGCTGAAAAACTCACGAAAGGTCATGTGCTACTCCTCAAACAGAATATTTCTAAAGTGAAACAACATTCGATCGCGGTTTCATGTGACTCGTTAATTATGTCTTCAAGTAGGATTTGCTTCTGTCCAATGTAACTGGTAGATCTAGTTCATAAAAGTGGGCCATGAATAGGAATAATTATGAATCAGAGTTTAACTCTTTGTTCGCAGAGAACGTTTGAGTAGTCTGAATAGAGTTTGCGTTGAGTCATGGGGCTGGGCCGCTTACATTAGCTTTGATTCACCTCATTGCAGATGAAGCAGACTGAAAACGCTGCTGGCTGTTTAGCTGTCGGTGAATATGAGTCTGGCAGACATGCATGCCTCACTTCGTCTGCATCTCTGCACGCAGCAAACACACACAGGCTGGCAGTGTTGCTCTCCACTTCTCTCTCGGCCTCTGTTTTGCCTGCTGGCTCTCACACGTCGTCGTCACAGAGTTGCCTTCATTACAACAAACACTGCTCCTTGTTATCTGTTTTTGCACACACCATCCTCTTCACACAAACTCTCGCTCTCTTTTTCTAGTCATCTTTATATCTCCCTTCTGCATATGCAAACAAAAACCAGCCGTCATCTGTGAGAAATGCTGAATCTAGTCCTCTTGTGCATAAACAGGCGTTCGCAGTTTCACAGCACTTCCCATTTTTTTCACATTTCTGTTTGTTTGTGGCTGCCTGTCACTCTCTGCCATTGTGCCTTTTGTCATTTTGTATGCTGGTTAGATGGAAAATTATATTCCCGGTAGCAGCAGGTGTGACCTTAGCTATTTTAGGCTCGCGATCATCAAGCAGGACAACATCTTCAATGTGTGTGTTAGGTGTGAGAGCGTGTTTTTTCCATTCTCACCATCTACACAGTGTGTTTAATACACTTAGGGACTGTAATGCAAAGCCCAGCGGTGAGTGATTCCCTGTAGAAGATTGATGGTAGCAAAAACCAGCGCGGGTGCATGTGCGCGTTTGTAGGAGCCGGGATTTTGTTGGCGATAGCCTGCAGTCACGCCTGGCGAGCAGGCCGTGTTTTTAGTCATCACCAATCACAGTGACAGGGGGTGACGGACTGCCTGCTGACAAGTGGAATATTCAGGGACACACACACAAACCCACACAGAGCATTCAGGGTGAAGCGAGTGATTGATACACAGGCAGGCAGACAGACTTGTCCTTTGCCCTCAAACATCTTAAGAAGTAGGTCAGTCTGCTAAATTTATGATCCTGACAGGTTTTCACTTTCACATTGTTACTCATTCGAATTCATGCATTCATGTTTATTATTAGGTTAAACCAGCATATCACAGTACACAAACTCATCGACACTGACCGAGGCCATGATCTCTGCACTCCACTCACACGTCTGAATTTGCAGGTAGCTGCTGTGAGGTGTAAACAACATGACCTTGCAAGGAAGGAGGCATGTTTGATGATTTGAACCTTTAGGTTTCATCTCCACTAAGGTTATGAAACCCAGCTTTTGTCTAAAATTTTAGAGACAACAGCAAGAATATTTTTATATTAAACATTCTAAGATTTCCTTAAGGACCAGCTGAGCAGAGTTTTTTGTCACCTATTTTCAGCTTTTAAAAAAATGCAAAACTTAGAGAAAGACTGGCACTGAACGGTTTGACCTCTCTTATATGCTTATATTGTAAATACTTAATTTCTCTTTTTAAGATTTATATATAAATCACTGTAATATAACATCGCTGTAATCTCATCTTTGAAATCAGCTGGCTAATATCATGTGGTTCCCCCTTAATACAGCTGCTAAATCTGTGGGAACATGGGTGCGATTCCTGGAATTCTGGCACCCTGATGCTGCCGGGTTTGCCGGTTTGGGCCTCAATAATGGTGCAGTTAAGGAAAACAGTGGTTGGAGATTTTGGTACTAGTAAAATTATTGCAACTTTGTGCAGTGATTTTGAAATCTTGTTGCCTTTTGAAGTGGTTGTTTGAAAGGTGGGGGCCAACCCTGCCACCACATGCAGAGAGTTTCTGTCTTCAAGGCAACTTTGGTTCACCAAGATGGTGATAAAACAGCAATAAGATGGAATCAGTCTGGTATAATTTGGGGTCAAAAGGGCAATTACATGAGAATTTGTTTGTGACAATACGCCAACTAACTGTGGTAACTCAGCAAAAATCACAAATCTGTTGCTCAAAGGTATTTATTCTGGATCAGGATGTCAGTTTCCTTGCAGCTTTATCCCTACTGGGGATAAAAATAATTTAGTTTGGACATGCACATGTACACCACAGCTGGGGAAATTCCACCCAATTAACACAACATATGCGTTACTTTGCAGCCGGTTGCAGCCTGACTCCAACTGATTGCTCAAATCTCTCTGCATTTCTAAATAAGACTGATTATTTGCATATCTGTCTGAGAGTGATTGCAGTGAGTCTGACGCAAGCTGCCATTGTTTGAAGACAGGCTGACTCGTGCACCAGGAGACTCGTGCAATAACAATTAAGTGCAGTTATGAAGAATTAGACAATGAGCGAATGAGAGTGATGTGACCATTTAGTCTCTGCAACTACCTGCAGAAAAATTATCACTAGACAACCATTACTTTTTTGTTTTTCCAATGAGCAGTTTTTGCTTTTTAGGAGTGCCCTCATCAGGAGAGGTGAGTTCAAACTTCAACAATGTTTTTAAAGTTTCCTAAGAGAACATTCAATAATCAGTTTTGAAGAAATAATTGATTACCAAACCAAATCATGTGAATTTCACCAGTCAGTTACTTCCACTCTAGCTAAGAATGCTGCATTGCAGAATTAGGAAATAATCATTTTACACAAATAAGTATTCTGATCTTGAGGTTTCAAGCAAACATCAGTGCCTGTGCTTAGCAGGACAACACACACAATAACATTACAATCATTTCACCTCCTCACATTAACTCAATTTTCTCACTTTTTTTTCTCTTCATCTAAATCAATTTATCCTTCCACTCCGCAGTCTGAAATAGCTCATCTCCTCTGATGATTAGCATTTTTTACACAATCTCTGTTCTGTGGTTCCACCACATACACACTCATATGCTAATAGGTGGCAGGCTTTGACATATTCTGACCCTTTCCCAGCTTTGCTACCTTTCTTCTCAGTTTCCTCAACGAGTGAGGATTTCAGAGCGAGACCCTCACGCTAAGACGTTTCAGAGAAAGAGGTGCTTAAAATGCAGATTGTGTAAATGCCTGTCAGGAGTAAGGATCGAGGTGGGGTAGCCTTGTGTTTGTGTGTGTGTCTACGTGTGTGTGTGAATGTCAAGTGTGTTTGAGCAAATATAGATGAAATATGATCAAGCCTGTTTAAGATGTGGTAGAATTTTTTTGACTGTGTAAATGGGTGCTATGATGGGATGTTTGTGTATATGTTGCCTAACTAAAACAAGAACACGCAATACATTTGCACTAGTTCATCAGTAGTCAAATGTGTGCATATTGCAGCACATTTGTCTCTTGGAATGTACATTTTGTCTTGCAGGCTACTTTCAAAGGTATTATTGTAATCTAATTTCATTCTGTGCATATCGAAACACCCACGCAAAACTGAGCAGTGACTGAGCTTTAATGCTGAGAGCTAAAATCAAGCCATCCTTCCATCCTCCCTGTCCCTGTGTCTAAATACCAGTGCATGCTCGAGGCTTCACCTTACACAAGAGTCCTCTGGGAGGCTTACACAAACACACGTGCAACTAAAGAACTAGTCGCTTTTATTCATTTTAGTTTACTGCAAAATAATGATAGATATCATCCCACAATTTTGTGGAGGATTACTAAGGAATGTTGCTTAGTATGCATTAGATGAGAAAGGCATTAAGGCTGCAAGTCACATTCACTTAAAATCATGGGTTTGATATTAAAGCCTGAGCCAGGCTCATGTGAATGTATCATAGCATTATAGCCTTCCAGTGTGATGTGTAGTACAGTAATATAGTAAAAAGAAAATAAAGATGTTTTAAGTGAACCTTCACCAAGACTGTAAAGTGGTAAAAAAAAAAAAAAAAGAGCACTGATATCCTCTCTTAAATTTTATGGATGGTAAAGACTTAATTTACAAAGAAATAAATTAATAAATTATTAACATACAAATAGTTCAGTAGGTAAGGGTTGGCAAAATCTTGAAATCTGAAAGCCATGGAGATTTGGGTGTTGAATTTCCATATAAGAGACAAAAAGTTAGAAGATGGTGATCGGGGGTATATTTTAATGAACATGTAGTAGATAAAGATTCTTAGTCTTTTATTTATGTATTTATTTATTTATTTTTAATTAATGTGCAAATGCCCAAAATATTAATCCAGTATCAACAGTGTCTTTGTTGATGCTAGAGAAAGATCATAGATTTGATAAATGGAAGGGAAAACACTAATTAACGGTTTAGGACACAAAGTCTTTCCTGTGCAAAAGAGTGCAGTGACCTACATGAGCGTTGGCATTAGATGTAAATTATAGGGAATAATCTGAAATGGAAATTGTGTATATTCTAGGGATGGTGGAGTGGTATAGTCACAGATTGTTGCAATTAATATGGCTGTTGATAAGTAAGTAAGTAAGTAAAATTTATTTATATAGCGCTTTTCACAGATAAAAATCACAAAGTGCTTTACAACACAGGAAATGGGAATATAAAAACAATATAACAGTAAATAAAACAATGTAAAACTATAAAACTATAAAAACAGCATAAGAAGAAATTAATCAAATGCTTTTCTAAATAAAAATGTCTTCAGCTGTTTCTTAAAAGAATCAATGGAGTCCGTGCAGCGAAGAGACAGTGGGAGAGAATTCCACAACCGTGGTGCCACAGTCTGAAAGGCCCGATCACCACAAGTTTTAAAACGTACCACCAGCAGTCTCTGATCTAATGACCTTAAAGCCCGAGAAGATGTATGTGGTTTCAGCAGGTCAGATAAATATTGAGGAGCCTGACCATGTAGGGCCCTAAAGGTTAGAACTAAAATTTTAAAATGAAACCTAAAATTTACAGGCAACCAGTGAAGGGAGGCCAAGACTGGAGTGATATGCGATCTTCTCTTGGTGCCTGTTAAGAGACGTGCTGCAGCATTCTGATGATAAAGGCCACTGCTTGTATATACAAAACCCAAAAGGAAGAATTTGGATGATACATCATGCGGTAGCTGGGAGGGACAGTTTGATCCTCCCTGCGCCGTCCGTGGGTAAATAAAATGAACCAGTGAAACAGCAGACCTTTGAAGTGGCACTGAGCTGAAAACAGCCTTTAACCACTAAATGGACCAACCCACAGTAAAATGACATTTCCATATGATGCCTGTTCCAAAAAGCTAAATACTACATATGCTCAGCTTGTTTGCAGCTTGAAGTTCAGAGGCTCAGACACACTGTTTGTATAAACTGTGTATAATAAGTGTATAATATTCTTGTTTTCCGTTTTAATTTCTTATTTACTCCTTCACATATTTATGTGCTCGTCTTCCACAAGTTCCTCTGCTTGAGCTGCTCAGTAAACCAGAGTGTCTTTGTGTTCCAGGAGGAGGAGATGCCTGAGGTAGAGATAGATATCGATGACCTGCTGGAGGTCACCAGTGATGACGAGAGAGCCAGCAAACTGCAGGTATGTTCTTTAGGCTGCATTTGTAAGTCCCCAGAAAATACATTGTAATCTCATATAGGAGATGAAATAAGGCGAAATAAGGTAAGTGGGGTTATCAGGTAAAATGGGACATTCATGGTTCATGCATCTCATCTATGGTATACATTGTATATATCTTAGCTATAAATACATACAAATATACACTAACATGTACACATGAACACAGTTGTACATATATAAGGTAGAGGGTAAAAGAGGTGTGTTGATATTGAAGTAATAGATATTGGCATCAAACTAGTTATCACTAGTCTGACACTGAAGAATGTCAGACTAGTCATTGTAGACAATGTTTCAAAAAGAAATGAACAAAGAGAAGCAAAGAGGATCAGAAAGTAACAGAAATGCGATAGAAAGGATGTTTTTGAGTGAGGCCAGCACATACAATAAGGGGAGATTTAGTTGAGTATAAGGAGAAAGATAAGACAGGCTGAAGTACTAATGTAGGCTTTCTTATAAGATCCTATCTGTTTTGGTGTTTAATGCAATGCAAGTGCATTTGAACATGCACCATTATATTGATATATATATATTTATTATTATTATTATTATTAATTATCCTGAAAGGAATTCAATCTGTTTCATCAGAAATTTCTCTTTTTCACTTTACTATTTGACTGGCCCATTTTTTTGGCAGTCAGTCGGCCCATTTTACCTGAACAATGTCAAAACTATGGGACAGCCCAAATTTCAAAACAGTAAAATTCTATTATACCAATCCAATACCAAAAAAAAAAAACGTAAAAAAAAAGCAGCTGAACACAGTTAAATATCATACACAGGGTTTGTTTTTTGTTAGTGTCCGAAGTGATTACCAGAAATTGTCCCATTTTACCTGAGTTCACCCTAGTTGTTCCATAATGGAAACACTCACCTTAAAGTCAAATTTTCCATGTGACTGCTTTGTATGGTATCCTCTTTCTGTTGGCTCTACTGTATGGTGGACCTGTCCTCAAAGACAGACTGATGTCAAACATACATAATCATCAGTCTTTATGTTGTCTGAATACATTACCGCAGTTTTCCATATAAACAAAAGCTAACCAACCAATCCAACACAGACAGTGCTGGGAAATGTCCCTAAACAACTCTCTGTTTTTCCTTTACCAATTTCTACACAGGAATCATTAATAGACTGCTACAAACCAACAGAGGTAAGTCTTCTGGTGAAGCTCTCTTTTCCATGTCCACTGCTTGAGATCAGAGACCTGAAATTATTGATCCGCATATGCAGTATTGAATTTGTAAAGTCACATTTTCATGCTACTGTCACCCTGACCTGAATGAAACAAGTGTTAGAAGGAGCCCAGAAGCTACACAGAACACATACAAGCACACACCATTTAACTTTGTTCACACTGGCGCTTGTTTTTGAGTGTGCGAATGGGTGTGTGCGGGTAAGCTGTCAAGTATCTGGGTTGGGGGAGTTAGGGTTAAGCTATTTTGGTGATTAAAGGTGGTGTAGAACAATCACATTACCTCTACATACGGCATTAGGTCAGCCTGTTGAAAAAATGTCAAGGTCACTGGCATCTGAGATAACAGCAACGTTCAGCCAGGTTGACAGCTGCTGATACGTGTCACTCCTACACATCCGTACTCGCACACGCGCGCACACACACACACACACACACACACACACACACACACACACACACATTGTAATCCCTCGAGTCTGGAGTAGCCCAGATGCCATTTTGAACACAATCCCACATAGATGACATGGACTAAGGACAGTGAAAAGCAGAGGCAATGGAGAGAGAAGGTGAATTGTGACAATTGGAAGCAAATGATGAAGAAAGGATGAAAGTAAAAGAAAGAGAGCACTGTTGGTGAGAGAATGACAGGGGATGAAAGAAGCTGTTACAAATGGTGAAGGATAGATGAGACCTCTAGATAGAGGAGGAGGAAAAGAAGAGAGTGACAAGAGGAGGGAGGTATCAGTAATTAGGGCACGATAAGTGTCACCTCTGTTACAATTGTGAGGTTTATATTTCAGCATATTCTCGATCCGAGTCACACCATCGCAGACTTTTATAGAGCCATTAGATCAAGATGAGGAATCTTTTTCTTCCATCCTTTTCTGACTTATTGCCTCATAAACTGCCATTTCTTTTTTGTGACTTAAAAAGCAATACCCATATGACTGGGGTTGGCCAGTGTTTGTTTTCTGTTTGGTACAAATTCTTTTTTCCTTTCCTACAGTACTACGCTTAAGACTCTAGCCACCACTCATTTTTTATGTTTTGGTGCCAATAAGCCAGATTTCCTTGTAATTTTTTAAAGTGGTCTTGAACAACAGTACTCCAGGCTTTCTGAAGGTCTTTCAAAGTTTTCCTGCTGCTTTTTCACTTATTTTTAGTCCAGTCATTATACCTGACTATTTTCAGAGGAATGTTTTTGGTTTGCTTTTGCTGAACACAGACCTATGAATCATCTAAGCGTAAAAAAAAAGCACTGATTCAAGGAATGAATCACTGTTGTGTTTACACATAACAAATAACTTTGCAATTACCTGTTACAATTTTTAATTGTATCTTTAGGAACTGTGTTATTAGGTCATTCGGCAGAGTAAATATGGTTGTATGTATAACCTGTCTTCTGTCAGTTGTATATTTATTAAGCCATTAGACAAAGCATGCCTCCTTTAGCCTGCAAAATCAAAAGAAACTAAAGAAATTTTGTAGAGTTGAATTATGGCCTTCTGATGCAAATCTGATTTGATAATTGCTTAAGCTCGATTGTGTGTGTGTGTGTGTGTGTGTGTGTGTGTGTGTGTGTGTGTGTGTGTGTGTGTGTGTGTGTGTGTGGGTCTGTTTAAATCATTTTTTCCTCTTCTCCCTACAGAACTTTGTCCGTGAGCTCCTCGCAAGGATAAGGGGAATGAGAAAACTTAGCGCTCCCACCAAGAAGGGCCTATAATGACATCAACCATCAATCAGCCATAAACTCCGTCATCTCCTACTTAGCCCGCCATACATGGACTGTCATTAAACAGAATAATTTATCAAAACATCAGTAACTGTTCTGCAAACATCTGCTGTATAATCCATGAATATAGCACTAGTCATTCTTTTCACAATCACAATAACAAGGTGTATTATAATATTTGACTGTTGAAAGGTACTTAAGTAAAGCAGAGCCAAAATGTTTAAATAGTCACAATATCTGGAATGTGCCAGAACTGCAACTGTGCTTTAATACAAACACCACCTAACTTCATGTGTCAGAGCCATGTTAAAGCTTTTTAAACCACTCCTACAAACCAAACAGCCATACAGAATAAAACGCCAACAAAAACTTTAAAAGAGGTGGTAAAAATAGTTGCAGTAGGTGTGAAATTAGCTGTAGCACTATTTAAACACAGTGCTTCTTGATCCTTTTTTTTTTCTTGTCCTATTTTTACGGAGGTTTTTTGCTGTTGCGTCTTTCTTTTTTTTTCTAAAGTACTGTATGTTGCCATTTCTTGTTCACGTGATTGAAATGTGGTCTTCGAGAGTTTTAGTTCTCGTCATCCTCTTTATCCCTACTCCATTATTGCTTGCAAATGTAAGGGAGCTCTGTGGTCTTGTGTCAAGTTCATTTAAAAGCACAACACATACATTAATCCCATCGTCTTTTGTGATGTGTAAACTCTGGAAAGAGTGGGAAAGTTTTATCAAACAGTGCTAAAATCATATCAAGATTTTCTTTTTTCCTTTTTTTGTTACCCAGTCTCCTAGTATACTTTTCACCACAGCAAGGCATGATGGGTGTTGCAGCTCTCTGTATGAGACTACAAAAACCTGTATGATTGGCAGCCTTTCGCTCGTCATTGTACATGTTCATAATCTCCCTTATTGGAATACATATCAGTTGGTAGTTTAGATTCAAGCTCAGCACCCAAACACTGTAGTCGTTTTTACACCCGTTTCACTTAATTCTGCTAACTTGTCTCTGTAATAGCGGTTGATGTTGCCTTTAAGGACATTCAGGATCAGTCCACTTTTTACTCAGCACTGAACTTAAACTACTGACGACTTGAAAGCGTAAGAACAGTGGCATAAGAACCCCGGAGGACTTGACACTTTAACTTGCCGACAGAAGGTGTGCCAAAACTGGGATCCTAAAATGTCAAACATCATGGAGGCATTAGTCTGCCGCAGCTCCTACTACAGAGATATCTTTGGGTGGGCTCAGAAGTTTTAGGAATTCTTTTCATGTTGCAGGAAAACTGTGTTACAACTGAATATAAGCAGGTTTAAGAGGTGGATTTGTTTTGTTGCTAGTAAATTTCCCTTCAGCAACACACTGAAAAATCTCTGGTACAATCACGAATCCCTTACAGGGTTGTGCCCAGTTTCATTTTGGAATAATTAATCGTATAAAAAAGGAAGGTGCAGACTAAAACCTGCAGTTTGATATAAAGTATAAACCCACAGCTGCCAAAGACAAAAGCAGGGCAATGTTTTAGTTTAACATAACACTTGCAAAGCACCCTCTTGCATGCTAACAACAGAGACAAGGTATTGATGAAGAGTATATTATAGACCTATAATCAAGCAAAAATTAAAAAAAAACAACCTTTTTTGACATAGTTACCATGTATGACTTTGTAGAACCTTTTGTGTTGAGACAACGTGACGTCACGTTGGAGATAATCCAGGAAATTTTAAAAATTGGTGCTGTTTTTGATGTTCTTCCCAGACTTTGGTTATATAAAAGGCATTTTCACTGTTGACTGAGAAATGTGTCTGCAAGAAGTCTGTCTGTCTTGACTGATGGAGTGGATGCTCCAGAGTTGCATCTTCTATTTCTCTGTCTGAACTGGGTTGGATACGTGTCATCACTCTAAGCTAGCAATGGTGAGTTTTTCTGGCTCTGTGAATTTGGAGGAAAACCATGAAGATGGAGCCATTACGGGCTACTGAGATTCATATCAAGGTACTCTATAGGATTTTCTGTCAAGAAATACTTCAGGGGCAAGTGGCAGATATTTTATTATTTATGGGATTTCATGTGGAGAGTATTTTGAAAGTGTCCATATATAGAAAGCTCTATGTTTGCATGTGTTTTTAAAGTAGCATGTTGAGGGGAACATTTTCTTGGCCTAAAGGTTTTTATTTCACAAAGTAAAACACTTTCCTTTTTTATACCTTTATTATTATTATTATTATTATTATTATGAAGATACAAAAATGTTATTCAGTTGCAGTTTTGTTCTGTACATCCACAATAAGCTTTCTTCTTTTTAAAATGTAATGTGGTGTGGTTTGTTTTTGCCGATAATAAAAATGCAGAATGACTCTGTACTGTTTAAGAACATGTTTCTACTTGTCTACTTCTTTTCTACTTATAGTTTTAATTTTACTTGACATGCAAAATGCATTTGTATGTTTCATTACAGCCACATTTCACCATTTGCATAGTCTTTTCTCTTGAAACACTGCTCTTTATTAGATAGATACTATATTAACTGTTAGCTTCTGTTAGCATGGTAAAAGTCTTCTATAACCTAGACTTATTTACACTTATTTTTTACAATGACAGCTTGAATTGCAACTTCCTTTTTAAGTAAATTTTTATGCAATAGGCAGTTGACTGAAAGACCTTTTGTTTTCAGAGTTTTTTACAGAACCAGACAGCAGCAAGATCCATTCCCAAGTGTCTCCAAAGCACAAGAAGGTGTTAACATTTATGCAGATGATACAGCAACTGCAACGTCACTGATTACTTATGGCCCCAGTCACACAGGCCTGGAGACTGGTCGTCGTGAGGGAAACATGTGTACCAGTTAGCAAGCGGTTACTGACAGAAACTGTGAAATCAACTCCTTAAAGTCACAGTCACCAGGCCTAAAAACAGATCAGTGAACCCCAAGCAACGACCAGTCTTGAGGGAAAAACGTGTATTGTGGTAGATGCTGGAGATTGCTGGCAGTCACTGGCTATGACTTATATGTTGCTACACGCAAAACATCCTTATGACCCTATTGTTTGCTAGCAGGTTTCCATGGTCATCTACAGTCTGTGTGAAAGATGCTGACTTGTCTGCAAACACTCACTAAATTCTTGCCTAGCAGAAGTGAAACTGTGGAAAAAATGCAACGCAAACTTGAAAGCAACCATTCGCCAACCCTAACTGGTTGGTTTGCCATCAGGATCTAACAGCATGCTACTGCACAGAGATTACCACACAGAGGCACAATAAGCTACATTTTAGTAAAAGGAGTTTAGTAAACTGCATAAAGGATGTGGCTGCTCCAGTTTCAAAGTAACTATGAAAAGAGAATGACCGTGTAAAGAAAGCTTTGACGTCATGCATCATATCTTGCTTGGTGTCAGATCTCTCCATCACTGTCATAAGTGTGTCTCAGTTAAGCTGAGAGAAAAATTAACATAAAAGTCTAAATAAAGAACGTAGCTAGCATAAGGACTGAAAACAGCTAGCCTGTCCAATATTAAATAAAACCCCAGCATCAAATATAAACCTTACTATTTCATTTTATTTTTAGAAATATTAAAGTCTGAGAAGTCTTTCCCTATTGGTAGTGGTATTGTCTACAAGATGTTATCTCCCTAAACCAGGCAGGAGGGTCCTTCCATATTTATGATGCCCATTTATATTTGTACATGTGCATCTGTGCGTGTCCATGTCATTATGCATTATGTGCTGAGATCTGAGAGTTCTGTCACGGAACTGTGGGGGCATATGAGAGCATCATGGTGCCCAATGTGCTCCCCTTCAATGCCTTATAGTGTGGCAGTAGTTTAGTAGGACACGCCTGCACGCTGTCTGACTTTGTAAAGGGCTCATCAGGGTATGACATTATTGCTCAATATGCGCACGAGTAGCCTTTCTCTGCAGCACGTCTAGCCCCATATGGATTGGCCCACTGGCCTACTGTACACTGTTGCTAGGTAGAAATTGTTCATTGATATAAGAGACAGATTTAAAGCTGCTGTTTAAAAGGGATCTGCAAGAGTCTACACATGGATCATTGCAATGATCTTGTATCTTGGGGGGAACATGTCAGCATGCCTTCACTCGGCTTGTATATTTTGTTTCTGAAGGAAAGTCAGGTGGAAGAATAGAGGCCAGAGAGACACATTTAATGAATGTTAAAACAGCTTTTTTTTGTGGCAAAGAGCGTGACAATGAAGGTCTTTTGAATCATTAAAACATATTTCTAAGCAGCCACTCTGGATTTCACTGCAAGAACAAGAATTGCACATGCATTGCTGGTGCTGCTGCACGTGTGTGTGTGCCTTTAATTCCATGACCCACTTTTCACAGCTGGGGCTGGCTGGCAGAGAGTGCTAGTGCACGCTGCCTTGAATAATTGGGACTGCAAGGTGAATGTGAGGAGAATCGTTAAAGACAGGAGCTCCCTCCCTGCCAGTCAGCCTGCCCGGTTCAGTCAACTGGCTGCACACCAGCAAATCTCACAGCAGCACGGTGCTCACAAGTTGCTGTTGGTCACGGCGTTTTACGATATTAACGCTGATGTGAAAGGAAGACAGCTGTTTGACACAAACAGGGAAATTGTATGGATGTATGAAATTAAACGACACCAGCAGGAGGTGTCATTTCGGCGAGCTGTTGCCAGATTGTGTTTTCTGAGGAGTGCATTTCAAGTCGTACAACAGAATACAGTGCAGTATATCTCCTGCTGTAAAGACCCTCCTGTAGTCTTCCCATCCCCCTCTTACCATTTGCCATTCTCTCTGTTGATCATATAATTTCCTCTACCTTTCTTTCTTCTTCACTACGTTCCCCCTCCCCTTTCTTCTCTGTGGATTCGATAGTCTTTCATGCAAACATTTCACAAAGAAAAGAAGGGGAAAATATTACGAATATAAAAAGATAGATACCCAGGGCAGTGGAGCAAGAGATGGGAGATGGAGTGACACAATTCTCCACAGCTTGAAGATAGATCCCATCGTGTACCCACTGCTGTGGAACCTAACAGCACCATCAGAGAAATGCTGGTGCAGGGAGTAACGTCGCTGTAGCCTGTTCATTCATTCACATGACAGGCAATTCAGTCATACAGCATCATTTATTCCACCGAATGGGAGTACGAAAATGGGGGTTGATTTTTTCTTCTGTTGCCCTCATGACTCTCAATCATCCTTTGCACACTAGACCAGCATTCTGTGCAAAGAGGGCACAGCATGCAGGTTTCTCTTGTTGTCATTACCGTGATTAACTGATGCACAGTAACCCTGTTAAATGAAGAGGCTTAGATAGTGATGTCTCAATCTGAGTAACTTTTGGATGCTTACTGAATATTTTATTCTTCTTCAACAGTAAGTTCAACCAAATCTCTGAGAACAACCTCCTTTCTGCACTTTATAAATACTATATGACACACATGCATGTGTTCCACTTACACAGTCTGCATGTGTGTGCGTGGTAAATCCTGCAATGCATGTTATGGGAAAACTCTTTAATTTCATTACACCACGTCCATTCGACTTTCCACTCCAATAAAATGTTACAACTCTTGTTGTTTAAGAATAAAAAACGTGAGTGTGCACAGACACAGACTTTGTTTGAAATATTAATGTTGTGCATTGTGACTACTATTACTACTACTATGGCTCAAGGCAAATACAGAGAGCTGATTTGGCTGAATGAGTATGACCTGCTGTTGTACATGTGCACCAGTTTTACTAAGAATAGGTTCAAAATACATTAGCTGGTATAGATGAGATTAGTATAAAGAAAAAATAGTATCCACTGTATGTTAGGGAATGGCAGGAGAGTCATCATCCATTTTCTAACTGCTAAATGAAGATGCATCTTTGGTTGGAGGAAGCTGGAGTACCGAAAGGAAAACCCCCCAAGTGTAGCCAGCAAGAGGTTCGAACTCAAAACCATGCATCAATGCAACAGTGCTAATAACTGCACCACTGTAATGCGTACACAATATTTTTTAGAAGAAATACCAATGCAACAGTCTGAAATACTTAAAAAAGTACTGAAAAGTAGTTAAAATTCAATATATGCACGGAAGCATTATCAGTCAGACGTACTTAATGGATGAAGTTGAAGTTCTTGCAACCTTCCCATGCCTTATTTCTTGCTTTACACTTCCCACTTTGGCCTACAGGTCAAATGAGAAATTCATACAGCGTTTTGTTGGTTTGCCTTCTCGATCACATTTTTTCAGATTACAACAAGAACAGTTTTGTTGTGATTCAGTATTTTGCCCAAGTATATTAAAAAAAATAAACACAGTTTCCAAAGTGGCCAATTTGTATATCTGAGTATATTTTACATTTAAGGTTTACAGCTGTGTTAAACATGCAATATCTAAATATATCTAACATAGAAAAAGCGGTGTTAACTGTAACGAATGCTTTTGCGGGAAAGACATTTAAAAATAATCACCAGCCATTTTATTATATTCATCTTTTCGACTGCTCATTAACCCAAATATCTGATCAGCCCATCACATGGCAGCAACCAAATGCATTTAGATATGTTGACATGATCAATATGACCTGCTGAAGTTCAAATCAAGCTGTCAGAATGAGGAAGAAAGGTGATTTAAGAGACTTTCAATACGGCATGGTTGGTGATGCCAGAGAGGCTGGTCTGGGTATTTCAGAAACTGTTAATCTTTTGGGATTTTCCCACACATCCGTCTCAGAGAAAGGTCCAAAAAAGAGAAAACATCCAGTGAGCAGACGTTCTGAAGAAGCAGAAGTTGTGCCAGAGGTCAGAGTAACTGACCAGACTGCTTGGAGCTGATAGGAAGGCAACAGCAGCTCAAATAAGCACTCATTACAACCAAGGCATTCAGAAGAACATCTCGAACACTTTATTACAAGCAGAAATAGTTGCGTTAAAAATACTCTGATAAAACTTAAAATACTGAGTCAACACCTTTACTTGAGTAAAAAAAAAGTGCAGGATTTGAAATGTACTCATAGTATCAACGTAAAAAGCAGCTATTTGGACTATGTTTCTATGATGTAACTTAGCTAACTGAACATCACTGTCAATAAAATAATATTAAGAGTATACTTAATATAATTAACCGTAACTCTGAATGAATGTACATGACTTGACGTAGAACACAAGCAGAGAAACAGGGAATAAAACAATTTTAAAAAACACTCTGTTTGAGCTGTCTTATGAGTAATCGTTCCCTCCATTCAGGTTCAAATCAGTTTGATGTCTGTTATGTGAAATAACGCCTCTTGAATTCATTAAACCTAAAAAAATGAGCCTGTTTTGAAAATGAATGATGATTCTCAGTTTCTGCTGCAGCATGCATACTCAAATGACCTCCACAGTCACAGATATCGATTCACATCATGAATGTGCAGCTAACAAATCTGCAACAACTGTGTGATGCTATCAGGTCAATATGAACCAAAATCTGTGAGGAATGTGTCCACCACCATGTTGAATCTGTGCTATGAAGAATTAAGGCAGTTCTGGAGCTAAAAGGAAGTCAAACTTGCTACTTGCAATGACATTGTAAGTGTATACTCCTCTGTAGAATGATGAGAGTGAAAATGTTATTGTGCATTAATAATAACTTAGCAGACAGACTCTCATGATGTCTGACATAATTATGGAGACCATTTATGCTCATTTGTGCATCTTCTGCAATTCATAAGAACATATACCTAGATATTATCATCATGGAGGAGTATTATGAATATTTAATGATAAACACAGCTGTTATAAACACAGTATACACAATACTTCTGCGACTACCCAGGGGATTAACTCAAGGATTTAGATTTAATAGCACTATTTAGAAGCCATATGTCTGCTGGCCTGTTTGTGCATGAACTACTTGTTTTTTTAGGCTTGTTTTCTTTGTTGTGATTGGCCCTTTCATTCAGAGGGCTGGGATTGGTCAGCTGTAAAAGTTCTCATAAAAATATGAGAACACAACCCCCCGACCCCCCACCCGCCCCGTGAACGTGTGTGTGCGCGCACACTCAGGCAGGCCAAGTCTATTTAGACAACATGGGGGGAATCCTGGTGGGTGATCTGTCTATCCACAGGAGGGAGGACAGATCATTCTTCATGATACCATCTGTTTCTAGTGAATTATGTAGAGATAGAGACACATAAAGAGGTTATTTTCATTAAGCAAACCAGGTAGAATACATGCTTAGTGCATCATTACAAGTGCACAAATAACAGCAATAGCATTTAATCTGAAAGAGCAATATTAGGAAAAACAATCAAAGAAAAATATTTAATCAAAGGGAAAAAAAATAAGATTGACCCACATTTCCTCATAATTCAGACAGTGGCCAACAAACAACAGTATAGTTGTCCCACGGCAAGTTAAAGCAGCAGAGCTACTTAAACCTGCTAAACTTGTTTTGCAAGTGTCATAAATAGTTTATTACTATATAGAGATGGTCCTGTCTCTCTGCCCACTTCTACAAAAGTAATGAGAATAAAGTAAGAGTGACTGAAGAAAAAGCAGCGCCAGACACAAAGAGGCAGATGGTGACTTAAAAGTCACAAGAGCCAAAAGTGAAAAAAAAAAAAAAAGTCAAAGGTAACACTGATATCTGAGTAGAAGTAATTAACGGTTAATCATGTGCTTTCATGTCAGTTATAAAACTCCAGCAATGTCAAAGTATATTCCAAGAAAACATCAATTACACTGCTACAGTAATGTGCTTTGTTGCAAAGGTGTGCGTGACTTCACTATCCTCTACAAAGATCTGCAAAAGGCATGAGTTAAAAATCTAGGAGTGCAAGGAGTGCACACACACGCACACAGACACACACACACACACACACACACACACACACAGACATAGACACACACACTAATTTGTGCACCTGTAAAGGCTTCCCATAGCATACATGCCATGGTTCTGCCATGGTAAATATCTTACATTGTTACCATCTGGGTAACACGTTTTGAAAATATTATAGTAGAAACCAATAAAACATTATTAAATAGTGTAATTTGCTAAGGTTTGAGAAGTTTATACATTTAAAGATGCAAAACCTGTATGCATGTCGTGGTCCTTGTAATATGGGTTGGCTTTGTTGATCCCGTTTGTGTTTTGAGTGTAACAGCCCTCTCCCTTGGCCAGTTCCCGCTGTGTTTTTCCCCATGTGTCCCTGTGAGTTGTCTTGCAAGTTCCTGGTAGGCGGGGTTAATCAGTGCAACTGAAAGCACCTGACCAGTCTCCTTGAAGCATTTAAGAGCTGACTGTTTCAGCTCTTCTGCATTCAGGGAGACAATTCATTGTGTTATTTGTTCGGTTAGCTTTGGCCTGATTGTTTTAGATTTTATTCTATACAACATTAGGCATTCTTAGCATTAAATAACCCATCCAGATACTGATACACCAAGAACACTGGTTAGCAAACCTCATGGAGTACTACAGTTTTCTACTTTATTTGGTTAATAATTTTGTACGTTTTGGTCCAAGTGGTGTCTCTTTTATTATTTGTCATGACCCTCAGGCTGGACTCTGACACTAAGTTCTTCATTTCCTCATGCTAACTGTATTGCCCTGTCTCAGATTCAGGGTTTTTTTTTTTTTTGGTTACTTCCTGTTATTAATGTTAAAGTCCTTATTTCCCATGGAAGTGCATCAGTGCCTATGGAATTGGCAACTTGCACATCTGAAAGGGCGCTATGAAAGCTGCAAAGTATATGCAGGTCCAGACGATGTCTTTTTCAGGGAAGGCTTTGCATATAAGAACACGGCTTCACAGTAGAAGAGTCTGGCTGCTAAAATTACTTGCCTGCAATCATAAAATGAAAAATATGAAAAAGCAGAGCCAGGACTGCTGAGCAGGTAGGATCCTCTATCAGACAAGAATGGGACGTTATTCCTCCCTCAAAGGTCTAACAGCTGCTCTCCTTGGATCCTAGATGATTTTTGACTGTTGTTTAAGGAAGACGTGATGCTACACAGAAGAAAACATGAGACGTCCCAACTTTTTTGATGTGTTCCTGCCATCAAATTCAAAATGAGCCAATTCTTCTCTTAAAATAGTGCATTTTCTCAGTTTAAATATTTAATATGTTGTCTATGTTCTGTTGCAAATAAAATATGGATTTGTGAGATATTCAGTTTACTGCATTCTGTTTTTATTTACATTTTTAAAAAGTTCGTTAAGGTTTGTAAGAGCCTTTCCTGGGACAAAGACTGCTTTCTATAAACATTGTATAAGTCGATTCTCACTTAAGTAAAGAAATGTTTATACATTATGTATTATCTGTGTTAAACAGGTAAATACATGCCACATAAAGTAGTTGTTTCAAGCACAACCAAGGAGCTATATGACATCATAGCCCCTCTCTGTGATAATGGATTTCCTATCTGACACAACCAACAGGTTTCAAACAATAACCTTTGAAAAAAAAATCACAGCGGTGCTACAAACAAGAAAATAATTATGGGAGCTGTGTGAAAATTCACAGCTAAGCTATGAGTGTCCATTGCTAATCTGTTAAGTGTTTTGTAGGTTGTGATGTGTTACTATCCTCAACACAGGAGCATTTCTCTGCCAACTGGTTTGAAATAAACTTATGCAGCTTTTGCATTGTTTACCTCATAACATCCCAGATTCTCAGCACTTCGTAGAAGTGCAACACTGACTTCACCTGTACTCAGAACTGCAGTTACCAGTACCTCATTATTTAGTGACTCATTCGGTTTTTAATACAAATGGAAAAGTAGCACAGTGTTGTGGCATGATGACTAATTCAAAGGAGCTTGGGTTAAGTGAAGTTGTCCTTGTCACTATAAGTCAAACCGTTCTGTCAAATGTTGAACATTCAAGGTCCGTGTAAGGACTTGTGTGTGCTAGTTTCACCGGGTTACACAGTTTTAATTAGGCAAAGTCAATTTTGAAACTTGAACAAAAGCAGTAGATGACGTGTTTTTCAGATTTTATGTTGACTGTCGCTTATGTGGCAGAAAATAAAGAAATATCAAAAACCATGGGTCTTTATGGGTCTTCTGTTTGTTCTGGATTGTTGATTCTTCCGCTTAAATCAAACTTATTAATCAAGAAAGTGATCTGACTCCCACCCTGATGTTACTGGCTCTATATCCACACACAAACACATAGGACGACAAATGAATCAAAATGGCAGGCAAAAGCTTGTCCCCTGCATTAATCGGTTCCTCGATCTACTTATTTCCCAGCAGCCACCCTTAGCTGATTACAGCCGTGGATGAAGCGCCATGAGAATTAATCAACAGAGGATCAGCATCTCTAAGTGTGAACGTCTAGAATGAACCAGTCGCTTCAAATCTTGTCCACATTTAGGTCACGCAGACATACATACCCAATCCTTTATGTCCCCCGCTCTTTAGGGAAGTGGCATGCATGTGAATGAGCAATCAGAGTCATTTTTCTATGTAGGGAGAATCTGATGGTTAAACAATTTGAGGTGCTTTTGTCATACACGTGTGAACACAGTCAAACACACATGACCCTGAACACCACCCATCCCATACTGGCTTTTCAGGGCTCTGAGAAAAGCAGGACACAAGCTAAATAATTCAGACATCATGACTTAAACAGTAATTTAAGAGATGCATGTGGTGCCTTTGTGTGGTAGACTGAAAACAAAAACAGGCTGTTGAGCGTCTTGGGTCAAACCTTTTGGATAAATATAGCTACCAGATAGCTGGAAAGAATGATGCTGCAGCTCTCACCCTCACAAACACCACAGAAGGGGCCAGAAGTGTGTATTTATATGTCTGTCTGTCAGTATGTGATTATACCTATAGGCTAATGTGCCCCCCCAGCCGCGCCCCCTCCACATCTCCTCCAACAGAGAAACTGCCAAACAGCTGGTTGCCATGGTTGCTGTTTTCTGCGCACCAATCAGCAGGCACTTTACTGAGGGTCCAGAGAGGGGGCTAAGCCGGCACAGTCTGTTAAATAGCAGCGATATGAGCAGAGACTGGCATGGATTCAGCCAGGAACAGAAAAGCCATCCTCAAATAGAGCGGGGCTGGTTAGAAGTGTTTTATTCATGTTGTGATTATGAAATGAGTCTGCCTTTGCATTTTGTTGTTAAATTTTTTTAATGACTCAAACAAAATGTGGCTTAATTGAAAAATATCTACTAATGTTCAGGTATAATTATCCAGACATAAAATTGCAGTTAGTTTGTCCATGTGATTTATAGTAATTATTTATTGATATATCAGTAAAACCTAACGAGAGAGCTCTAAACGCATACAAAAGCACAGAATTTTAATGAATCAAATATTTGTAATGTAAGACGAGGCCTCCCTCTGCTGGCAGTGCCGTATATTTGTTGTGCACTCAAGAAGAAAACACTGGATTTGTGTTTTGCCAGTTTAAAAGGCATAGCTGTTTCCAGATGTGTGATACATAAAACTGTTTGTAATGAAAATAATGCGACTTTTATTTATTTTCTTAACCTCAAAGACTAAATCAGGCTGTAACAAAAATAAGGTAAATAAACCCACATTCAAAATGCAGGAAGCCAGAATCTTCAGCTATTAAATCATTTTTGTCATATCTTTCATTTCTTTATGTTCTACAACGTAGAAAAGCGACCAAAAAGCCTCATTTCATTATTTTTTTCTCCATACCAACTCTTAATATGGTGTCTTCTGATTAGTCAGATGACTGATTAGACATGTGAAAAGTATTATGGTGTAAGTTTGACTGAAAACATAAATTCTACGTTGACCAGCTATGACAGGTCTGGAATAACAGCGTGTGCTTTATCTTCAACATTTATCGAGCAACACTTTGCCTTACCGCCACCAGATGTCAGTATAACACTTCATCTTAAGCACCTTGTTTCGCTTGCGCCTCTTTCTGCCTTCTAAACTTCTTTAAACTCAGGGTAAGTTCAGGTGGATTTACTACAAAAAAAAGTTTTTCAACTAAAGGTTTATTTATATGTTGCTCAGGATCTATGTGAGGTTTATGCAGTCCGAATTAAATTAAATCGCGTAGTTTAAAGTTTACTCATTACACATTCATGTAACTTTTACTAGTTTCTAGTTTGTTTTGCTGATCTGATACTGGTCTTCGTTGTCCCCTCCACCTGTCCGTGGGAGGGGCCCCGGTCCCGGTGTGTCTCAGGATCATTCCCTCGGGTTCCTGCCGCTGATCCCTCTCAGCTGACGTCAGGAGAAATGGCGGACCAGGATGGCAGCGACACATCTCCTCCGGAGTCCCAAGGTGAGTTGTCACCAAGAGAAAACTTTACTTTGACAAAACTTTTTTTTTCCTTCTTCTTAAGGGGGAATAACAGTTGTGTGAAGTACTGAAGGGTGCTTGAGTGGGTCTGCTTTTGAACACTGAGTTACAGAGAGACTCGAGTACGGAGCCGGTCGGTCACGGGAGTGGGATTAACTATCAACCAACTCACCCAACCGGTTACTTTACGTTTACCAAACACGACTTGTTACGTAAGCTGCTCTAATATTTATTTATTTATTTTGTTTTACCCCTTTTTTGTGTGTCCGTGTTGTAGCTGGTAGACATTTTGATCTTCGGCAGACACCTGTTGCTTACAATTTGTCACTTCGTCGAAATCCACCTTCAGCTGACGTGACAGGTGAATTAATGAAAATGAGCCGCAGGTTGTTTTCGGGATGGCATAGATAGAATGTCTTTAGGCTACAGCTTTGTTCTCTGGCTCTCACAGGTGGATTTATATATTCTTTTGAACTTTGAGTTGGCTTATTAATACCCCAAACATGATCATTTATACTCTCGTTATTCATTTTTACAACTTAAAATGGCCACGTCGCCTTGTAAGTGCATTTTTTTAGCTTGTAGGTCAATGTGTGTATAATGTCTTTGGAGAAATAAAAGTTACACAAATACAAACTGTACGCCTGTCAGTTCCGGAAATGTCACCTATCAGTGATCTTGTAAAAGTATGTAAAGTGTGTTGGGTTTTTTGGCTGCCAAAGGGCAGAGATCTCCCGTATCTTACACCCCTTTGCTTCACTTTTAGCCACTCCTCAAATAGTAACGATATAGCAGGTGATTCCCATTCACTCCTAATGGCAGAGCTGTAATAACTAGAGGTGGGCGGATCGACCCAAATATCGATAGTATCTGGACCAACCCTAAGTGTTGGTATCAGATCGATACTAGCGTGAAAAGATCGATACTTTTTTCTGTCCAGTGAATTGAGAATTAAGAATTTTTTGGAAATGAAAAAATAATTAATTATGCACTATGAAAAATGTTTTAACTTTATTCTGTTGACTATTGCATCTATTTTTATTTAAAGGCAATAGTGCACTGAAAAAACAAATGCTGACCAAAGTGCTTTAGAGATGGGTACATTTACTTTCCAGGTCTCAAAAAAAGAAAATTTCAAAATACATGAAAAGCTTAAAGCTGTGTGGTGTATTATTAATTAATTATTGTGGAAAGCAAAAATCCCAGTGATTTAGTGTTCATTTAAATGTGTGTCCCTTATATAAAGCTGCCTTCAGAAGTTAAAAGTATCTGTTCATGTTAATCCACAGTGCATCCAGGCAAAGGTCGGCACCTTCACTCAGTTTTCCTTGAAAATGTATAAAAAGCAGATTAGTTTAGATGAAGGGTTTGGATAGGTGTGAGAGTCCCTTATAGCACACAGAAAGTTACATAAACAGTATTCCAGTGCTTTTATAAAGACCTGGAACCCAGTTAAGTATGCAAAGAATTATTGCTGCATGAATTACAGTAAGAGTGATTATGTTCACGTACTGCGATACAAGCAGCCCTGACAACTATATCGTAGGCAGAATGGGTGCACAGTGGGCATGACCTTTTATTGATTTGAATGAGTTGAGATTACTTACTTTAGGATTACATAGCATTAAGCTCAGCTGTTCCACAAATGTCCCCTGCTTTGACCTAGCTTGACCTGCAGTTAGACAGCAACTAAAGCCACCAAGAGTCAGTGACATACAGAGGATGAGACACTAAAAGAAAGAATTCATATTTTGAATTTATGTTGCAGCTCACAAAAAAATTACTGCCAATTACCTCTAATCCATGCATTGTAACACTGCACAGATTAATTAATACATGTTGTTAACTCTGTATTTATAAAGAGGTACTGCAGCTTTGATCCAATCAGAAAGTAAGTTCCTAAGATGTGGTTTATCTCCTGTCATTACTACCTGCTTCCCAAATCATCCTTTTCTGCCTGCACAAAAAGTTACTTCTGTGGGTGATTGCGGTGTTTTCCCAACAATTCACTGTCAGTTTGGCCATCCACCACACATTATGGGATTTTCTAGAAATTTAACTCAATATTTCTGGGTTAAATTTGCATACAACTCGGCTGTTGTACTTTAATTGTACACTATGTCAAACATTATGTCATTCAGGACCCCCAACATGTCAGACCCAGGGTTAGCAATTAAACTTAACAATAAACTAAATCTTTTTTTTTTTCACTTGCTTGCTTTCATTTTACTGTATTCAAATATCCATTCTCTTCAAATGTCTGTGTCTAACACACACATTCAGTAGGTGTGAGAAGGGTGTGTTACCCATCCTATCAGGTTAAAGTCTGAGTGTAGGATTACAGCATTGCTCTCTCCTGCAGGGACAAAGATCAGATTGCTCTTTCATGAATGTGTGCGTTTGTGAAGTGTGAGCTCTCTGAGGAGATGAGACAGCAGGACTTGTCCTGAATTCCTTTATATAGTAAAGGAATAGTGGAAAAGGTAGTGGTTTGGAATTATTTTAGGAAATACTTAATGCTTTTGCTTATGTACATATAAAGTAAAAGAAACAGTGGAGTTGTAACTTTAGTGGCTACGTTGCTTTTCACAGCATGCAAGCTATCACACTTGTTTCTCTAATCTCCATATTAGTTTAGCTCAAGGATGCATTAACAGTAATACAAGTTGAGCCTGGTGTTTGTACTGTTACTATCCAGGACTTCAAAGTTTGAAATACTCCCCCTTTTATTTCACCCTCCCTTTCATTGCATCTGCCATATTGTGTCACCTTTTAAAGGTTCTGAATTTGGCTACAGAGCCAAGCAACAATAAAGTTGCACTGCAACATTATTGTAGATGCAGTGCAACTACAATAATGCTCCTTGGTTAAATATTGATGTGCTTCATGTTGTTCCTTCTGCATTCTTGTGAAGCTGCAGCAACATATGAATGTTCTCGCTCATCGTACATCGCCGTGGCATCCTAAATGGCTGATGGCTCTTTAAGTGAATGGTGGGGTGGGGCTATATACCATGTGCTCTCTGTACACACCCCTTCCACAGAAGCAGCTCCTGTACTGCAATATTTGATTTGGTGTGTGCATCCCTAGTTGTGTGTGTGACTGTGTACAGCACATTAAAGCGTGTCCGTCCTCTGCTCTCTCACTTCCCATGCGTCACTGGTCCATGTGCTGCTGTTGTCAGGGAAACCCTTTGCCAGCACCGGCTCAACTTCCACCACTGGATTCGCACTGAATATTTTAACAAACCCCACTCTCCTCAGTTACTCTGTGTTTGTGTGTGTGCTCTGTGCAGTCACTGCCTGGGTGATATGATTCTTCTGACAAGTTTGCATTCACACAATAGACCTAGCAAGGGAGAGCTGAAGCAGGAGAAAAAGGAATGCAGTAAAAGTAGTGACAGCAGAGGCGGCATTTCGGGAGTCAAAAGAAGCACAATCCTTACAGCTCTCGACCAAGCCAGTCTTGTGGATTAAGTCTTCTTTTCTAAGCCAGACTGCAAGAGCTCATCCTACAAGAGACTCTCTCACTCTGTTTTACTCTCTCTATGCCATTGCAGGGAGTATGGACTTGGCTCAGTGAGCTGCTCTGTTTGTCTCTTCCACGCTCTCCTTCATCCACCACATTTACTTTCCTCCATCTCCACCGCCTTTTTTCCCCTATCTCCTTACTCATGTTTCTTCTTCTCTCTGTCGCTTCTTCCTGCTGTCTTAAAGTCAGAGCAGCAACCTGAAGAAAATTGCTGTTAGCACTAGCTATTAGCTACCTACGTCTTAGAGAAGGTGGCTTTTAGGGGTGACCTCGTCCATCATCATCCTCTGGCATTCAGGACAGACCTCTTCCCCCACCTCCCATCCTCACCCAGCATCACAGGGTGGGATGGGACGGGGTTGGGTGAGTTAGGCTGGGGCTCAAGGGTTAGCAACAGGGTAGGCAATGCCAGATAGTAAAGGACGTGGGGAAAGAGGAGGTGGAGGTGGGTGTTTGCAAGGGAAGTGGAGGCTGAGGAAGCGAGGTAACCGTTCAGCTATCCCAGCACTTTTCACCATCACTGAGGAGGAGGAGGTACAGAGACGAAGAGATGCTTGCAAGAGAAAGAAAAAAGGTATGGATGAAAATGAGAAAAGAAAATGAGAGCAGTGTAAACTACATTTTCTCCCTTAAATACTGTGATGTTTGAGCTGACTTAAAATGTTAGTGTGTGTGTGTGTGAGTGAGAGAGAGAGCATTATCTGGGGCAGAGAAGCTCTTGGGGCACAGAGATGTTTAACCAGACTCCAGAGAGTCACAGCAGTTTAAAGAAAGATCTGAAAATGTGGTCCATTAAAGACAAATGTGTCTACATGCAAGGCTAATGATGTTGAATAAAGAGGTAGGAGTTGATACCCCTAGCAATATGTAGTAATTGTTTGATTTGTGCACAGTTTGCTTTTACAAAGGAGAACTCCTCTGAAACTGTGAAGCGCAGCCATCCAGAGACAGGCGCCTGACAGGTGTGATGAGGAAGCACAGTTTTACTGTTTGTGTGAGTGAAAATCAGCTGACAGGGCAAGATTGACTCAAGGACTGCAGATGAGAATGGAGGTGCGGCTCACTGTACATGTGATCTAAATGCATTAGTAAGCAGAGCAGCCGGGATGCTGTTACAGTTAGAGCAGGCATAAATGTGCTGCACGTTAGCTTTCCCCTTTCACACAATTCAGAAAGATATAGTGTTAGATTTAATTTCATGCCTTATCTAATGTTGAGATGATGCTGTGACCAGTGTTTTTTAGTAGAAAGAACAAAGCTAGATGGTTTTCTTCAAGTAGTGTAGTATTACAGACTGACTCTACAAATCATGCATATGCCACATTATATATAAGGAACAAGACAAAGTGGCTAGTTTCATTTCTAGATAATTGCATTTCCTGTTTGAATCCAACCATCTCATGCTGAGGGATGTGTAGTTGCATCATGGAGCAAACATACATGTAAGATATGACTGAAACAGGTGGAAGGAGAGCAAACTGCTGGGTTTACTGTGAAGTCTGAAATTGTGAAGTAGCTGCTTTTTTTCACAGTTATCTTCATTATGAAGACATGGTTGGTGCTGTTGATTGGACTGAGTCAACACACGACTGTTAGACTAAACTGATTTGTTTTGTCTCAAATAGTTCTTTCTACTTTGACCTTAGCCTGTAATTTCTCAGTAATGGTATGGGCTTCATTACTCATGTACAAGTCAAATGGTTGATGGAGCTATAAGAAGTGTGTGGATTTTCACTTGCCATTGATTGTTAATAGTAAACAAGATGACTTTATTTGAGGGCATTGGTTTGTATGCATACTCTAGTGTCAGTGAAAATTTGTCAAGCAAAAATTTGTACTAACAAAATTTTTTAGAAAACTTTTGAAGATGGGAACATTCAAAATTTTCCAGTATTAAATGACAGAGTTTTCCTCTCATGATCTGATTTGCAGCTTGGCCCTGCAGCGTGCAGTGAGTGCAGCTTTTTGTACTAAAAAGCAGAAGCCAGCGTTCTTGCACCTGTTACCCAGGCCTGAGTGCCTCTCCTAGAGCTATAAAGGAACACTCCCATCCCTGCCCCCCCTTTTTTTCCTCTGGTGGTTGGGGCTTACAGTTTAGCTTAGCATTAGCAGCAGCTAATCCTCTCAGGCTGAAGGGAAGGAAAGGAGCCGTACAGCGTGCTATCCGCTGGCCTGGACAGCGGAGCATTAATCGCTAACTCTGACCATTTAATCTGACTGGCAATGAATGCAGATAGATTGGGGGTGGGGAGCGTGCATGCACATACACACATACATGCAAGCAACAGAACGGAGGTAGGGGCGGGCAGATTAAACGGTGACACTCTCACGTCTCACTCTCCGTTACACACATACTCTTGTTACACAAATATACATGCATACACATGGACAAAAGGATGGGGTTTGGAGAGCTGCCACAACCTGTCTCACACACTGGCTCTCAGCAGCAGTGACACCGACCACAGCTGACCTCTCACTCTTTCTCTCACCCTCTCGTTTTCACTTCCCATTTTTTCTTACTCTGGAAACAGTTGAGTTTTGGATGGATTTCTTTTGACTGCCCTCTTTGCCCCCCTTCCACCTCACTGCAACATGGATTTCATTGGGTCACTCTTTTCAGTGAAAGATGCTTTCAAGAAGTAGGAATGTGGTTTCTGGTCCTCCGATTCGACTAGTCAGAGTGGGATGCTTGCCAAGAGCTCAGCAGGTGCAATCTTGGAATTATGAACCACAATCCAGGTAAAGCCTTAAACCCAGAATTTTGTTTTGCCTTTATTTAAACTATTGAAACAGCGTACAAAAGAAAGGAAGTGACAAGACTGACTTGCAGCAATGGTCCTGTTTGCTAGGAGTTGAAATATGGGACTTAGCTGCAAGTTTGGGGTTTTTTTTAGCCCTTTTGGTTAGCACCATAACCTCTGAGCTATTGGGTCACCTGTGTCCTAAATGTTTGCTGCCAAATCCACACTCATATAGTACAAGGTACTTAATTGGGAATGAACAGGACTACAAAAGCACCAGCATCAGTATGCTTTGGATTTGGCTTTGTCCTCGAATATTTCATTTGAGATCAAACCATTGCCATAGTGTCAGTTTTAATACGAGGTGTTTGCTGTCAGTTCAGATGATCCATGTTCTTTTTTTTCTAAATGGGCTTCAAATGGGCTGGGGTCCTTAGGGACTAATTAAAGCGCTATACAAATACAGGCCATTTACCAAAGATTCAAAAGGATATGTGTTAGCCGAATATGAATTTAAACACTAAGAACTCATACTCATAAAGACATTGCTTAAAATCACGTCAGCTGGAGTGAAACCAAAATATTTTGTACGTCTGTCCTAATCTTTTGAATCTAGACTTTTGTAGGACTTCAGGTTTAGTATGTGTAGATTCTTATGTTCCTGGTAGACAGTTCGTTGAAAATATGAAAGAATCTTATATAAAAGTGTAGCAAAAGGTGGTGGACATGAGTGTAGCCAGACATTTATTACTGGGAAGTGGAATTATGTCACACATGAAACTGACTTTGGTGTGTGTGCGAAGGCTGTTAAGCTGCTGTCTATTGCTCACAAGCAAATATGCTCGCTGTTATTTGAGGTTTGTCGGTTTATGACCTCTACAACAGATGGGTGAGTCTGTGAGACGCAGTAAGAGGATATAAGCTGCACAAGTCCAACATATTAGTATTTTTTCTGTAATATTTTCAGCTGAAAAAACACAGACAGTGCAGATTTGCGATGTTATGATGAGACTGCGTCATCTGGAAAAATGTTTTGAACAAAGGAAACAATGAGAAGATGTATGAACCAGAGATGTGGAGATAAATTTTGGCTGGTTATCAAATTCCACTGATTGTTCTAAGTAAAAGGCTTTAACTGCTTTTCGTAACTATATTGTACAACATGCATGCACCTTTTTCAAAGTATAGGAATTGAAGGAATGCAAATGCACTGAAGGACATCTAGCTAGGAGTTACAGTAAATATTTATGAGGTAAATCAAGTTGTGTAAATATGGGCCACGTTGTTAATGTCAAAATTTCAGTTCCTTTATTCCAGTAATTTTTTAATACTTTAAGAGGCAATCCTCTTTTCTCTTCTTCTTTGTATTCTGAATATTTCTGTGAGAGTGTGGTTCATTGATTAAACCGGCCAATTATTAATATTTTCATACTTAGATTCCTACAGATGACTGTTCTAATTACAGTTTGGGTGCGAGAGGCGTGGTACACCCTGGACGGGTTGCTAATGTTATTTAATTTCACATGGGATGAAAGTGTCTCTCTCCCAGCTGATTAAAGTGAAGTGCATCAATTTAAGCTGTCAAATTAAAGAAATTGGTTGTGGTCTTTGACAGTCACCTACTGGCTCATTGTGCGGTAGTCCACTCGGATCATTAAAACGCCCACTCCATCACAACATGAAACTTGAAGTCATCTTGTATAAATGAAAAGGCTCATTACTTTGCCTTTTAATGCATATGCAGGGGCTCCTGGCCTTTCATTCAGACTTGACTTCATCTCATTTAAGCCATCTTTTTTGTTTACCCAAAAGCCCATTCACGTATGTCTCGTTAAGTATCTGACTTCAGTGTATTATCCTCATCATTCAATAAACTGAATCTTTTGTTTGAGGAAAAGGATTTCAGGGGAAGAGAATAAACAGACCAGACTTGTTTTTACGTGGCCCAGTCCAGCCTTTCCTCTCATAACAATAGCCTATATTAAACCACTTCCAATGCCAGTCTACCCAAGGCAGGGCAGACCTATGAATGCTTGTGTACACACCTCTGTAGATGTTCCATAGACTGTGACATACAATCCGTCTGCAGCTATGCCCTCACATCCTTGGTCTTTGTGATTCACCCTAAAAACCTCTCGAGGTGTTTGGATGGAGACGTTAGTGATAGTTTAGATTCATAAGACTTTCTGCAAAACAAAATATCATAAATTACCAAGTACAGTGAGAATAACGTGAAAGGAGGAAGCTGTTTCTAATAAACTACAACTGATCAGCTTGCAAATGAAAAAGGGCATTTGAAAGTAGTAGTTAGTGGAACTTGTGTTCAGACTGATGTTCTCTTTTACCTTTTAGGAGGAAGAAGGTTCAAATTTTTGCTCAGTCCTTGATCAAATCTTTATCAACTCTTAAGCCACACCTCATGCCCTTACATTTTGCTAGGAAAATGGGGAATTGTTGCAGTGAGTCAAGAGAACACATGCAAACATAAATGGAAATACAGTATTAGGTTTGTGCAAGCTTTCTTGTCATTTTCAGCTGTTGTTAATCTAGTGTAGGTTTTTTCATTGTTGTTATTGTTGTTGTTTTAAGGCCTGCCACTTCTTTTGTCCTCACTGCACAAAAAGCTGCGAAGCTTTTTGACTAATAGCAGTTTTTGAATCACCTTATTAGTGCAAAAATATTCAATTATGCCTGTCAGACTGTTATGAGCTTTTATTTTTTATAGATTAAAATAAAGAGGAACAGACTGTGTTTTTGTTACCAGCTGGTAGTAACAAAGTCCCCAAAGATACAACTTTAAATTGATTTTAAAACTGAACGATTCATAGGTCAGTGTTAAGTGCCTTAACAGGCAGACACACAAACCTCTAAAATGACCAGGTAATAGAATTGGAGTGAACATGAGTGGAAAAACCCAAAACAAAAAAGCAAAAAACAACTTTAAAAGACCTTCAGAAAGTCTGGAGAAGACCACTTCAAGACCACTTTAAAATTGACAAGTTTGGCTGCTTGGAAACTAAATATAAAAAATGAGACACTTTCACAGTACTGTAAACAAGCCTGGAAGGAAATAGTAGCATGAAATCAATCAAAAAAGCCAGGATGTTGAGAAATGATTCAGTGTTTACTCTTAATGTCATGTAACTATAAAATTCATTGAGACACAGATTTCCATCTGTAACTCTAGATATGAAACTTGTACTCCACCCTGTCCTCTTTCTGTAAAGAAAAGAAATAGGTGATAGAGAGACTTGTGTAGAATAGGGCATGATGGCTGTGATATTTAAAGTGGAGTCCATCTTTTTCAGTTTATCAGATTAGTCAGGGGGGATGATTTATTTTGGTCTTTGGGTTTGTGGGACAGGTTGGTCTCTGTGGAGACTGAGGAGTCTCTCTCTTATCACCACACACAGGAAAGGACTGTGTTGAATGCTTGCTTAGTACACCTACAGTATTTATTAATAGTATACAATTTTTCTAATCCTACCCGTGTAAATTTATGCGTCTGGTTCATCTGTTTCTGCATCAGAGCCAGTATAACGCTCTGTGTCCAGGAAGCTTACCTGAAAGCGCTGAGTCACCCTATGGTGCAATTAATCAATAGCCTAGCTGTGAGCTTGGTGGAAACACTGCAACTTCATGGCCACATCTATGAATAGCAGGAAGACAGTGAAGTGCATATTATTTTATTGCATTTTGTTTTTCTGTTAAGCAACTCAGCAAAGCCTGAAAATGCCGCGGAGACCACCTGCAGAGATTTTTGATGCATTTGAAATTTTTTGATGGTAAACTGCTATTTCTTAAGCATTTGGTTGAATATGTTCATTTTTATTTTAAGCAGCAGTTTGTTCTACACACAATGTTCAGCTGAAGTGTTGTTGAATGGGTTTTATTTAGTGGGAAAACATTTATTACAGCTCTGGGTGAGGAGCTGTGGAAAGTCTTTCTGATGGTGCTTCCTAATGTGCAATTATTATCGTGTATTTTTCTGTATCTCTCGTGTTTTCTCCCACTTTGTCTCTTCTTTTGTTGTTTTATTATGTGACACTTGTTTGTCCTTCTTTGCAGCATCGTACTCTCACTTTAAGTCAGAGGATGGCACCGTGTCTTCAACCACCCGTCCCAGCTCTGCAGGCTCTGGGCAGACCTACACTCCCAGCCTGACCCCTACACCCACTCCTACACCTAGTCGCACCACCAACAGCAACAGCCCCAGTAACAATGCTGGCACCAAAACAGGTGAGTCCCACATACATTAACATATATTTCAATGAGATTAGTTTGTACCGTGTCTCAGCATTGACTGTTTTGTCTGTCAGGCTTTTAACATTCTTCACTGTTGTTTGTGCTGCAGACTCGCTGCTCTTCAACAAGATTGACGAGAGACTTAGGTTGGCCCGTGAGCGCCGGGAGGAGCGTGAAAAACAGAATGGTGAGCGTTCTTGTGAGTTTGACAGAGAGAAGAATAAAAGTTATCTTTTTTTGGGTGTTTTTTTGTCTTTCCCACAACATATTGTGACTGAACTTGGTTGGTAGCTGTGGTGAAGTGCCAGTTTCTCTGGCTGTTACATAAAGGCTAGGTTCAAGCCAGGCGGCCTGTTGCCATGGATTCCATGTTACATAATGGGACAATCCATGGGACAGCTTTCAGAAAGGCTGGTGTTTTGGATATTAGAGGGTGTGTGGGTGTGTGTGTGTGTGTGTGTGTGTGTGTCAGTATAACCAATATAATACAACAGATGGCTTTTAGGAAGTCATTGCCTATTTATTCATGTTTTAAGTGTGGGTTTTTTTCACACTGTTGTACACTGGTCGCACCTCTGGTCCCAAGTAAGGGGCTGAGGCGTTTGCGTTGTGTTGAGAGCTAAAGCTTTCTCATATGATCCACAGCTGACACATCACATTACTGCTATAAGCCTTTTCGTGTTGTGTGCAAGTTGCCTGTTTTTGTTTTCTTTTTTCAAACAAATTGTTTATTATGTTTACATGCGCCAGCTGCCAAGGAGGCCCAGTGGCAGGCCCGTGAGGAACGAGCCAGGCAGCACTATGAGAAACACGTTGAGGAGAGAAAGAAAAAGCTGGAGGAGCAGCGGGTAAAGGAGGAAAAGAGACGGGCTGCCGTGGAGGAGAAACGACGGCAAAAAATAGAGGAAGACAGGGTACTGACGCTCCCCTCGTTCACAACTGTGCATCCTGAGTGTTACACTCGTGAACACACAAAGGCTAACCTCTTACCTGCCACCTGCTTCCAAGTTTTTTCTGAAACACCCATCCAGGGAGGATGGGGGGACATGGATACTGTATTTGTGTGTTTAACTACTCCTTTTCTCGTATAAAAAAATGTAAAGCAAAATTGCACATCTGTCAAGTAGTCATAGATTTCCTGTCCAGCAGTTAGTAATTAACTTTACAGCTAGTTGACGTTCTAATTAAGTTGTTGATTTAGTGAACTAGAACATTGATGTGTCAAAGATCTGTAACATGACACTGTAGCAGCACATGTTGATGACTTTGCATAAATCGTAATAATAAATCTGGATAGTTTTTTTTTTTCTATTGATCCAGTAGGTTTTTAACTTTTTACTCCATAAAGATGATATTTGACAACCTCACCTGTATGAGTTTTGACATCTCAGTATATAGCAGTAAAATATGTTTGGTTTTTTCCAAGGGTAGCTAACTTTTGATGCACTCAGTCATTTTATTTTATAAGCAGGCCTGAAATATGACAGAAAGCACTCAGTTCAAACCGCTTCAATGGTTACTCTCAGTAGGCTTTCAACGAGTAAAGAGTTACATCTTAGTAGGAAATTAGGTTTGGATCTAAGTCTTCATTTTATAGGAACGGTATAAATTTAGAAACAGTTTCCCTGTAGGAGAACAGGGAAACTACTGCTACTGGGCCACCAGATGCCCACCGTACCTCAACTTTCAGTAAACTCCAATTTCTACAGCCTAGAAAGTGTCTATGGTTCCTCAGCATTAGCTTTAGCACCAGCATATAGAATGAAAGAAATGCCAACCTATCTGCCATGTATTGCTACTTTGGGTGCAGTCAAAGCACTCTATTCATTCAGAAGAAATGAAGAGAGAGAATTTGCTTAGCACTTGGTATGTCGGGTGGCTGTTTGTTTTTTGGCATTGATGTTCTCGTTGTTTTGACTGTAGGCTCGTCATGAGGCAGTGATTCGCAGGACTATGGAGAAGAGCCAGAAAACCAGACAGAAGGCCAACCGTTGGTCTTGGGGAGGAACTCTGCAGACAAACGCTCCCTGCACAACAGCTGGTACTCTTACATATATCACATATATAACACAATACCTGTTAACACACAGCACAACACACCATAGACATAGTCAGTTGTACAGACATTTTTTCCCCCTCTGCATTGGTGCTCATACACCTGATGCCTGTCTCTGTCAGTGCCTCTCTTGTATAAATATGTCTGCCTGCCTCTGCGTGTCAGTATTGTTCTGCCATGTTTATATTTGAACTTTTCAGATCCGCTGCCCTCTGTTGTTACTGCGTATTCACACCCTTCTCTGCCTCTCTCTCTTTCTCTCTCTCCCCCCCCCTTGCTCTCAAATTCAAACTCTCTCTCTCTCCCTGACTTACTCTCTCTCTCTCCCTCCCACTCTCGGCTCGCTCTCTACCTGCTCTGCACTCTTTGTTTTCTCTGCCATTGTCCTTTCCCCTCCTGGCCCAGGTTTTGTCGAGTCAGCTTTCCTCTATCCACTCGACCTTGCTGGACTGGAGCACATGCAGAGTGCTTTCAGTCTCTACTACAGATACGGAATGACATCCCAATGTGAATATAAAAGCACTGTGTGGGTTAGCTGGCTGGCGTTAGAACGCTGGCTTTAGCACTGTAACTGTTCAGCACTGTGTTAGCTCATTCTCTTTAGTTTTCATGTAGGCCAGTGTGAATGGTACGACATGTAGTTTTGCTATTTCACTCGCATGTAGCAGTTCACGTGTGACGTAAAGTTATATCCCCAGGCACAGGATCATTTACTCAAGCCATTAGTTTTATTTTAGAGGACATAAGACCCATTTAGCACTAATCTGTTTTTAAATATCTTTCCTGTCTTAGCAACAAGTTGGTAGTTTTTCATACCTAACCTGAATTAACCAAAATAGAGAAACCCAGAGAGATGACTGACTTCAGCTCTCTTTCTTCCCCTTTTTCTCTCCTTAAATTTCACCAATTCAATATAAAACTGATATGCATTTGTCATGTTTTTTGTTTTTTTTTGTATTCTAGATGCTGATAGGCGCTCAGTGTCCACAATGAATTTATCCAAGCATACAGACCCTGTCATTACCAAGCGCCTCTCTTGCTCCTCTGCCACACTCCTGCACTCACCAGATCGAGGTAATAAATATACACACACAAATACAGTTCATTACATCCACTGGCAATGGTCTGCCTTTGACTCCATCTTGTATAATTTGCCATTGTTATGAAGTAGTCTCTTGTGACAGGCTGTAAAGCACTCATTGTTTTATTGTGACTAGTTAATTAGATTTGGGATGTTTATGTGACTGAAACACACTTTTTATGTTAAAACTATGTATTATGTAGCGTGTCATTTCCATTTAGTTAATATGACGCTAAATCCAGCAGAGAGTTAACATAGCTTAGTTAAAGAATGGAAGAGAAACACCAGAATCCAAACTTAAATCAGTTAACACTGCTAGATGTCAGAAGAATTGTTTTCATATTCCTCCAATGTCCTTCCATGGCATGAATGTCTGCAACTTCTCTTCTGCCTTTGCCATGCTACATATGTGGTCGGTCTCCAGCCAGATAGGTAAAGCGTGATTAGTCAGAAGGGAGGTGTCCTTCTCAGTCACTGTATTCAAATATGGTGGGGAAACATGAAGGGTTCCACAAACCAATGGCCGGCCCGGTATATTTTAAATGGATTAATTCTAAGTTTATGAGAATGCATCAATTTTTTGGAAGATAATGAATAATAATGAATGTATATTTGTATATGTATTATATAATGTATATTTATGAGTACTTTATCATTTCTTTCTTATGAAATAACCTAAAAACATCAATAACTGTACCTTTAATTGGACACACATACTTTTTAGGTGAAGAAAATAAATCAAATTTTTCCCAAATTTACAATAAAGCTACCCTTCAAAACAGAAACAATTAAAGGGCCCAAGACAGTGTGAAATATGAACAAAGTAAAATAGGAAGTTATTTGATTAAAATAAAGACAAAAAGAACAATAAAACTGAAAAACACTAAGAGCTTTTTAAAAAATAAAAATTAGCCTTATGCTAAGCTAAGCTATCAAACTGCTGACTTGGTCTATTTTTCAGATGTTATCAGACCTAAATGAATCCTTGCATGAAGTAATCAGCAAGAAAGCAAATAAGAAAATTTCTGAGTTTGAGCTTTTACTTAAGTCATTGTTGAAGTCTAACCTTCGGGCCATGCATCATTTGATGTTTGTATGCTGCTGACAGGCTTACAGATGAGAACAGTCTCCTCCCCTGTCATAAACAAAGCTCAGTCCAAACCCCACCTACATCAGGGAAAGACCAGCCAACAGAAAAACACAGGTTTCTTGTGGGAATTTTTTTGGTCTCTTATACTGTTCCAACTATGTTGCAAGCAACAAAAAAGATCTTGGGCTGGAAACTGTAAAATAATCTGTTACTTTTGTAGAAATTTGTCAGTGTAAAATTTTAAATGTAATATTCTGACAAGAGAAACTTTGATTTGGAGAGCCTACCATGACATGACAAGCTGATCTAATATCTTTTTATGTATAAATATACATTATGATTATTGAAACAAATGCCCACAGTCCAGCATGCACGTGTTGGCATTTGTGCATTTCATCTGAGGGATCAAGATTTTTTTCTCCCCCCCTCTAACGTGACCCCTTTCTCTAATCCTCAGTAGGATAATCTTTTTGTTTTTGTGGGAACACTGTATGCTGTTTTTATCCTGGCTGAAAAATTGGCACCCACATTAGTCAGAAAATTATAATTATGCTCTTGTTCCCATTATTATATTATCAGAAGACACCACACACTGAGGCACTGTGAAGCATCACTCAGTGAATTCTAAAAAACTCTCAAACATGAAGGAAATTTGTTTTTATATATAAAGTAATAGAAATGTAAAAACCCATTTATTACTACAGTTTTCAGCCCAGATGTATCTTTGACCTGCATGCTGACACCTGCAAAGCACTGCACGTTTTGTCTCATACTGTGCCGGATCTCCTTTAATTGGCTTACTTATCAGGTTGTCGTGGAGATTAATTAATTAAAATAGCCTTTTTCTCCGAACTACCTGAGGTAAACTGAAAGCTTTTTGCTTGAATGATTTCCCAGATAAATTGAAATTTCTTGAAGATTATTTTCTTAAAAATGCAATGTGTCCTCTTATCTTGCACTGTTTGTCTTTGCCCTTTTGTTTGCTCTTCATACCACGGTGTTTGCTGCCTCTCATAATTAAACAGATGCATGAAGGTGTAGGTGTGGCACGGCAGTCTGTGCATGCTTACAAATTCACTTTATTTCTAACCTGCAATGCTTGACAGTGTTGGGAAAGGGGGAAAATGCAGTAAATATGTATAATTTATAATCTGCTTTGATTGGTTGCTTAGGCAAATAAGTGGGTAGTCTGTAGTTGTAGCTCTTATCAAAGCTCACATGTCACATGCGTGTGTTCAGGACTGCGCCGCCTTCCACTGACGCCATGGGAGAGCAACATGGTGAACCGCCTGCAGCAGCCAACACACTCCTACCTGGCCCGCAGCCGCAGTGCAGTGAGTCTTTCAGGAGACCAATCAGGTAACACACAACACTGATTTTATAAAACAAAACATTTAAGGCCCTTTGGCTCTTTAGATCAAGATTCTCTTGATCTAAGGCAGAGGTTTTATTAAAAAGAGTATATATACTCTTTTATGCTTGGTCTCTTGACCCAAGCAGTTTCGGATGCTAATCTGATTTGCCTGGACTTAAAGCATTACACTGTCTGAAACTTCCTTTAACAGCGTGTATCAGGCACCCAAAGCTCACGCACACAGACACACATGCACATACGTCCCCCCAAAACAAATAAAGTGACCTGTTCAGGAAATGTTCCTCTACTGATGCCATGCCTTGTCACAGCAGCAGGGAGTTTTAGATCATTTGTGTGTGTTCCATCATTGTTTACATTAAGGGAAAGAAATAACTTCTAGGTGAACTACTTGAATTCACTCACTCTTTTCTATTCTGCCCTCTTTGATACATTCAGCAACATCTTCAGTTGGTGAAGTGCATTTCTTACATGTATTTAGATGTTTTTGTTTCCGTGTGCTTGCTTGCTTTGTATGGTTTTGGGTCTAATGTGTGGTTAGCTATAGTTTGTTCTAACTGGGTGACAAAGTAGAAATGCTTCCAACACTGGCACTCTTTACAGCAAGTAATGGTTTGGCAAACCATTCCTGATCTAAATATCTTTAAGCGTATTGTGTTAAGTTTTTTAATGTGATTCTTTTTTCTTTTCTTTTTTTTTACTAACCCTAATCAACCAACCAAATCCTTATTTTACATCACATAGACAGTCTTTGTCAGACAGTGCCAGGTGATGGTTGCAGTACATTCGCAGCTGTTTGCACTTTTTAGTAGCACTAATACTTTCTTTCTTTCTTTCTTCTCTGTTCCTACCATAAATATTCTCCTCATTCCTCTCAATCCTGCGCTGGCTTCTTCAACCCATGGCTTTCCTTTTTTATTTATTTATTTATTTTTTATTCATCTTGATTCCTTCTCATTCCTGTCTTTGTTTCCTGATCTTTTTTCCTCTGTGATCCATTTTATCCAACACTTATTGGTGTCCTACCAATTCTCACACTACCCCAATCAATATCTTCTTCAAAAACACTGTATACTCCCACCTTATACATCACCCTAGCCATGCCTGTGTGTCCTCGCTCAGTGTCCTGCCACCCTATGAGCTCAATGTCCTTCAAGGCCCTGCAGGCACAGCCACTGCCTCACTGTCGCAGCCAAGAGAGGAACCTCAGCAGGGACGCAGCTTCCTCGTCTTTAAACACCCCGCGCAGGAAGACAACCGGAACAACACAGGTAGATTTCATCAGCTCATGACAAAATATCTGGGAAATAATATTTGTGAACAAAAAGCAACTCATCATTATTTCCTGCTACTGATATTACAGAATGTGTTGACGTAAATCATTTTTTTTAAATCATTTTTTTCAAGCACCGAGTAACATTTAATTCTTCTACTTCTTCAACTTTGTCATTTTCAAATTGATTATGTTTCTGATCAAACAATATAAACAATAGATTAGAGTATCTGTCATCACACACACTTGCATCCATTGTTCATCTGCTTCGTGACAGCTTATTATGCCCTTAAGATCTTAGAAAGAAGGCCCCTTGTATGCCGTGCATCCCACACACTAACATATGCATGTGAACTGATAACTCTCACCCACTCCAGAATACTGCTGGTGTGTCATTCATACAAGGTCAGTGAGAATGTACAGATAATGGATGCAGTGTGATTTTTTTTTTTCTCCAAATTAAAAAGACTGTTTTTCATTTTGTGACCTGTTAAGTGTGTTTTGTTTTTTCTTATTTTGTTTCTGAGCTTGGTGCCAGGGGTAATCTAAGCCTAATCCTGTTACTCGTCATCATATTGTGTGGCTACTATCTATAGGGCACCTTCTAAACCATCCAGTTACCTTTGTGTTGCATTAAAGGACATTTTTCTGGAAGAGCAGTTTTGATGATAATGTGTTGTTTGCTTCCCTGGGTCCTTACTTGGTGGTGTTTTAAAAAAAACTGCCTGTTTTGACTCGTGCATGTTGTCTTTTGTTTTTACCGTATCTCCTGCAGCAACAGCGGCAAAAAGACCGTGACAGTGTCAGGAAGTCATGGAGCAACCTGACACTTCCACTTGCTCCTGTTCTCTCATTGCCCCCAAGCAAGCGCTCCTCTTCCCCAATCAAAAAGAGCGGTAAAGTGACAGCACCCTCTCCTGGCAGGTCAGTGGATATTACATTTGATTAATGGGGAATATTTGGAGCTGAAATTGAGTTTTACAGTTTTATTTGAAATGTAACGTGGCAGTTATTTTGCTGATATGCTCGAATGATGACTATTTTTAAAAAAATATATACTTCCTTTGCTCACAGACCTCCACAGAAACCAGTGGGGCGACCTCCAACCCCCAAGTTACTAAAGTCTCCAGGGGCAGAAGATCCTGGAAATCTTCGTCCTGTCAGGATCACACCTGAGAGTTCCCACCCTTCAACACCCAGAGGAGAGGAGGATGATGAGCAGGTCCTCAGCCCTCCTCAGCCTCGACCTCAGCCACTGGGTCAGAACAAGAGCTCGAATGAGCAAACGGCAACCAGCGGTGAGTTATGAATCTCTCACCTGTTTCACAGCTACAGTTTATTACACTGGTCAGCATAACTTTTATGATGCCTTCTAGAGAGTGTAAGCAGTCCACCAGCTCACAAGCCTTCAGCGGGCACCACAGACCCGGAGGAGGCGAGTCGTATCCTGGCCGAGAAACGACGGCTGGCCCGCGAGCAGAGAGAGAGGGAGGAAGAAGAGCGCAGGCAACAAGAGGAGCAGGCAAGGTGTGCAGGCTGGGCTGTGTGTGAGCATGTGCATGAGAGGGAGTGTGTAGTGCTGAAAGGCTGCATCATTTTTGACTTGGTTGTGTCTCACCAGATTAGCGAAGGAGGAGTTGGCTCGCCGAAAGGCAGAGGAGAGAGCAAGGAGAGAAGAGGAGGCTCAGCGCCAGGCCGAGGAGAGGAGGAAGAAGGAGGAGGAAGAGGAGAGAAAGGCAGAGGAAGAAAGACTTCGGAAAGAGCGAGAAGAGGCAGAGAGACTACAGAAACAGGTCTGAGATTACGGATGTTTATGTTGACTTGTTTTGTTTTTATGTGGTTGCCACAAATGGCATTTTGAGCTAACTACAAAAATCAGCAGGTCTGCTGTTGGAACTTTCAGCCTGTTCTCATTCCCGGGGTGTCAAATACAGACCTGATGGTGATGCAGAGACACACACAGATGTTCTCTTTAGCATAACTACAGTGATGCGCCAGGTTATGGCAAATTACGAGACATGTCTCACTCCCAAACTTCATATGGATGCTTGTAAAAGGCTTCTTGGCAATGTAAGGGCACTGATTGGCAGGAATCACAATTTTTCAATGTGCAGGGTTAATGTTGTCAAAAGGGAAAAGTCTGTTTTTAAACCTAACCAAATATATTCTGCCGCCCTAAACTCTCAAAGGGAACATAAACTGTACTTTCCAGGCAAAAGAAAAATGTACTGCTTATGTATTCGCCCCAATTCCAGCCTCCTAAATCACACTTTGAAGCTCTTTAAAACAGACCTCTTATATCTGAGAGCCCATCATTGCAGCTCCAGGTGCATCCAGGCTTTAATGCGAGAGTACATCCTATGTATATCTGTGATATGCCTGCTACACACTCGAGGGCGAGAACACGTTGGAGCACTATGGACCTATTAATAAGATGAAATGCTTTTGTGTACATTAGAAAGAGGAGGAAGAGGCTCGACAGAGAGAGGAGGCGGAGCGACTGAGGCAGGAGAGAGAGAGGCACTTCCAGAAAGAGGAGGCTGAACGACTGGAGAGAAAGAAGGTAACGTGACCTCACATTATAAACACGCATAAATTGCACTGTACAGTGTACATTAAAGTATTTTCCCTTTTTTCTAACCCTCCAGCGTCTTGAGGAGATCATGAAGAGAACACGGCGTTCAGAGACAACTGAAAAGGTAAAGACCAGAAGGAAAATGGAGTAAACAAAAGTGTAACAACTATCCAACTGAACAATCTTTGAGTATTAATTCCTTTTTTTTCATTTCATCACCAGAAGGTCAGAAATGGAGACAATGCAGGTAATATATATATACCGTTTTTATAATTACCTTTGCAGTAATATATCTTTCAGATTGTCGTCAAAAGATATCCTCTGCAGTTGTTGTTCCTGACACCAGATTAATTTTCTTTCACCATCAGTGAACCCGGCCTCTCCTGCTGCGTCAGCAGCGACTGAGACACCAACACACAATAGTAACGGCAACTTAAGCCAACCAGATCCCACCCCAAACCCCAACACCACAGCACTGAGCCATCCTGACCAGAGGTACAGTCAACAGCCATGATATACAACAGCCATACTGCTTGTGATGTCTTCAGATCTGACGCTGTTATTTTTTTGGTTTTTAGGGAGAATGGGGAGTTTGAAGAGGTGCTTGTACTGCCTTCACATTCCAGGTTGTCTCCTCCTGAAGGAGAGGAGGAGCAACAGCAACAGCAGGAGGACAACAGAGTTCCTGTCCTAGCCTTCTCAGAGAATGGTCTACTGAAACCTCTAAGCAGAGTAGACGATATATCAGCCCAGCAGGGAGCAGGTGAGAAGGCATCCACTCTCTGATTGGCCACTAGTTCCTACATTTATATCCCATTACTACCCACCCCCTTCTTCTTCCTCCCTTAGTTTCCTTTTGATAAAATTACAAAAACTGTCATTCATTCTGGTCACTTCTTGGTGTGTGTGCATCTTGTCTCTTACAAACCTGACTTGATGAATAATGTCCTCTATAAATTTTGTGACTTGTCTTCTGAGGCTCTGGTGGGCTCTTTGCAAGCTCTATGAAAGAAACCTCAGCAGTGTCAAAATGATGTCATCAGGGGTATCTCAGATTGAGGCATCACATTTTACCAAAAAATCGAGTTATTTAATTTTTGCTGGACTTTGAAAGATGAGGGTGTCTTACAGATCGGGAAGGGACATCCCGGGCGGGATGCATCTTCTCAAATATTTCGTCTTTATGTGTAACACTAGTCTTACAGAATAACTCTTCAATCAATTCTTGTAAATTAAAGCATGTACAGAGACGTCACTGTGGACTTTCAAAGTATCTAAGCAGTTATGTTGAAGTAGAGGTGCAATTTTCCCATGGGGCCAAATGAGAAACTGGGACATTTGTAGAGAGCACCAATAAGCTCCTGAAGATATTCACCTTTTTTTTTAATTTAAAAAAAAAATAACAAGAAGAAGAACTGTTTCGAGCATCACTGACCAATTAATTTTCCCATTAGGCTTAAGAGAAACCAGGACACCAATAAGCTATTGGCACAGAATTGATTGAGCAGACCTGAGTACAGCTTATTGGTGCAGTCCTCCACAACAAGTTTCTCACATGGCTTCATCCCTGCTACAGGCTGCTCTGTTTTTCTGTTTGTTTTCGTTTTATTCATTTTTGTTTCATACCAAGAAGCTCATTCAGATTATGAAGACCTAGTATTGCACTTTCATGACTGTAGAAATTTCAATATAGTAGCTCAAGCATTGCAAGTTGAAAGACCATATTTTATTTACAAGGAAGTGAATAAAGAAAATATATTATATGTCCTGTGCTTTAAATTCTTTGTTCCTTTGATTTGCAGATGTTGCCTGATGCCCTGATGCAACATGACGATTCCACACCCACAGACATGAAGGAGAGGTCAAACAGAGAGGTGGAGAAGTACAGAGCTGTTGGACTGAATCAGTAGGACAACTCTCAGCACTAGATTCTTCCTTTCTTCCTCTCCTGTGACAGAAGAGCAATGTTCCCAAAGATGGTGTCTCCAAACATCTTGCAAGGGCATCACTGAGAGAGATTACTCTTCCCTCATCCTGCACTCTGTGGGGCAAAGCTTGTTTTTCTGTATCTGAACATGATTACACTTGGTCATCATGTATGTTCTGTGTATAGCCACAGGTTTCCCTGATTCTTAAATGAATGTCCTGAAATCACAGGAGGGCATTGAGTGTGTATAGTCTTGTGATGTGCGTGATTGAGAGCGCGAATGAGAAACTGACAAAAATGTAAAAACTAAGATCAGCTGTCAGTCAGCAGCTGTGATACTTGAACGTTTTTGAACTATTTTTCTGTAGACAGATTGTGATCAGCGATGTGACTTTAGCTCAGGCCCCAATCTAGCTTCGTTTATGAATTTTTGTCTCTAACTGGAACCTTATGGTTCTCACAAGGTAATATTTCTGCAGAAATGTGAGAAATAAAGTGTGCTACAGGAATGATATCAGTGCATGAAGTTGTATTAAGACTAATGCAAAAAAAGATATGTCATGTAATATATTTTGCTGTTTCTACAGTGTTTAAACTAGGTTATTAATGGGGTGGAACAGGTGCTGGAGTATTATGACTTTAGGTTTAATAATGACAAAAATGAACATACTGTCCTCTGAAAACTGAAAATGTAGGGTATAAACTTCAGATTTTTCTTCAAATTGCTGTACAGATAAAATGATTTGTCGTCATTGTCTTTATGTTCAAATTTACAAAAACGTGCTTCATTATTAAGTTATGCCCTTTCATTCATTCACATTTTAACCCTGTCACAGTTGCACCTATTCTACATCCTGTCACTGCCTGTAAGCCACTTTTTTGGCCAAGTAAATCCAAACTGGATTGAATGAATTTACTGATGTTATTGTTAAAATAATCAGATTTGTTTCCAAGGATTTGACAGATGCTGCTAATTATGACATTCCTTGGCCTTAACATAGTGTAGAAGGAATGATGTGACTTTGCTTCATGAGCTCAATCGCTTTGGCCCTTTGCCCAAACTCCCCAGTGGCTTTTTTTGAATTCAGTATGAATCATCAAATATTTGTGTCACGCAGTTATAAATAATGCAACTCATAATTCATACCACTTCTCACTATGGCAAGACAAAAGGTGGAAATTACTAAATTTCTAGAACCAGGCCATTACACTTCATTTTCACTCAGCTCCTACAAATGATCTGCATTAGGGTCCTCAGACTTGAGCACTGTCTAACAGTACCACTAAAGAATAAACTTGTCTTGATTATGTACTGCAGGACATTACCAGCAGTACACATGGCATGCTGTTATATATTTGATGCTATAAATGTAAAAATGTATATTTTATTACTACCACAAAGATTTGAATATAGCCCTTTACTTCAGAGGAAGCATGAGGTGAGCTCTCTGAATCATTGTAAAAGTAAAATCTCTCTACAACTGCTGCAGCTGTACTGCTTCAAATGAATAAAACTTTTTGAACTGGTTACCTATTCAGTAATTTTACCTTATTTTGTTTTTCAAACTCTTTAGCCAAGAAAGAAAACAGAAAAGAGTACAGTGACAGCACAACATTTATATTCTGTAGTATAAACCAGCAACAATTAAAAACAGGACAGAAAGAAGCAGTCAGGATTGTAAACAGTTTCTGTACATTTTAGGAGGAAATGGAAATTTTAAAAACAGATTTGAAATATTTACACTGAATGAGGACAGATGATTCAAGCATTTTAGTTTCCAGTCAGCTCAAACAATAAAAGAGATCTAGCCCAAAATCTGTTGATCGTCTCACAAGAACTGAAACGCTGACTATACAGCAGAAGCCAGGACTCAGACCTGTGGTTTCTCACAATAAGTAATGTCCATCCAAGTTAAATACACCGGAATGAGTCTTAAAAGCACCTCCCTGTGACTGATTCACCAGTAAAATGTTTTTGTGAGGAAACTGGCAGCAGCGTTGAGCCAACTACCGCTGGAATCTTCCTTGGCTGTGGTGCGGGAAATTGCTCGATCGACCTCCCTCACAGGGCTCTCCTCTTCTTCTGGGAGGTAATCCGGCAGGGCTGAGTTTTGAGGCACATCCACTCCAGATGATTTCAAAGGAATATAAACCTGAAGACAATGTTATTTAAAAAACAAAAAAACAAATTCATAGTTAAACTTTAACTTACACTTCCATATCCTAATATTCTTTATTGAAAGTATATTCAAGTATCCAAGCACCTCTTCTCCTGCCTCATTCTTTATCACTTGTTGGGCCGACAACACCTTAGTGCCAGCGATGGCTGTTGCCAGACTCTGCAAATGGGACATCAGGGAAGAGTGTGAGGCTAATGATCCATTAGAAGAGGATTTTTTTTCATTGTCACAAATTTCTGCATTTGGCATTTCTCAGCAGCTTTGACAGAATAACAGACATATAAACTAATAAAATCAGACTGTTTGTACAACCCAAACATTCCCCCGCCCACACAAACTTGGATGCACTGCCATTGCTGCTATTAAATGAAAAATTACCTTTTCTTAAAAATGGTACAATTTCTAATTTTAAACATTTGATATGTTCTATTGTGAATAAAATGTGGTTTTACTTGACTTTATTTTCATTTTACACAGCATCCCAACTTTGTTGGTAAAATGTTGGGTTGTAAATGTTTGTCTTTGCTTGTTACCTCAGTGGGCAGGTCTGAACGGATGCGAACAGTACATCTCTTGGATGCCATTTGGAAAGTGAAGCTTATCACTCCTTTGACCTTCAGAAGAGCTTCCTCGCACAAACCTCGATGCTTAATGACAGAGAGATTACATAATTAAACTTACTGGCGATTATAACAGCTACATAAATGAACTGTATGTAAAAAGCAGTCGACTTACAGAGCTGTCCAAGCCCTGTATGTGCAAAGTGATGGACTTGGCCTTCTTGTTGGAAGAACTGAGAAAGAACTGGGGTTTCTTTCTTCTCTCAGGCGGAGGATTAGCAGGTGCATTGAGAATATCGTAAACTTCCTTGGCCAAAGAGGTGATATCAACAGAGAGACCATCTCTGTATGGAGAAAGGTTATATTTTATCATGTGCTTTGGGGGTGTGAACACTCACCTTCATTACAAACTTATAACTATGTTATTATGAAAAAAAATGGCACAGAATTTATGCATTGAAAAAGCAGCCAAGTATCACTGTAAATTTTACACAGCCACATGAAAATGCAAATGAAATAATGTGTTCATCCACAGGTAAAAGTAACCATGGGTGTGTCACCTTGCCAAAAGATTCTCCAAGCTCACCATCATACCCAGTTCATTCTTCATGGTGGGGATGTTGGTAGATAACTCAGCCAAGTAACGTAGGGTCTGAGGACAAAATAGCACAGAAGGGATTTATATACAGCCATGCTTACAGTTCAGCGACACAACAGTGGTATTATCAGTGCACATCAACTTTAGATTAAGTATCATATCACCCATTTCACATGCTTCATATAACCTGCACATAATATAGATTACAGGAGACTTTTCTCCCCCAAGGAATTAAGCAAGTATACTTAATGCATGGATGGGTCACCTCTAAGTAATCACATTTATGTTTTGCTTTCAGAAAGGCTCACAGTGTGGGGGTTTAAACCTTCACATAACACATCAAAGATTCCTTCTTTAGGACCATGAGGAGACACAAATCCCTGAGAGGGCTGAATCAGGAAGATCAACCACTGTAAAAATCACATTATGGGCTTTAAAACCCTTCTTTAATTGGTAATAAGACTGGAAAACATGGAAAATATGTCTTTTAAATGATGCACAGTGGTGTAGTGATTAGCGCCGCATCTCACAGCTAGAAGGTCATAGGTTCAAATCCATCTGTCACTTTCTGTGTGGAGTTTGCATTAGCTATTTGCTGATGCACTGGCATTTAAAAATGAAAATGTAAAACAGCAGTTTGTCCATTAGATGGCACTCTGCTAAAAGGAAAGTTGCCTTTTAGCAATATGTTAACAGGGAATATAATCTTTGGAATATCACAAACAGGAGCCAGTCGGATCTGAGCAGAGCTGAAGTAGAGCGTAAAGAAGTTAACAAACAGCTGCCCATAACATTGTGTGTGTTTGAAAGAAAGAAAAGTGCTTGCTATATTGGAATATCAGACTTCTAAATCTCCAAATATTCGGTCTTACAAATCCTACATCTGATTAGGGTTCTAATTAATAGGCGATTCTAAATTGGCTGTGAATGTGAGCATGAACATTTGTCACTATGTTTAGTCCTGCCACACAATAGATATGTCCACGGTGTACCCTGCCTTTAGTCTTATGACAGCTGGATAGGCTCCAGACCAGCCTTGACCCAATGATGAAAGCTTTCACCTTCACTGGTCTCTCTCTTAAAAACAGAAAACAACCTAATGTTATTAAAACTACGTAACTAATTGAAATTCAGAAATAATCTGAATCCTGTCCAATAACATACCTGTAGAGTTGCAAAAAGGACATCTCGGTTCTGGTGGTCCAGGAAGAGAACCAACCCAGGGAGACAGCCCTGATCCTGGACTATCACGTCGCGGTTCTGGGGCTCAGAAGCCAAGTCCCGGAGCTGACTCACCACCGACAGTGCATCCATCATCTTTAACAATTTTATCGGACTGTGAAAAACATTTACAAAGGAGTTAGCCATTCTCAACGTTTGGCATGTGGTGGACAAAATATCTACTTGAGAGTGTTAGGTACAGGACGTGCGGCTGTTAAATAGCTTTTCCTATCCCAAAACTGTCCGGTGTGAGGTCATACTACAATTCCTAATGAATGTTTCAAAACTACCAACATTGTCAAACCCAGCCGACGCTAGTTCATACAGGCCGGATTAATGTTAACAAATCAAGCAGCTACGCTGCCGTTAAGAATGTGGCTAGCCGAAGAAGCTAGCTAACTACTTTAGGAGAAAAGGCTAAATAAACTTCACAAAAAATACATTTCCTCTTTTTTCGCTCCATCTTCATAACCAGATATTGGGGAATCGCTTTAACTGCTATTCTATTAAAATATATCACAGTTATAATTAAACTGTAGTTTTGTAGCTAAATGTTTCTTACCCAGGACAGAAGCAGCTCGTGCACAAAAATACAAATTTGGTGCTAGGCTTTTCGTGTCACCCGATTGGTCGACTAGCCTCCGCTTACGCCGCAAAGTCGCCCACCCCTATTGGCTGCTCTTACTACTTCTGTATCCACAGCCAACCAGAAGACGTCTCGCTGCTGCAGCGTTATTTGACTTTACAGACTCCTTTTAATCTGAACGCGTGAGCGAAAAAAGGGAAGCTGCAGATTCTCGGTGAATATCATTTAGTTTACAGTATCGTCTGGGAACATGGCTTGGGAGAAATGTAGCTGCTAATTCACGTTTTGACGGTAAGTGCGACTTTATGTTTTTTTCTTTTTATCGTGTAAAATCCCGGAGGTGTCATGCACGTTAATTTTGATGATCCACGCAGCTTTTCCACTGCGGTGCCTCTCTGCCCCCACTGCTCAGAACGGCAGGACACTGTGTAACTTACACCTAAAGTCAGCCATGCTCTCTCCAGTGTGCTGGTACACTGAGAGATTGCTGCCGAATCAACATCCAGTAGTAGAGACCGACATTTGTCTCTGAGCATCAGTGATGGCAGCAACCGACCGTTGGCTGCACTTACTTTCATTTTGCTGCTGTAGGTTGTGTCCTGGTCATTCTCGTATGGGTTTAACGTTTTTCTTACCTTGATAATTCCAATGTTTAACTCTGACTGTCTGAAGCTACTTTGTTATCAATACAAACCTATGCATTCGTTATATTTTAAACTCTGTAAGTCTATAGGTTTGAGAGTCGTGGTGTTTCTTCTGCAGAGAAGTGGCAGATGAAGGAATCGGTGGTCACAGATTATCAGATTACTATAGTCATTATCATCATTATTGTTATTATTTTCCTAGTATCAATATTTGAACCATTATTTGTTTACTAAGATTGTTGGTTTCATATGTGATTTTTACTGTGAAGCATTATCTTACTTTACGTATGTGTTATTTTTGGGTTTTTTGTTCTTGTTGTTTTGTTTCAGGTTTCAAGCATGTGATTTAGACACATCCTTTCTGTGTTGGCCTCCCACCAAGACACTCAGCAGAAAACAGAGCTTTGCAGTCATCAGCTGGTGCAAGAAAACATCCTTCCAATGTCCCTAGCAGAGGATGTTCTTTATGTGCTGCGCATCGTCCTGGAGTACTTTGGTGTTCCTCCAGACGTGGTATGTGCACAGACGCACTTGTGTCATTCTTTTGTTTTGCAATACTCAAACTCCTGAGGTATCCGCGGGTTGCTTGAATCAGTGAACTTTTAAATCTGACGTTGTGACATTATGTTTCTGTCTTGTCTGTGTCATCGTGCATTTTAGCTGGTTCCAGTGTGGAATAGTCCGCTGTGCGGTCAGTATCGCAGCATTGTGCGGATGATTGGATCAAATCTCCCACTGGCACCGACACCACGAGTCCAGTTTCAGGTATTGTACAATCTGTGTTTTACAAAACATGTTTGACTTTACCCAGTCAGCACTGCTGGCTAAATGAGTACATACACTTGCATGCATGGTTGCATATAATATACGACACAAATGGCTATTTGCAATGAAAACAATACATTTCTCTTGTACGTGCATAAAACAATCAAGAGCTGCAGTTGATAAGGGTGACCACATTTTGATTTCCAAAAAAGAGGACACTTTGCTCAGTCATGAAGAACTTGCTTAAAGAAACATATTTAACATATTTAAACGATGCCTTCTCTGTGCGGTTAATGAATTGTGAATTGTAAACTATGTCATATAGGCTTTTACAAGTCAACGAGTACAAAAAAAAACTTGAATTAAATAATGGTACAGAAATAATGCCTCATCTGCATAAGAAAAATTACCAGTACTGGGTCGGTACGAGGGAAATTTCTTTTGCAGTTCGTCTGAAAAGATCCATTTGTGCTTTGGGATCTTTTAAACATTATTACGCACGTTGCTGTGCGCTGTCTGTCCCGTGTGTAAGAACAACTCACAAAGCAGCAGCACACATGGGTCCTCTGTCGGAATATAGGAAAACCTGGACATTTTTATCAATCTCGAAAATCCCCCCCGGACAGAACGTGAAAAGTGGACATGTCCGGGGAAAAGAGGACGGTTGGTCATCCTACAGTTGATCAATGTAACATTTGACATGTTGACAGCTGATCAGTCTTTTTAATTAAAAACTATTTAATTCATTCATTCTACAGTTGTCCATGTTGTTGATAATAACAATAATAGCAGTCTGTGTCCCCACACTACAGACTTATTTTCTATCTTAAAGAGGAACTGCAGCTTTTGGCACTTGTGCGTTGACTTCATTTTTCAGCCCTGGAGCTTTCCTCTTGCTTAAGGTGGTGGACTTGGTGGGCTTTAAGGAAATATAAGAGGAATGACCACCCATACTGTCTCTAATTGTCCTTGTCTGCAATAGAATATAATCAAGGCTTCACTATGAAAAGAAGTTAATATTATCATAACTGTTTTTAGAGTCTCTTGACCCTTATTTCTCTTGTGTACTCGTTTACAGCGTGTAATCCCTCCATATCCTTGTCTCCTCAGGTTGCTTTGCTCAGCCATAGGCACCATGAATATATCGAGCCCATTGTGGACACACCAGCCATCCCTTCCTTTGCTGATGTCATGTGGGTGTTTGAGGATGAGGGTGACAGCTGTGCTAAAACGAGGTAAAAACAAAAATGACACAGCACAGATAAAATCACCCTCCCTGCATCCCTGAATTCCATAAAAGTAAAAATACAAATTCACTCATTAGGCAGTCTTGTTGGATGTGATTAATGTCACTGCATTTACACAGAATCGTACCTTTTTATGTTTGTGAAGATGAAAGGACAGCATTGATCATTCTGTCCAGACAACTGTAAGACACTAAATTAATATACGAATGATGTGGGGTCTCCGTAGGAACCACCTACCTCCAGTAAGGCGAAGTACTGTAAATCAAGATGTGATGAGATGTCCAGAACCAGCATTCATACGAGCTCAGAGAGGAGGGCCACCTGTAAGACAGACGCCTGATACAGAAGCTCTGAAGAAGATCACAGCGCTGGAGAGCGAGCTGCTGAAACTGCGAGCTCAGATTGCTTTGATAGTTACTGCTGCTCCAGCCTCAGGTACACGATATGTTTGTCTTTGTCCCATTTTTCAAGATGCTTTCATCTTCTCAGAACACCAACTGAGTGTTTCTTTCTTTTTTCTTGTTTTATCTTTCATCGTGTTTTAGGTCTGGTTGAATCCCCAAATGAGCCTGCCTCACCTGGGATTTCCCTTTCCCATCCACTTCCAGCGCTCACCTCCACACCTCGCCATGTGGCTCCTCCTCCTCCTCCACCACCACCCCCTCCTCCTCCCTGCCCTAGCTTTTTCACTGGGTCAAAGGAAAGGAAGGATGAGAAAGATCTCGATAAGGGTCACCAGAGGACCAAGGAGTCAGGCTCCAGCAAGGGGTCTGAAAATAAAAGGATGCCCTCCATGCTGGATGTTCTAAAGGACTTAAATCATGTTAAACTGCGCTCAGTGAAGAGGTAAGTATGCAGATTTAGAGAAAACTAATCATTAAAAATGTAACTCTTTATATCTGAAGCTGCAGAATGCTTTCTTCATTGCACCAGTAGTTCAGCATCCTGGTGTTTCCTGCTTGTTTTCCTGTAATTTGAAGTAGATCTTTCCCCCCCCCCCACCTAACAAAGCATATTCATTCTGTTTTGCAGATCTCCAGGGGGCACACCAGTTAAGAGGAGGCGCAGTAAAGGAGGTACGGCATTGCTTAATGACCCGGCAGCTCTTATTGCTGAAGCACTGAAGAAAAAGTTCACCCATCTCCGCCACAACACTTCCTCTGACAAAGAGAACTCCCTTGAGCTCTCACCTTTCGGCAGTCCTGAGTCACCTAAGGTTTGTTTTCCATAGATGCGCTGAGATCTTTGAGAAGTTAAAAAATGTTATCCATCCCCTATGATGATGTGCTTGAAGGAGAGTTCCTAACCCGACACCTCTTCTGTTGCAGGTTCCTCACCCCCCTCGGCGCAGTCGGGGACACCGCCACCTCTTACATCATTAAAGAGTGACATCAGCATCAACAGCTCCTACAGATGTGCCTCACAGCGGATTACTACTGCAGCTACTGACTTGTGTTTTTGCTTGTCCTTACTTTGTCTTATTATGGACTACAATGTGCTTGTCTCTGTGTCTGTTGGGATTTTAAATGTGCTAACTATGTTAAAATGTGTATGTTTATAAGCTGCTGTAAACAAAGGGGTTTGTACACAAAGGGTTTTTTTTGTCATTGGAGTCTTAACTGTTTTAACTGTTCTTAGCAATATGTTTGTGCAAACCACCTTTTAAAGCAAATAATATAATGAATTTCAGGTACGCGGTGCAGCTTGCCTGCATTAATGTTTCACTTTGTGAGCCATACCTTCTTACCTCAACCAAGTGAAATCTGTGAGAGTGGATTCTGAGATTCATATAGCTCTATTCTATGCAACTGTTAGCGGGATATTTCTATTTTATTAAAGAGTTAACAACACTTTCATCAGTGGACTTTATCTTAATTTTTCAATTTATAACAGACTTTATACAGTTTTCTCAGACAGGCATGAACATTTTCACACTTTTCTCTCTTGTTTAAGCCGTCTCAAAGTTCAAACCTTGTTGAAAAATCAGTGCAGTATTATAGAATGAAATCGAAGGCACCCACAGGTGACAACGTTTAGTCGACATAGTTTGTTGCGGAGAAAACTTACTAACATACAGTACAGCACTTCAGAGTCACACTGCTAGCGATCGAAGATTTATGTAACTTGACATTGATTGAAATGGTCTACAACCAATCAGGACGCAGAACACAATGCACAGTAAAAAAAAAAAAAAAAGTATGCAATATTGCACAAAAAAAAAAATCCGCGAAAGGTAAACCACGTTATAGCGAGGGACAACTGTACACTACAATTTCGGCCTCTTTAGGTTTCTACTGGCATGCATTTGACAAGGGGAGTAGCAATATGTTGGAAAGGGTACCTCTCACACACTCATAAGAGGAAGCTGCTTACTTTTTCCTGGCACTGCATCTTCCACAGGTTACACACAGTGACACTGATTGACCAATAATAACAGTGTAACACAAAAAATGTTCATTACAATAGAAATCCTGCTAGTAATTGTCAGCTTATAGTCAGTTTTACTGTCATTTATTTAGGATGCCTTGTTATCTTCTTCTCTTTTCTCGCTTTCTTAATGAACATTTCATTTTATGTTGCTATTGATACCTGCTGTAGATCCTGCCATGTCATGTTCCTTCTTGCTTTAAGTGCGATCCTCTTGTCAGTATTATGCAGTATTTGCTCTGACTGATCTACGTAGGATCCCAAAAGATCTGGTGAGTAATTCTCAAAAGACTTCATTCTTCTCATTGAATTTATGTTAATCTACTTCTTGACATTTGGACGTGCTGCCTTAGATATTATGGACACCTGAAATAAAATTACACCTGTTCAAAAAAACAAAAAACTGAATTATGTGTAAAAATGTAATTTTTAAAATCACATGTTCTGAAGCCACATTTGTATTATCTTTCTCACACAAACATATTTCTTTCATGCTTCATCAACAGGCTGGGTGTCGGTTTATTTTTGGAGATAAGAAAGAAATGTGTTCAATTATATTTCCTCTGTGGTGAAAATGACATGGCTTTAAGCTTTACTACTTTGCTATGAGACATTTTAGTAATGTCTCTGTTACATCTTAACATGCTTGTGGTGTTATACTAGAGATACAGAATTATTTTTTGAGCGCTGCTTTAAATTACAGTTCAAACAAGTGTGTCACAAACTTTCTGTGTTAAGTGGAAGTGCACGTTTGTAATTGTGCAATGCTAAAAAAAAATATTGATAGTTAAAGAAATATGTTTTTATTTATTGCCCTACTGCTTTTAAAATGATTCAGTATTTGAGATATTTTTGTTTAAAGTATAAGGATTTACAAATCCCTTTATCATTGACAGAAGTCATCTTGCCTATAGACCAATAAATATTGTTTAAGGTGGTATTTCAATCTCAAATCAGCCAATTTTAAGAAAATTTCCTGCTTGACCATTTCTAATTTGCATAAAGATTTTTTGGTGTTTGAACATAATCAGTACTGTGAAATTTTAGGTTCACATCAATAATATCATATCAGTTTTATTTTTTTGGAAAAACTTTCCACTGACCCACTTTCAGGTCTTCTTTAAGAACACATCAATGTTCAGTGTTTGAACATGAATATTTCAAACTCCATTAAAGATAAAAGTCTGTATTTTCTCTTGTTTTTTACCATCAAGTTTTGGCGAGTTAAAATATGAAAAAAGCACACAGCAATTTAATTTCTGAATGATATGTAGTTGAATTTTACAATACTGAAAAAGAAACCATATATAATACTTTTCACAAAAAAATGCATATCAGATACTATATATGGCAATGCTTGAAAATAAACATCTCAAAAACTGTACTCAAATTAGAATAAAAACAATAATCGAATTAAATGTCTCCAATTTGCATAAGACATAATATAGTTCACATTTTTTTTTATAAAAAGCTCAGTTAACCCACTTTCACACCATTTTTTTCACACATTGTTATAACAGTTCTAGATGTGATGTTAAATATATGCATGTTTTGCCTTAAATTATTATGTATATAAAATTTGTCTAATATGAACTCATACTTAGAAAAAAACATTTTTCTGCTATTTTATTTTGCAGTATTGGGAAATTCAACTACATATAATTCAGAAATGGTCAACGTAGTGTGTACTGAAATAGGCTGATAATAGGCTAATATTTTGATGTATCCAGACCAAAATTTAAAATCCGGATTTGTTTGATGATAATGAGCCAGGAAAAAGGCCTTTATCAGGCATTTATCTGTAATGGTTTTTGAGATAGTCATGTTCAAACATTGCCTCACATTTCAATCTGCAAGAGAAATGGCATTAAAGTGGGTTGACTGCCTTTTAAAAAAAACTATATTTTTAAAGGTGAAGAGTGGACAAGAAAGACAGCAGAGGAAGACATACAGCAAAGGCCGTCAGGTAGGAATTGGCCGCTGAATTTTTAAAAACTTTGATTTCCACTTGCTTTAAAGTAACACTTGATTACAGCAGCTTAGAGTTTCAGAAATGAAATATACAAAATTATCTTAAAAAAAAAAAATTAAAAAAATAATACATTCATCCAGAGGTAAAGATTATCCCAGGTGTCATAGGGCAATCGGCAGGGTACACAATGCACAGGTAATACAGTGACAGAAAAAACTAACCCAAAACGTAAAGATTATAGTCAGTCATAACACTGTCATTTTTGTAAAATTCACTCCAAAAATACTTGAATTCTTGCAGGATCAAATGTAACAGTTCAAGTAGAAATATCTTCATCCTCGTCTTTCACTTAATCAACACTGTGGTAAACACAAAACAGAAAAAAAGACACATAATTGTGTTTACATACAAAAACATAAATATTTGGAAAGCAACCAAATACAATTTAAAGCTAAATTTGAAAATAGTAAAGTCGCTGATACATTTTTTTTTTTTTGCTTTGTTTTTTGTTTTGTTTTTTGATGGCTGTCAAAAAATAAACATCGTACCTGATGATTGTTTTATTTCAAATCAACTGTGGTGGTGTACAGAGAGGAAAATTACAAAATTGTATCATTGTCCAAATACTTACTGGACTTAGCTGTATTTGTAATTTTGTGAAAGGTTATTTTTTTTGTCACAAGTGCTTAGTTTCCTTCTCCACAAGCTAATGTTGGTTTCATATGTATAAACAGTGTTCAAATGTTCAAAACTAACCTCAATAAATTGCATGCTCAAAAAAAACAGTTTTGTCTCACTCCAATTTCTTCTTGTTGCATGTTGAAACTCAACTTGGAACATTGTTAAGATCCAACCATGCAAAATAAATTTGTTTGCCATTTTTCAAGTGGTCTTAAACTTTTCACTGGGACTATAGTTTTGAGTCCAACTGTATATTTATACGAAAACATACATAAAGTATAACACAGCTGGATCCAACATTCCACATCTGTCATAATGAAGTTATGCAGTAAATTTGTTTTGAGTCTGAATTTTAAAAAGGGCAAGGAAAACAACTCAAGTTTTGCTTGATTTAAAAAATGTTTTACCTCTTTCAGTCTACCTCCATTGGGGTTACATTGTCATCCTTGGAGGAGACAGGTGGTCCGACAGCACTGAATGGGGAATAAAGGCAAATTCATAAACTACTACACCTGTTTATTTAAGCAGTGGCAATAACAGGATGTTGTACATTTTTAAACAGTGCATAATAGAACTTGTTTAACATAAAAAAATAAAATGTTTACTAAAACTTACTAACTTTTTTTTAATTTATTTGTTTTAAGCTTACTAGCTAGTTTAAGACTTAACTAGTATAGTGTTCACACTACAATAAATAAGTTATACATCTAGCACGTAGTATTAACAGATACTGAATATAGATCAATATTAATGTAATAAAAGGAAGTCCACAAACCGACAGCGTATGTAGGAAGTGTTTATATAATTTACATTTACCGGCCAGGGTCTTGTTGTTCACCCTGAGCAGTCCATTCCATCGGTTCCTTGCATGCAAGAAAAGAAAAGGAAAAAAATACATGATCCATAGTGTCATGGTTGTGGGTTCCTTGACCCAGCATGTTGAGTTTCATGACCTTTTGTATTATGATCTTCTAGTTTATATAGTTTAAGCTTCAGTTAGTTCTGTTTGATTTCTCTATGTTTCGTTCGTGTCTGTTTATGTTCCTCCCTTGTCTGTCTTCCCTGCTATGTTGGTTATAGTGCCGTGCCTTCACCGTGTGAGTCTGTCAAGTCCCCTTTGTTTAAGTCTGCCTCGCCCTTTGCATGTCTCAGTGATGTCTTTGTCTCTCTTTGTGTCCCTCTTGCTCTCGCTCCCTCTGTTTCATCTCCTCCTCTTGTTTACATGTTTCCCCCATCTGTCAAGTGTATTCTCCCCAGCCCGTCATGCCCTCTGTATGTGTTCAATAGTTATGTCCATGCCTCATCTTCCTTTTTCACTTTCCCATTTCCCTTGTTAAGTCCAAGTGTCTTAGTCTGCCTATTTCCCGTTTTATTTTAATAGTCTTGTCGTCTAGGTTCAGTGTGTTTCGTTTTGCTTCTCCTGTGGCCTCATATTCATTTGTATCAGCTGTGTTCCCCAAGTGTTTCCACTTCCTCTGATTACCTCCTGTCTGTTTATATTGAGTGACTTTTCTCCTGATCTTTGCCGTCGCGTCTGCTTTACCCCTGTGGCTCTTTGTTCCTCCCATGTTTCCAAGATTTTTGTAGTGTTCTGGTTTTTGTCTTATTTTCCCCAGTTTAGGTGTTTCTCTGTTTAGTTTGTTATTTATGTTTACTTCCCCATTTGGTATATTTGCCTAAATAAACGTCTCTCTGTGATCTGCATTTGGGTCCTCACAAAGAATCAACATGATCTGCCCCTGCACATCGTGACACATAGCTCATAAAAGTGCATTGTTTATAGTGCTGTGAAAAAGTATTTGCCTTCTTTTAAATATTATATATTTTAATATTATCTTTTTTTAATGATGTGAAACATGAGAAATCGGGAAGGGACAATACTTAGCATATAGTATATTTGAAATTGTCTTGGATACGCTCTGAATGTTGTTAAAACCTTTTCCAAAAAATATAAACCTTACCTCCTGGACTGACTCCACAGCTCCATAAAGACACGTCACGACATGCCGCATGGGCGCTGTGGTCAGCTTGACGACAACCTTTGCTTCAAAGGTTGCTTCAACCTGCAATTGTGAAATTAAATCTATCATATTTTGGTTATATTATACTACCAAACACGTTTTAGGCTAAAATGTAACCTTACATTTGAGATGTTTAAAATGGCTCCTGACATGGCTCCTTTTTATACAGAAATACGGAAGTACCACATAACGTACTGTACATACCTTACGTACTACGTATGCACGTACTTTTTAAGACACATGAATTCTATTCACTGATATACGTACTGATATGTACATAAATGCTCATCATGCAAAACTACAATTAGCTATCTTAGTATTTTTAAAACCTTTAATTTCTAGTATTTTTCAAATTTGAGTTTGATTTTTTTTTGTTTCTATTGGAAATTAAGCATTAATTTCTCTTTTACACAGTAAACATATATTTTTTTTAAATAACTGAAAAATAAAAAAGCACAATTTTTCTTTCTATGAAAACAAATAACTTTCAACAATGTTTTTAACTAGGAATTCCCTCTAACCCAAACATGCGTTCTCAGATGAAGTGCACACAGTTTAGTTATTGTTTAAAACGCACCTCTTTTTTTTTTTTCTTCCCCCAGATCGGTGTACAGAACGATTAATGTGGTCCGTCTGCTTCACAGTCCCAGCTGTCCCTTTATCTTAAGTATGAGTAAAAGAAAAAAGTCATAGCAATCCTCACTGGCGGGATTAAACGTATCTATTAGATGCGTCAAAGAATAGTTTTTAAACCATCAGTAGAGACTTCAAAGCTCAGGAAAAGGTCAGCTGTTTGAATTTGCATATATTTGCGTGTGTGTTTTTTGTGTGTGTGTGTGGTTGGTCTTACAACTAGGGTGTGGTTGAAGAGTCACATTGCTTAGGAAAGTTTCTGTCAAGGCAATGATTATCTATTGAGTTTTTTTCCAGAATTATTACAGGATTCTATTTCTCAAGGGTATGTCAGCATCTCAGGACAGGAAGCATTTGCACAGGAGAGAGCGGAATTAGTCTGGACTAATTCCTGTGCAAGCACTTAACATAGAACTTAGACTACACTACTGTGATAAGTATAACAATCTGGAAACAACTGAGGGATTTCTTCAGCCCTAAAGTGACCAGTTGCACAAAGGTGAGTTGATTGCCAACACCTTCCAGGTGCATCAGCCAAGAGGGCAGGGAAACCCAGGAGAGCCCTGTTTTGAAGTAAGCTGGAAGAGTTAGTCCCTACATGCACACGGGTTGGGGGCAGGAGAAAATGCTAGGTTGACACAAAAGGACCAGGGTATCATGAAAGTTTCTTTTTAAGTAAAGTGAACCAGAAGTATCTGCATGGCAGCCCCTAAAAAGAGCTGTTCAAATTCCCTAAATGTTTAGGAAAAGTGCTTAACTTTATTTTATATTTTTATTTTTTTTAACAACTGTATGCGTTGCAAAAGAGGACTCAAATGCAGACCAAAAACAGAATGGGAAACGTGATGTGGATTACCAGAAAACAAGCAGTTTATTAAGGCTGGCAAAATAAATAGAAACAAAAGGCATGGGTGAAACTAAACAATAACCTAAACTGGGTGAACTAAAACATGAAAACACCTTAAACACGGTAAACTGACATGGATACCTGAAGACATGACGTGGACGAGCAGGCGACCTGACAAGGAATGACTGAAAACACATGGACTAAATACACACAGGAGGAAAATGAGGGAAGTGGGAACACATGGGGAAACAGCTTACACACATGAACATAATGATGTCACAAGGGGAGAGTAAAACTAAACACATTGAACATAGGAACACAGGACCTCTTCAAAATAAAACAGGAAACATAATGAGACGCAGACATGACAACAGGAACTTGACAACATAAGACACACAGACATGAAACACTTGAAGGGCAAGGGAGACTTAACAGGGGTTGATAACACAAGAGGAAACTAACAAGCAAATGAACTTAGATAAGCTAATGAACTTAAACAAACCATAAACATCAAAATAAACTAAAACTCAAAACGCTGGGTCAAAAGACCCAGGGTCGTGACAGAAACCATTCTTTTTGAAAGAAAGAAGATAATTCCGTCCCACAACTCATAGTCACGCACCCTCACACTGTTCATAAAGACAAACAATAAATCTGCCAAAGTGGTGCAGATCATGAAATGTTCTTTAGAAATGCATTTCCATATCCTGCTGATACGTGCTGAATTTTCAACAACAGGCTGTTGCAAGTTAAGTATGAACAATACTTAATTCTCCTACACACTCTTTCTTAAGCTCATGAGGTTTTCTACTAAGTTCAAGGAAGAGTGACAAGGAAAAGAGAGTAGGTGGTCTGTCTGGCTGTCAGCCTTTATTACCCCTTCTAGCTTCTTCTTATACGCAGTTATAGCTTTTAGTTTATGCAACTCAGCTGTTGTATTTCAACAATTCATGAATATTGTTCTTAATGTTATTAATGACTGTGCTGTTGGTTTAAACAATGGGTCATTTGTCACACATTACCCCTTTTGTATTCTTTAGTAACTTCTGTTTCTGCTGCAAACAACAGACACTGTGAGCTGACAGCTCAAAAAAGGGTAATTCTTTGAGGTACTCATAACTAATAACTAGTATTAAGTTAATTGATTGATTAGTTCATTACCAGGCCTCTGGAGAACTTCAAGACATGTTGAGGAGGTAATTTAGCCTTTTAAATCAGCTGTGCTGGATCTAGGACAAATCTAAAACCTGCAGGACACCGGCCCTCGAGGCCGTGAGTTCGACACCCCTGATCTAAATAATGATTTTCCATATTTAATGTTTGACAGTGCCAATAAGTTTTCAGAAGCTATGATGAAACGTTTGTTACTTTTTAAAAATTCTCTGTTATACAAATAGACTTGGCACAAAAATTAAGCAAATTTATGTTTGGTGTATTATTATTTTGTTATAACAGTAAATCTTCTATAGTTATAAAACATGTTTATTTCCCCTTAAATGGTGCTACATTTTTAAGGAAAACGAATGTGTGGGTTGAGCAGCAGAACTGAGTATGTGGATTGCGCCCATGGAAAAACTTGCCAAATCTTCCCTGCCACTGCCAAACATCTTATTCTGCTATTGACTCTAGTTTGGTCTTGTTTACTGGATTGGATGTTTGAAGTCTGCAGAAAGAAGATAATTTAACAACTTATTTATTTAACAAACAGGCATCTCAATAGCATGTCGAAGAACCATACACAACCACAACAGCTTGATACTTCTTCCTCATGCTAGTCACCAGCTTGGTTCCACGCTGTTGTGGGATGGCATCCTGTTCTTCCATCCTCTCGTCTCCCAAATTCTGGAGGTAGTCTCTGATAAACAAACCTTTGTGATCTTGGAGTGTCGCATTCAGTCTCAGACCGTGGAGACATGGGATTGCCACTGGCTGCAGAATCTCATCTCGATATCTTTCTTCATTGAGATTGCCTCCAATGATGACAAGCCTTGTTTCTTCAGTGAGGGAGATGCTGCCAAACATGATACCACTGTCTCCACCAAAAGCTATGACCCTATCATTGCAGCAATTGGCTAAATAATCTCTGGTCTTCTCCACAGTTTGACTGTACGATCTAGCTGCTGTAGGCAGAGTCCAGACTCATAATGTTCCTCCACATGTTTCTGACACTAGGGTGAAGAGTAGTCATGGTAGGCCTCCTTGCCGCCCTATAAGTCTGGCTGTGTGCAGTCTGTTCCAGATTGTCTCAGTATCTCATCCTGAAAATCTGTAAAAGATTGTCTACTGCTCCTAAGTGCCGACAGGGTGAGGAAACAGTCAACCTGTGGTGTCATCTTTTTAGAACACCAACTTTGCGGTTTACCTTTGACATCTCCTATTATCTGGAACTTGGTCTTCAATTTGAAGATGGTACTTGGGCTCACTCCAAGTAATGCTGCAACTTGTGTTCACAGAACACCAGCTTGAAGTTGTCCTATGGCATGAGACCTATCCAGATCAGTCAAATATGGCATGCTTGGAGAAGACAACAAGTGACCGCTATAGCAGGTTCCATGCTCACAGGTACTGCTAGTCAGGCAGCTGAAGCTCAAAAAGAAACTCAAAACAAGACTCAATGGCAGAATAAGCTGTTTGGCAATGGCAGAGAAAATGTTGGCAAATTTTTAATGGGTGCAACTCACATACTCAACTCTGCTGCTCAACCCTACAATTTTTGCACCACTTAAGGGGAAATAAACAAGTTTTACAGTCTTATGAGATTTATTGCAAAGAAGTATTATTTCAACAAACTTTTAGTGCAGTTTATTTCGTTTCTGTATATTTCTATTCCACTAGATGTCAGCATTCAGCATGCTGAAATATACTTTGACTGATGTGTTTAAACGTGGCCTGAATGGCAACAACCAGATTGTTTGTTCTCTAAGATTACCAACATGTGCGAACTACTCGGGGACGTTTGTTTTATAGAGTTAAGACAGAAATGACATCCATTTACTTATAAAAGTGAAATAATGTGGTAGTTGTAGTGTAGTAATTATTAAATCTCTGTTAGTATAAAATATATATACTCTTATTTCTTCCAGTAAACAACTAAAGGTTGGGCTGCATTGCTTTATTGTGTTGTGCAGTATCCTGTAGTAGTACTCACCCTTATTTTAGAATATTCCAAATTAAAAACACTGTTTATTTGATAACGACCAATCGTAATTAGAGCAGGTACTGTATCCTAGTCCTGATTGGATCTTTCCCAACAAGACCCGCCCCGCCCCTCCCCTCCTTTCCCTCTGCGGCTCACCAAGCACATACACACACAGCAGCAGCACGCGGGCAGGGGCGGAGAGGGAAAACAGCAACTTGGGTTTCACCTTTTAAAAAGCCCACAGTGTCCTTACCACGCGAGTATGATGAGGGGCAACCGCGAGAGGAGGATGAAATAGTTGTTTTAAAACAGTTGTCAGCTCGGACTCTGTCAGTCACCTTTCGTCCTGCTGTACGCGATTAACTCCTGAGCTCCCCCGTGACATGAAAACAGTCCGCACGCGCCTGATTCCGTAGCGTTCACTTGTCATCTGCGAGCTGCCACGATGGTTAAATGTCCTGTTTAATGGTCGAGGTACGTAGACTGTGATTTTTTTTCCAGCTGTGTCGGCTGCGTGCCTCTAAACAGACAGACTTGTTTTGTAATAGGCCTTAACGACAGAAAGCCGTTACACCGTAACGACCTGTGAACAGTCTTTGGCGCTTAAATGAGAGTTTGTAGTGAGCGAATACTGTTTATGGTGCATGCTGTGGCGTTGCATTAATACCGGATGAGCGTGCTAGTATTCTCATATGGGCTAAATGTTTGCACGACATGTAGCAAGCAAATAATGACCTTGTGTTTTTTTTGTGGTAAAGACTTATTGGTGCAGGCTTGTTCTTGTACGCCGTGTTTGCTGCAGTGTTCGGCCTTGTGTATTATTGCCATGTGTCACGTCAGTGTACTGACAGATTTACAGCAGTCAACCTGCAGCCTGGACACTGCAGACCACACACAAGCAGGGGAAAGATGTGAAGTGGACTTGTTTTTGGCTGGGTTTGCGTGTGGTGTTTGCTGACATGCCACAGCGTATATGTTAAGTATTAGATGTTCAGTTATAAATGTCTAAGCAGATACTTGAATTGAATATGCATAAATGATTTACATAAGGTATGGGTAAAGAGGTGTATGAAAATTATTAACCTTAATCTTATTAACCTCATAAATAAATAACTCTAACCCTAACTAAAGGGTCTGTAGCCTATTAGAGAGGGTGGTTTTACAATAAAAGTTTGTAACCCACCTCATGGTTTTCCATGAAGTGTGGAGCTTACTCAGTTGTGGGGAAGATGTTTTAGCTGTCCCCACTTCTTGACTGTGTGGCATTGTAGTGCTACCAGCAAGTGTCTGGTAGATGATATTATTGAGTAACTGGTGATTTTTTGGGTTAGTTTCTGTTAAATTGTCATTGTTAAAATTAATTCCCTGATTTGATGTTTACTATTCTCTGCCCTCTGATATTTTGAATAGGTGCTGATTATGCATTATTATGCATCATTGTGCACACTGCTTATTTCTTTTATTCCATACATCACTTAGTACAAGTGATGCCTGCACAGACCCTGCCCATGAAAACTTTTGAAGAAACTGATCCATAACATTAACATTTAATATGTGTTTTCTTTGATCATGTTCCACTTCAGGGTTTAATGAAATTTGTCAGATGTATATATGAAAAGTTTTAAATAATTTAAAACTATTTGTTGTCCAAACATCTGTATCCATGACTGTCACTGACCTGTTGGTACCCGAGTGGACATTTAGCTACAGATGCAACCATTCATATGTTGTACCACATCCATTTTGTATTGGCTAAATATTCAAACATAGTGTAACGAAAATTTTAAACACTTCAAATTGCCATTTGTTTCACTAGCACAAAACGGATGGGGGGTAAATATCAACAAAAACAAAACATTGACTCCCCGCTATGTACAGGAGAGTGAAAAGCTGTGTTAGTCATAAGCATTTGACAGAGAGAGAGACTTAAACTAGAAAGCTGGCCAGATGAAATGAGTAATGATGTGAGCATAGAGATCATGGAAAAAAATGACAAGACGTGTCCTGTAAACATGCCATAACCACGTGGGCTGAATGAGCGAACAGTCACTGCCTCTGGTTTGCCTCCTTCCACCCATTTCCTGCTTGACGGTAAACAATGTGCGCTAAATCAGATGTAAATCCTCCTACTCAAGGTACATGTTTATGACTGTCTTCCTCCAAAGGAGTAACAAAGAAAGAACATGTTTAATAATGGATAACAGATGATTTGTCAGGTCAGCTAGGGTACCTGCTTTCAGTCATATATATCTATATCTATATATATATGTGTGTGTGTGTATGTAGTTTGTTCCCACATTGTACCCAGTCCCCTCTCACCCGTTTCCAAAATGCACATAGATGTCAAGCCATTATAACTATTATAGCCATTACTGGCTATTATAAATAGATGACCTCAATTGGGAAATGTACCGAGCTGTGTCTGACTGATCTACAGCACAGGACTCTGGGTTTTAATTATACTCAAGAGCTGATATCAGATCAGGGTACACAGGCAGATGTGGCACTGCTAGCAGGCTTTATCAATTTTGACTCATAAGACAGTCATGGTATTTTAATCTTTTGACATTCATATTACTTTGAAGGGACTCTTCGACATTTTGTAGTACAAAACAAAATTTAAAAAAAAAAAAAACTTCCAGTGGGACAGTAGCATCTGAGCTGAGAGTCTTAAACGGAGGCCTAAGTTTAATTGGACGGTGAGAATATATTTTCTGAATATATAATTGAAAACAATTACACAAACTCAGGGATTGTGACATTTTTGTAAAAATATTTCTTAACTGTAAACTTAATGTTAACTTGCCATTATACCAATAACAATAGTAACAGTGTAATAGTATCAGGTATTGGAGGGTGAGAGTTGAGAAGAACAGTACTGTGAATCTTATCTGCTCCATCTTTCACTATTAAAGAAACAAACAAACAAACAAAAAAACATGTGATTTAAATTAGAGACAAGTACACCTTTGATAGAAAATGACTAAAAAAGATGACTAAAGACCCCTGGCCGTGAGGGCCAACCATGTGGAAGCATGTGATTAATGCGCAAATCATTGCCAGTGTATGCCAGTATGCTGCCTGACCCACTTTTTAGCGTTGTTGGCCAAAACACAGACATGTCTCTACTGGAAGCACAGATGCTAGTGTCACTGATTGCCCCTACCCTCTCTTATTCACTGTGATGAATAATAATCTTTAAATAAATACCCTTCTTCCTTCCCCAAATTACTTTTTCAGTTTGACAAAGCACCCAACACAGGAAGTGTCCTGATGTGATGAAAATAGACCAAAATCTCTTGAAATATTTGCTATTTGCTATGGTTGGATAGATAGATCATCTTTAGTTCGTTTTTAGTTTAAATTCAATTTCAATTTATAACTGTTCATTTAGAATTTCTCTTACTTTTAAGTGAGGGCTTGTGGGAAAAGAGTGCAGGGGTGGCACACCAGTGTGAAAACCGTCTGTGGCTTCACACGTAGGGTCACTGCGGCTTTTAGCACGGTTTCCTTTTTCACTAAACACAGTTCATTGATAGCAGTGTGCATATTTTTGGCCTTTGTAATATTAATGTCAGCCTTTCCTTCCCTTTCCCCTTTTCCCTATTCCTCTCTGTCACAGAGGTGTGGAGCTGTAGCCTTCAAAAGTTGGGAGCAGAATGCCATACAGGTTCGCATGCTGGGTAAGAATGATCATTGACCCGATTCCATCAATGTGCTACGTATGCTGTAAATACAGCATATGTAGTCAGCTGTAGTCTGGTAGAAGATAGTGTTTTCAGATATTTGGTAATAGTGTTTCAGGCTTTTACTGACCTTTGGCCGAGAATAATCTCTATGTCAAACAGGGATGCATATTTCCGCTATCTCTGTAAACTGTCTACATTGTTCAGCTCTGTGGGTTTCAATACACAATGTGTTTTTAATCTGGAAAAGTCCTACATATGCAGGACTTAGCCTGCTCAGGCCATGTTTTTAAAGGCTTTGTCTTGAGAGGAGATATAGCTGTTAATCATAACTACAGTCTTAGACCTTGGGGATGAGACGATGAAGTGTAGCCACAACAGTGTGTCTAAAAATACAAATGCTGATGTCGTTTAACCCCTTACACCATGAATGTCATTGTAGCTGTTATAAAAACACAACCAGTACTATTTCTTGAAAGCTACTATATGAGACACTTTCACTGTTAAGACTCACTGTGTTATTTAACGTTTTTAAAATACATCTATCCTTATATCTATCGATTTATCTATCTAAATGATAGGTAATGGGTACAGGCTAGTTTAATGACTGCAGGCTATAACTAGGCAGAAGACAGACACTGTGATGACAGTACTCTTTGGGAAACTGAAACTCAAAATTAGGAAGGGGTTCCCATTAAAGAAAATAAGACACCTGAAAGAGGTCAGTGAGTCAGCCGAGCTGATTTTTGTTCACAGCTCTGACTTTGACCCTCTTTAGTTTCACATGGTTTGTGCGGGAAATCCTTGACAATGCTTGAGTTTTACGGAGAAATGCTTGAAAACATTTGAAATTGGAATTGCACTGATATCTTTATAGGTCACTGTTTGTTTCAGTAGTTTGCCTGAGATGAATAAAATCATTTAGAGAAGATTTTATCTTTGTCTTTCTCAGAAAATGTAGGAGACGTTTGTCGATTATTGCATGCTGCTCTGAGCGTGTGACTGTAGTGTGATCAGCTATTCTTTTTTTTTAAGTCTGTGGGTGGGACATGACAACATGTGGGGGACACTGCAGCTTCAATGAGTGCAGGCTTGAAAAGAAATCATATTAAATTAAAGAAAGACCCAGTCTTCAAGTCTCCTTCAAAAATCTAAAGGACAGAGAGTCAGTGGTTTCCAGCCATATAAAGTGATCTTTATTAGAAAACCTACAAAACGTACACTGTTCACATCTTTTTTTATTTTTTATATGTGCACATGTTGTGTATGAGCTGTGTCTATCTGATAGATAATGACTGGTTAAACCACGGCACTGTTTACCCCCTGTTAACATGTCGTGCAGAGATCTGGAAATGCATTACAATGATGCAGACTAAAGCCATATGTAGAGAGTGAGCAACTGGTTAAAATTCACTGTACAGATTACAAATGATTTCAAATGTTAAAATTTGAGTTGAATGAAATCTTAAGTATGTGTTATTAATGTTGATATAGCATTCTGCCTTAAAGGAACACCTCAGACTTGAACAGAGAGTTATCAGACACAGATATGTTTTTATTTGCTGGTGGTTTTAAGTAAAAGAGGCATTTCTACTGTTCTCCTTAGGCTACAGAGATTTAGTGTTCCAATCAACCAAGCTAAAAAGAGTAACCCAAGGCACAGATTTTCTTATCTGGTACAAGGTAACCTTTAATTAAAAATTAATTCAAGCTTAATTAAATATTAATTCAATAGTACAATGTTTATGGCAGCAAGACAGACATTTATGCCAGATGTAATGTAAATGTATCATTTTCCACAAGGATGGAATGCACATAAGGTCACTGTGACCTTGACCTTTGAATACTCAGATATAATCAGGTTATGATAAAGTCCAGGTAATCACATTTCATATTTGCCAAAATTGCAGAATTTTCCTTAAGGCCGTTGTATGAATGAATGATGTGAACATATAGACAGTCCAAGGGTTCAATCCTCTGAAAATGGCTGTCACTAGTCTAAGCATAATAATATTCCATGTTTAAGGGAAAATTTGTTTCTGGTGTGAATATAGTAAGATTCTTGGTGCAAGCACAGAGAAATAGTACAAATACAGCCAACAAGAAAATACATTTTACACAAAATACCAAATGCTGATCTAAGCTACAATGAAACAACTATATTCTCAGCACATAGCAATGATACATTTTCAATGAATTACTCTGTTCTGCATTTACTCTCACTGCCTGCTTCACACAGTTTCTCACAGTAGTGTATCTTTTATCTTAATGCTCTTTGTCTCGTGATTTCTTAGAACGAACTCCCTGCAAGTGATACGTGGCGTTCAAGGCTATGTTCCTGTCATGTGTGTGTGAGGGTGAGTGTGTGTGTTGAAACTTTTGTCTGCATGTGACCGTTTCTCAAGGAAACAATTCCACTGGAAAAACCAAAACTGTTAGTACTGCATCCTCCAAATGAAGTGCATGTAAAGAGGAGCACATGCTATATCTAACTGGCTTACATTCACTGAAATTTATTCAGATTAATAGATTTCAGCAGCCACAGAAATACATATGTTTTCAGTAATGTAGCAGGTGATAACGAGTAACAGATACTTCCATGTGAAAGTTCATTTTTCCTGCAGAAACAGAGCTTCTAACATCTTAGGGAGCTAGTCACACTAAAATACTAACAACAATATCTACATCAATTTTAGCTGTCATTATGATCTAGTTTTCTGCTTTTATCACATTTTTATCTCACTGTTATGGTTCTGAAAAGCTGGATGGATAAACTCAGCGTTATCAGAGACAACTGATAACCAGCAACCTTGTGATCTCATTTATCAAGGATGCCCAGTGTTGGGCTTCAATGCTGAGGAGCTTCATCAGCCTTGGTTCCTTATGGGAACCAGACTACATTTCAGTGGGTTTGAGAACTGAATATTCTGTTATTTAGTAAAAGAAAGTCGTGACAGGCAGAATTTATAGGCTGCATTTGTGAGTCATCAGTGAATTTCATGTAATAAGTCTTTCCAAAGGCAATGACAACAGTGTTTCTGCAGTTTTGCCATTGCCAGCTTTTTAGGTCCAGCACAAGCAATTTGCAGTGGAAATCCAGGTCTTTAATGGTTGAAAAGACATAAAACAGAGAGGTTTGAACTTGTCTTGAGGTACAAGTCTCTGCTACAATTGGGCCAATAAAATCAATTAGGCTAGAGAAGGGACACAGTTGCATGATGCATAATGGTTGTATGAGATAAAAGAATGAATTAGGCTTAAGGTAGAATTGATAGAACAGAGGATTGCAGATAGTTAGCTTTAGTTTAGGGACATTAGCTAGCGGATTTAAAAATTTCTTCATTTTAATTTTGAAAACTGACCATTTTCTTTTAACATTTCTAAAACATGAAAATCTTCTAAGAATTTAAAGTTGTTTTTTTTTTTTTTTTTTTCAAATCTTCTTCTGCCACTCTCAAAAATCCTTGCTGTGTTTTGGCCCAGGGCTGGTTAGTCACCTATACTGAAGAATTCAGAGCCAATAAATCACAGCAAATCCACCCAAGTGTTCCTGTGCCAGTGAGGCCTTAATGAATGGTGACTCACAGCATGCACCTCGTTTTACCCCCGAGCAGAAGAAGTTTATAATTTTATTCTGTTGAATCCTGCTCCTGTGGCATTGTTACTGAGTCAGTGCACCTGGGAACAGGGCATTAGTAAAAAAAGAGCTTATATGCATAAGAGTTAAATAAACTATGCGCACGTAGGGGTGGGAATCTTAAAATAGCTCCTGATATGCTGATGACGCAGATTGCAAACTCTTTCAGGTGATCGGTCCACTTAGTTGTAATATTCACTGTCAATACAGTGTGCTGATTAGAAAACGCAATATGTAATAGGCTGCAGTGATAGGTGGCTTGCTCTTTGTGGTAACACCATTAGTCAATATTCTGCCAAAGTAATCAGTGACAACTTCCCTCTGTTCTGTGTTTAAATATTTATTAGCACCAAGTCCTGTGCAATACAAATCCCATCCCAACTTCTTAAGTTTTCCCAAAGTAAATAAATAAATAATTTTAAAAAGTTTTTAATGTCAGAGTTGATGATTTAAAGAAAGATCTCCCACTCTGGAGACTGAACCTTGTAAAATGACACAAAAATTACCGCATAGGCTCTGTCAAGATTCAACACAAGATACTAAATTGAGCTAAAGGCAAACACATAATTAATGGTACAGTCCTTTTTGATGTCTGTGTAACTGAAGAAGAGATTTTTTTTTTTGCCATGAAAAGGCAAAGAGCAGGAATTATGTAGTTTTTCATTCCACTGTGGTAAACTGGTGTGTCAGTCCAATCATTTAGTTCTGTAATACCATAAAACCCCAGTCATACAGGTCTGAGGACTTGTCGGTGACCCTGCAGGCAACCCAAAGTTCTTGTGACCTCCAACAACTGCTGAACAAGTGAAATTCAAATTTTAATTTGCTAAATAGTTGGCATCAGGGAATATACATTTTTCACTATTGACCGATGGTTACCATGGGATCACTGACCAGCCTCTAGACCAGTGTGGTTTAATTAGTTATAGGTTAGTTACCATATGCTTAATTTAAAATTATTTGTTTCATAATTGCAGTGGCAATGAGGTATAAGTTAGTGGTTCTGGTAAGAAATTGGTAAAAGAGCCTGTTTAGAGAAGCTGCATGGTTTATTTAGCCTTGAGTATAAATACCATATTGCAAGAGGAATCAGTGGGATATTGTCCTGTACTGACATTTTCCCCCATACCTAAGCACGGTTAAATTAGACAAAGACAAAGAGTTGATTATTTGATCGATTTACTGTTTGTGATAATTAAAGGATACGTGTAGACATTGTGCTGGGGTTCTCTAGATTATCCATCTTATCTGGGGCTGGGATGCGAGGGCAGCAAACCAAGCAGAGATGCCCAGATGCCTGGTAACACTCACTGGATCTACCTCAGGGCCTCTTCCTGGTAGAACATGTCCTCACCTAGAAGACGCCCAGGTGCCATCCTAGTCAGATGTTTTAACCACCTCAACTAGCTCTTAACTGTGGGAAGGAGTAGTGTCTACTCTGCGTCCCTTCCAAATGTCTGAGCTCTGTATCCTATCTGTAAGACAGAGGCCAGCCATCCTTTGGAGAAAGTGCATTTCCACCGTCTCATTCTTTCATTCACTACCCAGAGCTCCTGACCATAGGTAATGGTGAGGGATGTAAATAGACCAGTGAATTGACATCTTTGCCTTTATGCTCAGCTCTCGCTTCATTACAACAGACCAGTACCAGTTGCCCTCTCAATCTCCTGCTCTCCTGTCCCCTCACTTATGAGCAAAAGTTCGAGATACCAAAACTCCCCCACTTGGGGCAACAACCCATCCAATCTGGAGGGTGCATGCCACCCTTTTCCAGCTGAGAATTTGAAGATCCTTGAGTGGTTAAAAAGTTGGTCCAGCGTTCCACGGCCACGACAAACACTGCATGGTTTCTCCTGGATCTGAGGTTTAGCTAACAGATGGACTCCTCTCTGGTACCGTGAGTGACCTCAGTGCCCCCTCGTCCCCCTAATTTTGCTTCCTTTATAGAAGCTATGTCAGTGGGATTGAAGAAATCCTAAAATTATTCCTTCCACATCCTGACTATAGCCTAAGTTGACATCACCTCGCATTTTGTCCGAATTTCTTCAAGACCGATCAAAAGTCATGCTCACCAAAGATCTCCGCTCCTGAGTTTTTGCTTCAACTACTACCAGAGCCACACTTTGCCTGCAAGTACCTACGAGCTGCCTTCAGACACCCACAAGCTAACCAAGCCCAATAGGATTGCTTCTCCAGCCTAATGGCTCACTTCACCACTCATGTCCACCGTCTGGTTGAGTTTACTACCTCTATTTATGTTATTGTAATTTTCAATATCTCTCTTTAATTTTTTTTTAAAGTAATTTGATGCATTGGAAGTTGAATGGACATTATTTAATATTAGTAGTATTTTCTATTGTTTCCATCCAACAATGATGCATATAATTGAAAAAAACTGTAGGCCTGTAGTGAGTTCTTATAGTCTTGTCTGCCTTTAAATGCTAAATTTGTAAAAATAGACTTAATGTTTTGAACTACCGTTATTGTGAAAATGAATTCGGGGGACTGATGCGTCTGTGTATATATCCTAAATTCACCTCAAACAGCTTTGGTCTCACTATTCTCACCATGTGACAGAAGCTGTGAACCGAAGCTCGACGGTGTTTCCCACAATCCTATTGGTCTGTTATTGGGCTAGTAGGCAGAGAGAGACGGTGTGTGAGCAAGCTTAGAGAGGGGGAAGGAGGGGCTTTTAGACTCCACAACAAGGTTGGCGCGAGTGAGATTGAAGAGGGAAGAGAGAATGCGGCAGAAGGAAGGAGCAGACTGTCAGTGGCTCTGGGACAGAGGGATACGCAACGATTCTCTTCTCTTGTTTTTTGGCTTTTCACGGCGCCTCACTTTTTGTTTCTTTTTTGTCACTCCTCACCTCTATGCTCTCATTCTTTCTGTTCGACTGACTTTCCTTTTACTGATACCGTGTCTCCCTGCAGTCTCTGTTACACTGTCCTACATCTAGACAACTCCTTCATCCTCACCCATGGCTACCTGACAGTGAGCTTCTCCTTCTGCCTTCTCTCTTCTTCTGCCCTCTCTCTTCTTCTCCCTCTTTCTTTGTCAACACCACCATATTTTCTCACCCTCTCCTCTGTTTCAGCCTCTGCTTTAGTTTGATCTTTTTTGGTGCACCTGTCATCCATCCTTCCATCCCTGCGTGGTATCAAAATGCCTGTCCTAGAGGGACTCTGGGGCCCAGATCTCAGGATGCGGGACACCGGTCTTGATGTTGGGGTCTGTCCAGAGGAGCCTCCTAATTCTCCAGTTTGGGGTCCCCTCAGGACTCCTCCTGTTACATGTGGTGGCCTCTCCCTGGCCCTGGAGCTACCAGCTCTTATACGGCAACTCAGAGCAGCGTGGAGAGCACGCAAGGGAGGCTCTCAGGGGCCAGAGAGAAATCAAGCAAGTCCTTGGGTGGAATCAGGAAAGGAGCAGGAAGAAGAGATAAAGCTGGACACAGAAAACAGGAGCGCACATGTGGAAGGTAATGCGTCCAAGTTTGAGAGAGACAAATTTCATGAGTCTCAGTTTCACCCATTAGCACTGAAATTAGTTTAAGGTCTTGTTTTTTTGTGGTTTTGCAAATGCATTTCATTTTTTTAATTTAAATATTCAGCTTCTGAGTCCGTGCCATGTTTTCACTGTTAACAAGACAGATTTGACAGATTGTCTCTGACAAGCACTCCTCAGGCCGTATGCTTACATGTGCGTGTGGTCGTACGCCACGCAGGTCGAAATGTGGTTCAGAATAGTTCAGACAGCTGAGCAGAGTAGGCAGTGAAATGAGGGATTTGGGCTGTAAAGCCAGAGGGTCCATTAAATAAAGCTGTGTTACCATCTGCTGAGCTGCAGCTGTCCGTGTGACATCATCAATCAAGCCTATGTCTCTTACTAACGAAGTTCAGCATCAACAGCAATTAAGGACAATGTGTTTTATATTTAACAATCACAGTAATAAAACATTGGAAAGTTGCTTAGCATCAGTTGCATAGCATCATTATCACATAGGATGTGATTCAAAAAACTTACGTTGACTGAGTATTTATTGAATATTTATTTTTGACATTTAGAAGTGTTTTCGGCTCGATCTCGGGCTTCTTCTACGATACCTTCAGTTTGTCTTATCAGTGTTTAGTGAGACTTGACCTTTTAAGGAAAATTAATAGGTTTGAAGTCTGACGGCAACTGGAAAATATTTTTATAATAATCTGATGATTAAAATTGGAACAGTGTGGATTTTTAATAATGAATCGATGATTCGTAATGTGGGGAATTACCTTTGCTGACTCAAGCAAGGGGGAAAGGGAGAAATACTGTTTTCTGTCGGTGACTTTCCCTGTGATGACCTCATACATGCAACGATTTCTTAATGAGGGCGAATGGCTGTCTGCGCACTGTTTGATATCAGCACATACAAATGTGTGGAGACACTGCTGATAAGTTGTCAGTGGTGATTGTGAGTCATTGTGACATTTACTGTAGCAAGGGCTTAAAGAAAGCGTCACAAAGCACAGATGGATAGTTTTTAAAAAACACAATAAACTTTCAATAAACTGTGGTTTTGGATGTCAGTATTAGCAAGACAATGAAGTAGAAGTGCACATACTCATAAAAAAAATAAAAGAATGGTAGCATTACCAGTGGGTTTTTACTGTATCTGCTCAGTATGTTTACTGTATTTATCTGTGTATCCAGATAAAGCAGCAGCTGTTGGTGGAAGAAAACATCATCTCCCCCTTTGTGTTTAAAATGTGTTTTTCCTTTTGTTGTTGTTTTTTTTTTTGGGGGGGGGGGGGATCTGTTAAAATTTCAGAACAGCCCCAAAGTACAGTTTGTGCCACAAACACCCACAGATTCATGGAAGCCAAGTGAATGTATTCCTGTCAGTTCCCCTGTGTCTGCTCGCGTGAGTGGGCGCTATGTGGCAAGTGTGCCATCTTGTTTTTGTATTTGGAATCAGGGATTTAACCTCATTTACAAGCGTGCATGTGCACAACAGCATGGTCTGCGTGACGAGGCGCATGCAACAGCATGGTCTGCGTGACGAGGCGCATGTGCGTCGCCGCTTCTTTAAAACACCTCCCGACTGATTCACGTTTTCATCTGAAATGACCCAGTTTTGCGCATAGTGGAATCAATGACCTATTTTACCACACGGAGTTAAAGGAAGAGAGAGAGAGAAAGAGGGATGGAGAAGAGGAGCAGGTGGTGATGGAAATGATGGCTCATATTGAGAAGGGATGGGGTGTAGTTGTTGAACGGGAACGAAGGATGAGGGCACTAATGGAGAGGAAGGAGGATGTGCAGAAAGATGCCAAAAATTAGGGGAGAAAATGAAAACTTGGAATGATGTGAATGAAAAATACTGCAGCTTGAATAGAGGGAGAGAGAGGTGGGGGTGGAATTGGTGTGATTGTGTTTGTCTGAGTTAGAAGGAGGATGATCTGTGACTGCGGTGTTTTTCCAGAAGATGTATTTCCTCCTTTCCTCGCGCATCAGAACACAGGATTAAGAGCAAAGAGGCCTTCCCCTTATTCTCCTTTTATTGCAAAAACTAGGCCAGTGGGACTCCTCTGCCTTGCTTTAGCAGGCTGAGTCACTTCCCCGCAGCACTTGTTTTTGTTTTTTTTACATGTATAAATCAGGATTTATAACATTTGCACCATATGTTTTTTCCTGCAAAGCACACATACACACACACACACATGCAAACACAACATCTACCTGCAAATTCCAACGCTTTGGCAGCTTAAACTTGCATAGCAAGATCTGGCAACTTGAGGGCGTTACCACAGTGACTCAAACCCCATTAACAGGTAGTTCAGTTGCTTTTAGCATCGCCTAAGCAAGACTCAAAGAGGTGATGTGATTTGGCAACCTTAGGGATATAATACGCTCCAGTTCCCCACAACTGCCGTGTAAATTATTCAGTATACCCATAGCTTATTCAAGTGCAAATTTTATCTGTGTGCATGTTGGCTGTGACTTAGGACCTAGTTCTTTTGTGTCTCCTCTCTGGCCTCAAAGTGTGTGAATTGCAAAGTGCTAAACAGAGGAAGTATTAGGAGTCTCTGTTTAGCTTTTGTGCTCCTTCTCCATCAGATAGATGCTCGAACCACAAGGAAAACCCAGAAGGGGACCTCTCAGGCTATTCAAGACTGTGGATGAGCGTTCACACAGTATGCTGAAACACTCGATTCCTTTCAGGAGAAAATTTGCTGTTTGAAATCCATTGGCATTTATCAATATGTTCCCCAGAAAACATTTGTCAGCTGTGTAAACAGTGGAAATCAAGACATTAGGCTGATAAAACAATCTTTTCAGAGAAGGAGCAAAAACAAGACTCAGGCTCTTCAAAGAAATCTATTTTTTTTACCAGAAAAGAAAAAGGTTCAGGTCTTTCAATTAGTCTTTGGTTGTAAGACAAACCTGACATTTGATTCAGATTAAAACCAATTGAAACCATCAGTTTCAGCTACACACACACACAGACACACACACAAAGTTAAGGCAATAACAATCTGATAAAGGCAAAGTGTTAGTGTAATCCATTACAGCTGCAAGGTGGCATGAAATCCATTTTCCTCTGGCAAACCTGGATGAGATGCACGATGTCCTGGTTCTTCTGTGTCATCAAGGATCCTCTTGTTTCATGGGGGCTAATCTAAGAACATCTGAATCTGAATCCATGAGGCTGATTATCTTGACTATCTACTTTAAGTACAACACTGTTCCCAAAACCCTTCTGGCTGTTCTGTTTTTTGTTCTTTGTAAAGTTTTATTTTGCTGTTTTCACTGCTTTGAGGCATTGTAAACCCACACAGGTTTTTGTTTGTATCATCTCTGCTAAGCACATTGAGTGTACTTACAATGAAATGTCTTATATAAATAAAATTGCCATTGCCGTCAGCCCCTTGTTTGCTCTCATTCCGTCTCCGCGCTTCCTCTTGAAACGTTGACTTATTATTCATGGGGTATGTGTGCCACTAAAAGCCACCACAAAAATATAATCCCAAATCTTTCTTTCTTTATTCATGTTCCTCGGTTACACCCCCCTCTTTCTTTCTTTCTTCTCTCCATCTAGCTGATGGCAGGCTGAACACTGGTCATGCTGGTGTGCTGCTGGCTGAGAGACGAGGCTCCTACCCGTTGATTGATCTGCGAATTTTAAAAAGTAAGTCTCCTCATTTAAAAAAAAAATACATGTAAAAAACTATTCTCCTTTATACTTCTCTGGAAAATTTAATTTTCTTGGAACAACAATAAACTGTATTTGATTGTTTCTGTATTTCAGTCTAATATTAACACCTACTAAAAGGTACAACAGTGAAATTTAAGTCAAACAGTCAAGATTTAATTGAAGGGCAAACTTTCAGTTTTCATTCAAAGGTTTTAACAAATGTTAATTAATTAAAACATTAATTGTTTGCAGATCACACACAATATAAGGATTGTTTTTAATACTTGGGTGAAAATCAGCCCATGACTGCCTGAAGTGTAGAACCCATGAGCATCATCAGATACTGTGTTTCATCACTTGAGATGCTCTTCCGGGCGTTTACTGCAGCCACCTTCAGTTGCTGCTTGTTTCCGGGTTTTTCTGCCTTCAGGTTTGTATTTAGTAACTAAAAAGCCTCTCTGTTGTGTTGAGATCAGGTGACTGACTTGGCCATTGAAGAGTATCTTATTTTGCTGCCTTGAGAAACTCTTGGGTTGTTTTTGGAGTTTGCTTTGGGTCATGATCTGGTTGCACTGTGAAGCTCTGTCTGATCAGTTATGCAACATTTGGCTTAATCAGAGCAGAGAGTGTAGCCTTGTACACTTCACAATTCATCCTGCTGCTTCTATCATGCAGTCACATCATCAATAAACACCATCCAGCCATACATGCCTATGCCATAACATTACCTCCACCATGTTTGACAGATGATGTGGTATGCTCCGGATCATGAGCTGTTCCTCTCCTTCTCCATACTTTTCTCTTCCCATCATTCTGGTGCAAGGTTTCACCTGTCAGATTCTTTTTTCTTTTCCAGAACTGTAAAAACTCTTTGAGGTAGGGCTGTGCGATATGACCAAAATCTCATATCCCGATATAAGAATTCTATTTTCCCGATAACGTTATAAATCACAAAAATGTTACATTTCCTGTAAATTCTGTGAATCTCAGGCAGCTCGACTTGAGTGAAGTGTTTCCAGCTGCGCGTCCTTCACCCGGAGTCGAGGGTTTTAACCGATGCATGAAACTATACATTTTTTGACATAAATTGTATTCATTACACGGCGTGCTGCGGGTTGCCTGTTCTAACGTTTGAGTCTAAGGTTTATTTTTTAGCACCTGGCGGCTATTTTTTTTACTTCTCATCCGTAAATAATCTGCTCTTTCACGTGATTCAGTTTATTTTGAAAAGTCTCAACAGGATCTTGAGCTTTATTGTGAAAAGTTTATGTGGAACATAAACAAGCGGACACGCGAAGGTGTTACCGTCGTTGTTGCTAACCACAACGCATAAAAACAGGCGCTTGTCCGTCGGTAGTGTGGTTATATTAAATATAAGAGAAAGAGAGAACTTTAAGAAATTAATATAGCCACTACAGTGACCATCAGAACGATGAAAAAATATTGCCGTAAACAGTCTAATCTTGCCTTGTTGTTCTTGAGTGTTTACCAGTGATTTGCACCTTGTTATGAACAATGATACACCTCCTCCAGAGGTGTGTTCATGACTTGGTTAGATGTTGTAAAGTTGTTTTTCTGAACCATGTAAATGATTGTATTGTCATCCACTTTAACTGTCTTCTGTGGTCTTTCAGGTCTTCGAGTGTTACTTAACTGGTATTCCTTCGTTTTAAGAATGTACCAGATTGTAGATTTAGCCACTCCTAAAGTTTTTGCTCCTTCAGTGATAAGTTTGTTTTATCAGCCTAATGTTGGCCTCTCTCACTTACCCTGACATCTCTTTGAATCAACTCCAGATATTGTCTGCATCATTTGGGAACAGGCCTCATCTGTCCATGAAACTGCTTGTCAGTCAATTGTTATGTATTATTGTAGGGTCTACCTTACAATATAAAGCGCCTTGAGGCGACTGTTGTTGTGATTTGGCGCTGTATAAATAAAATTGAATTAAATTAAATTATTTTTGACCCTCTGATAATGGAGAACTGTGTTAAAGAATGGCTATAAGTCATAAACAATTAATGCACAATTTTTTAACCCCCTTATCTTAAAGCAGAAAGTCTGCACTTTAATCACATCTATTTTTTCTTTCTTTGATTTAAAATCCACTGATGTTGATCACAGAGGCCAAACAATCTCATTGTTCAAAACAGTTACCTAACTGTACATCAGTGTGAAGCAGTGTTAGTCATGTCAACCTAAGAAAGTGCTCAAATTTCTTAGTTTTTTTTTTCTTGTTACATAACAATTAAAAAATACTATCCTTGTAAACTACAAAGGCCTTCTAGAAAAGACTGTCTAAAATGGCACAGCTATCTTAATTTTTAAACAGTCTGACATTCCCCCCTCCCTTTTTTTTGCTTTTTACTAAGCTGTTTATTTCAGCTATAAATACATTTAATGATTAACAACACATGGTAAAAACAAACAAACAGTTTTTATGAGTGCTTCTCATTTTAACATATATATATTTCTCTTGTTTACTGGCATCAGGTTGGATGTGATAGGCTACTACTGCCAGATGGTGGCAGCAATGTGCCTGTAAGCAGTTTACTGAGCATGATGAAACAATAACAAGAAGAAGAAAAAACAAAGCAGTAAAACATGTGTGCCACTGTGAAATTAGATGCTACTGTATAAACAGGAGAAACATACAAAGCCAGAGACAACCACAGCTTTCATGAAGGAGGTTCAGTGCAAACTCATATCACAAGTCTACCACAACTATGCACAGTCATTTGAGCAGGGGTGGAAGAGGGGATTTTCAAAGAGTAGGCAAATACCTCCTGGTGAATAAATTATTTTTGAAATTCCCACCCTTTGTAATGATGGGGTTTTACCTAAAATATTTCTCTTCTTGGTTTCTGTGACAGAACAACATACCATTTAAATCCTGTAGGTCACCCATTTGTGTAGAAAATGTGTTTCAGCTATTCACACAACATGCATTTTCTTTCTTTTTGTAATTTAAGCCAGTGCCCAACAGGGGGAGGTAGAGACCATCACCAGGAGAAAGGTGAAGCGTCTCCTGAGCTTCCAGAGATACTGCCACGCCTCTAGGTTGCTGAGGGGCTTAGTTCCTCACACCCCCAGGTCCTTACACTTACTTGATGATGACTACCTGGGACAAGCTGCTGTGAGAAAACACACACACACACATATTCATATGCAGTCAAAGCCATACACATATTCCCAACAGATAAAGTCTGACAATTTTCTTTCTTTCTTTCTAGCACATGCTATCGAAAGTAGGCACATGGAACTTTGACATTTTCCTCTTCGATCGTCTTACAAACGGTGAGATGATTTATTATGAAATTGGTTATTTTCATAAACTTTTTTGACCCCCACCTACAGGATACAATCCACCATCACTCTATGCATGCTTCCAGCACAAACACTGTAAAAAGTTATTCCATATGAAATGTAAAACGTGATTTTTTTTTTACTTGGTGGACTTACTGATCTGAGCTATATGAATTCTTTTGAATATCAATGTTGTGTGCTTTAGGTAACAGCCTGGTGACGCTGATGTGCCATCTCTTCAATGTCTACGATCTCATTCACCACTTTGAGCTGGACATGGTCAAACTTAACAGGTTTCTTGGTAAGCTGCAATAAAGTGTTAATAGTTTTTTTAAGCTTCCGACTTTAGGATTTCAACACTTTCTCAGCTTTAAAACACTGCTGTCCTTACACATAATTATTTCTCCTGCCTCCATAGAAACATTACTTACTATGAAGTGCGCCTGCACTGTTATTTTGGCGGGACTGAAAGCTGAGAAGGAAAACTCACAATTGCTTTTTACTCAACCAGTAAATCATTACAAAAGAGACTCTGTGCACTAACAACAAATCTGGGCAAAAGGGATAGTCCGCACATTCCTGTAGTAAGTGAATATTAACCCAGTAACCATAGCAAGCTAAATGGTACCTCATAGATACTGCAGAGTAACAATGAGCTACGTGTTGTTATGGCAACAGAGCACACAGTCAACATTGTTTTGTAATTTCACACAGCAGAGGAAAGAAACACAATCTATGGGTTCAAGTATAAATGAATTTTTGCACGATGGAAATGACATTAAATGCCCCACCAAAATACTATCTGTCTATCTATCTATCTATCACCTGCCAGCTTCCTAGTACTGTGCAAGTCAGTGTGATGTCTGATTGTGCTGGGTGTAATGTAAAGATAATGCAGGAAGTAGTGTGGTAAAATCACAACAAACAAGAATTTATTATTTCCTGTAGTGAGATTATGTCTTAACCTGATCATCTCCAATGCCAGCTGACCCGATTCAGACATCGTCTGGACTTTGTGTGCGTAAACTGATCGCAGTAAAGACATTTCAAGTCATCAGAATTTTATAAAACTAATTAGCCATTTATAGGACTTGTTAAGGAGTAAACACATCACCCGCTGTGTTCACTCCTTCTGAATTAAACTCTGGTTCTTTTTCTATCGCGGTGCAGTTTGCTTGTGCAGGTGTGAATTTGGTTATCACACCATGGTGTGACTATGATCCAAGCTATGAGGATTCAGCTCCCACATACCAAGAGACCATTAATAATTGACATATGAAACTATCTAGCACATATATTTGTATCGCAGGCCGGACGTGACACCCTTGGACCAGGGTAAACAAACTGTTGGTGTGAAAACACCCTTAAAATCAAATGGAGATTGAAACAGTCAAAACAGTAGTGCAGGTCAGTGGTGTGAAAGTCGTGTTTCACAGGGTTTGGCCTTGTGTTTTTCTTTGCTAGGCATGGTGCAGGAGGACTACCACTCCCAAAATCCCTATCACAATGCTGTTCATGCTGGTGATGTTACTCAAGCCATGTACTGCTACCTAAAGGAGCCCAAGGTAATGAATAATACTGTATTCACACACACACGCGCTCTGCCTCTCTCTGTCTGTCATACTCACACTGTAAGACCTCACCAGGCTAAGCTTCTCCTTGACATATTCTATTAGCTTTGTTCCCTCTGGGATAATTCGCGCTCACTTAGACTCAACGACACATCAATCCATAGCTCTGAGAACTCTCCAAAGCCCTCTGACCAGATTAAGCTTCTCTGCATCTTTCCCTTTTTTCAGTAATTGCTTTTGTGTCCTCTTTTGCTCTGTGAAGTGCTTTGTGATGCTTCTATTTCGTTAAAAGCCCTGAATGAAATTCAGTCAGCACATGCACCAGTGTGTCATAGACAACAAACATCCCTTTATAAGAACAGGCCTGGAGGTCAATATTCTATGATTACATGCTATGGCACACATCTAGGCTTTAACTGCAAGTACTTTAAATGGCATGATACACAATTTATTTTCTCCAGCAGGTAATATTTGTAGGCTGGTGCTATGAAAGTTAGAGGTTCTTTATACCACATTCAGATCTACTGAATGAGTAAAGCACAAGAATCACAGATCAAAACACTCACATTATGTAGACACACACGCACACACACATATTTTATCTACAGTCTGAGAAGCTGTTTTTAAAAGTGCTACAGTCATCAGCCCACATAAAATATTTAAAAAACAAACATATTACGGTGTGCCCCCACAATGCCAACAAGTGCATTTCCTTTCTTGCCTTCTCTTTTGAATGATTCTAGTTGAGTGAATTTATAAAATACATATTTTAGCCTGGTTTTCTGAAAATTGGTGTCAACGTCTGACTAGGGTTGTCACAATATTAGAATTTTCAACTCTGTACCAATACCTATGAAAATACTTGATACCATTTTTAGTACCAAAAGGACGATTTTGACCCAATCCTGCAAAAAACAGAAGTAATGGAGGAGAAGTCGTGGGTCAAAAAAGTTAACTTTAATTTGGCAACTGAATTTTTTCCTAATTCTAGTTCAATGTAACAGAAGTATTTAAGATTAACATTAGAGGTTTTATTAATTTTACAAATATTTTAAAAATTTCATAACAGTTCTTAAAGGTAAAATATATTTTAGAACCTACTAATAAACAGGGTACATCAACACATTAACTAACACATCTTAATAATCAAAATATTGTAGAATAAGAGTATTATTGAAAGGTTACAAATGAACTTTGGATCCATTCATACAAGCATTGTTTTTTCTACACCGAAGTGCTTTCCATCCAACATTCAAACTTCAAAGAAGGTATCAGACAGCAACTTGGGGTTCAGTATCTACCTCAGTGATACTTTGGCATGCAGACTGGAGCAGCCAGAGATCAAACTACCGAGCTTCCAATTAGTGGATGATCTGCCCTACCTCCTAAACTACAGCTGGTGTAGCCAGTAGCTAGTTAAACACGCAGATACTGTTTGTTTTTGTTTTTTTATGCCACTGCATGAATGTTTAAAATCTCATACACAACCTCTTTTGTAAGTACCAACTGTAAAAACAGACCCAAGAAGTGGCAGTAATAAGAAAGTTTTCTTTCTTTGCACTTGTCAGACTTAGTATTATTCTCCAAAGAACACGTGTCTTTTCACAATCAAGCAAAGAAGCTTTCTTTAAAATTTCTTTAAAATGAGTCCAAGTCTTCCTCCTGTGTAAAGAACAAACATTGCTGTGTTGTAGCTGGCAAAGCATCTGAGTCCTCTGGACATATTCCTGGGTCTGATGGCAGCAGCTGCCCATGACGTGGACCATCCTGGAGTCAACCAGCCCTTCCTCATCAAGACCAGACACCACTTGGCATCCCTCTACCAGGTACACACCGGTTTGCAGATGGATGTCAGCGTGTGGATGAAGGGCCTTGTGTCTCAGCCTGTTTGAAACACAGTTTGGTTTTTATTTGTCCTGTCTAGAACACATCTGTGCTGGAGAGTCACCACTGGAGATCTACTGTGGGCATGCTGCGAGAGTCGGGACTGCTGTCCCACCTGCCTGCTGACATGTCGTAAGAACACACAAACACGAATACAGCATAGCAGGCTGATTTGGATATTTGAAAGTGTTACTGTAAAATTTCATTTGTTTAAATGGACAATAGGCAGGCTTAAGCTTTAACTTGCACAATATAATGGCTCTAAAATGTAAATCCATCTGTGTTTGGACTGAGAGCCTCACGTCCACTATGTAAGTCTTTTGGAGGGTAGTATTCTAGTACTACTTTATACAATTAAAGCATTTTTGCTACTCTTGTTTCTTTGCACCATGAGTCTTTGAGCCTTCACAAGAAGGTCAGAGGTCAATCTCGGTATGTGAGCGCCAACCAAGGCGCTCTCGATGTAGGAAGTTATTGTAAAACCAGTTGTTGCTCGGTTACAGGTGGAGTTGAAAGTTTATGTTTTGCTGTTTCGTCTTGGTGACGCTTCCCTCTTTTCTGCAGGCGGGACATTGAACAGCGGCTGGGCTCTCTCATCCTGGCTACAGACATAAACAGACAAAATGAGTTCCTAATGACCTTCAGAGAACATCTGGACAACCAGGACCTGGATCTTCAGCTGGCTTCACACAGACACTTTATACTGCAGGTATAGTGCACCGTCTCCATTTCTCACAGCAATTCTTCCTGTGACTTCAGCTTCATTATAAGCTGAATTTGAATGAAAACCTTGTCTACATTTACTGTATATGTGCATTTCTTTCAATCTGCAAACCTGCAGATTGCGCTCAAGTGTGCAGATATCTGTAATCCATGTCGGGTTTGGGAGCTGAGCAGGCAGTGGAGCGAGCGGGTGTGTGAGGAATTCTACAGACAGGGTGAGAGGATGTCTTATCTCAATTTATGTCAAGGTTTTCTCAAATGATCAGTGACATGATCAGTTCATACTAATATTCAGTGTTAAAACCAAATTTGCATTTCTTCAAAATACCATTTCATTGTTTAATAACAGCAATAGTCTTTCTGTCTTGCAAAGCAATTAAAAAATTCAAGCAAAACTCAATATTGATGTAAAAAAGAAAAAGAAATAGGACATCTCTAAATGTGTGATAAATTAAATATGTGTTGTTTTATCATAAATGTATTCAATTTAGCCACCACAGCCTACTAGTTATGCAGGGATGTCATTTTTGCAAATAAAGACATCACTGTGTTTGAAATCTATACACAGTATTCTGTTTTTTAACAGAGATTAACATCTGTATCTCTCTTCATTATGTCTTATATCTGTTTTCTGAGTTCTGGCATTTAACCTGCAGGTGACCTGGAGAAGAAGTTTGACCTAGAGATCAGTCCTCTCTGCAACCAACAGTCTGACTCTGTCCCAGCCATTCAGATAGGTGAGTACTAGAGTGCACTCACAGACACACAACTGCACTTCATAGGGGCTCTCTATGTACAATAAAAAGAAAGCACAACCCCTTTAATTCTAAGGTTTTATATATCAGGAGTTAATACAGTTTATCTGATCAACTACAAAACATCAAATATTTCACTGTGTCATTAATTGTTAAAGAAAAACTAAGCCAAAAAGGAAGAAGCGGTTTGTAAAGGGCTAAGTATATCTTTACTGCTTCCAGAGAAAACTGCTAACAAACCCAAGAGCTACATCTCAGACTCTATAGGCCTCAGTTAGCATGTGAGATGTTAAAGTTCATGACAGTTCAGTCAGAAAAAGACTAAACAAGTTTGGCTTGTTTGGAAGGGTTGCCAGGAGAAAATGAAACACAGCACACTCATATCAGCAAGGCGGTGGAGGGGTGATGATTTGGGCTTGTTTTTCCAGCCAAAGGACTCGGGCACCTTGGAGTCACTGAATCAACGATGAGCTCCTCTGTATACCAATTCTATAGTCAGCTAAAGGTGGGCTAAAACTGAATCGTGCAACTTTTCAGTGATCCCAAGCTCAGCAGCAAATCTACAACAGAATGGCTGAAAAAGAAACAAATTAAGATGTTACCCAGTAAAAGTCCAGACCTGTGGCAGGACCTTAATAAATGAATGGCGACAAACCTTAATAGCCAGAAGCACTATTGTAAAGAAGAGTGAGCCAAAATTCCCCCACGGCGATGTGACAGACTGATAAAGTCACACAGAAAAAAAATTATTGTTGCTGAAGATGGTTCTATAAGATACTGAATCACCCTGCGTTTGCATTTTGGCTTAGCTTTGTTAAATCAATAATGACGGTGTAATATGTCATGTTTTTTTTTCGTCTCAGGTTGTATTTACCTACATTTAAGACCTGGTGATGGCTAGATTTTTCTTTTATTGTGTACTAATACGGAAATACTTAGAATCAAAAGGGAGCGCGCTTTCTTTTCGCCCTGTTCGCGAATGCTGTACTGTGTGTACCTAACAGAAGATGTCTGTGTGTTTTAAGGTTTTATTTCCTACATTGTGGAGCCCTTGTTTGAGGAGTGGCACCGCTTCACTGAGCCCAGCCTGCTCAGCCAAACGATGCTAGATCACCTGCACAAGAACAAAGCTAACTGGAGCAGCTTACGATGTGCTCACACACCTTCAGACGTGCAAGGCCGCTCCCAAGCTGAGGAGCCTGAAGGAGAAGTTGGAGAGGGAGCAGACATCCCTTAATCTCCCTCCTGTTTCACGGGGTGTTTCATCTTCCTTTATAAATGGAGGAAAGGAGTGTTTTCAACTCCCCTGTTGTGTCCTCCAGGGTGTTTGCTCCCACAGCCTTTTGTCCACGGCTCTGAAAGCGGGAGCACTGGATTGGCTTGGATACGTGAGAAATGGGTCCCTCTGCAGGAGCAAAGGATTGTAGTGCTGCAGGAATGATGAAAATGGAGGGAGATTTTCACAGTTACGCAGTCAGGATGGATGATCTTAGTAAATTAATGCAAATTTTGACAAAGTCATGCCTTGCTTAATAACCTGTTGATAATATGTGCTTCAAATTAACTGAGGAAAGTGGGAACAGAATGAAAAGTCTGGCAGAAGAGGATGAGTGAAGACAAATGTTAGTGTGTGATTGTGCAATGCTACTGGGAGAGTTTTTTAAAAAGCCAAAATTATATACAAATCAGCTGGACGGTGGTGGAATCATGATGTAAAATAGATGAAAAAATAGGTGGAATATATAAATCTATCAAATATACTATGCTTTTTAAACATTTAGACAGTATATATTAAGCTCTTTACTTTTTCCTCTTTTTGTACTGCTTGCACTCCTGTTGGATGCTTTTTCAATCAAGTGTCTCACTTGTCTACTTTTCACTGAAGTGCGTTTTTAACTAAAGGCACTAAGTTGGTATGTCAAGGTACTGTAAACTGTAACATGTATTCTGTTTTAACCTGTAAGAGTGACCCAGATAATAAATACCCTTTCTGACTTATACGCACACACACACACACACACACACACACACACACACACACACACACACACAAAAGTGTCATCAGCCACTAGATGCTGAACACTGACTGTCAGGTGGATGCTTGTTTTTTTGGGACTCGAGCTCGCTCGCCGAACGCAAACGAGAGCCATTTTTAACAAAAAACAACGAGTTTGTCTTCATGCAATGTTACGCTGTGTAAATACTGTGATATACAACCTCAGCACTTCACATGCCAAAATCTCAGCAATGTGTTCATCTACTTACAGGGTACGGTCACTCTTTGTAACAACTTTATAGGTGCATTTATTTCTAACCTCACTTTATAAGCTCATATACAACAAAGCCTTAACAGCAACTTGGTCTGTCTGTGAAGCATATTGTGTAAGGAGTTTTGTTTTTTGGAGAAGCTTTTTTACAGTGTATGCCTGTTTTTCTTCAGCCATACCAGCATATACTGAAACACACGCACAGTGCTGTAGCAGCTTGTTTCCTGATTGATCTTTCACCCGCTATCAGGGTCAGATTAGGTCGTACAACGGATAAACAAGGCCAAGGTGCCCATATACCGTTATGACACATCATCTCACTGCTTTGTTACCTCTCTCAGACTTTTGTACTTGGTACAGTATCCTGTCTTAGTGTATGCCATGAAGAGACTTGGGCCAATTAGTAACTGCAAATACCTCTTAATTCATATTTATTCTGCAGTGTTACAGAGAAGTATATGCCATACTTACTAAAAATCTATATGGTTTAAATGGTGTTTATAATATGTATTATGTCAATGGTGAGAGTCATCCATAGAAATTAAAATGTGTGTAAATACTGGTTGGTCCAATTACCAAACACACTGCTGTTAAACAGTCTATTTTTTAGCACTCTGCTCTGGTTCTATACAGTTCGGGTTGTCACATGTATGCAGTGTTTACGGATGCCCAGGTTTTCCTGAGCTACAAAGGAGCTTTACGATTCCACCGACCCAGCCGACACGCAGTATATTCTGTACACAATGGTTCTACAGCATAATTAAAGCTCCAGTAATGACATGTTCACAGAAAGTGTAAGATTAATGACATTTCTATGATGTCTTTTTTTTTTCTAAAGCTGCGCTAGCTGTGTTTTAATGTGCAATAAAGTTAAAAGTCACTGGCCGAGTTGTATGAAAAAGGCCGTATTCATATCTGTAGCTCTGGTTATTAATGGGTAAATTATTAACGTGTCTTCACTGTAGCACTCTGTTGGCTTTGCTCAGACTCACACTGTTGTTTGGCGTGCGCTCCTATGTCACTGTTATCACCTGTGAAAAGGTTTCATTACTGCATTGGTGCACACTGGCCTGTTTGATTGCATGTAGTGACAGCAGAGAAGGTTTACCGACTAATTCAGCCTCGTTTTCATTTGTGAGTTCAGCTCCCTTTGCCGAGAGCAAACTTGTTTTGTTTTTTACCATTAATACCGAGTGAAAAAACATATAAATATGCTACCTGAACAGTATTGAATTCTGAAGTCACACGTTACTGCCATACTGTAGACCCAGTCCAGACAGAAGGCCTCAGACTGCCTTGTATTCAAATACCTCTCAGAATTAGCACTGATACAGGGTAATTGAGCCATACTGACTTTACTTACTATTATATGTACTGTATGTCTATATGCCAGAGTAATTATAGTATCGACATTACCATAAATATATCTCACGAAAAAGAAGTCTGTGAATTTATATTTTGATTCTCTAAAATAACAGTCGCACCCAGCTGTTTTTTATACCTTATATATAGCATATACTCGTAGAACAACATGTTACAGAATCCTCTGATTTACGTCCTCTGAGGGTATTCTGCAATCAGCAATAACCGATTAACTGTTTGCAAATAACAAAGAAATTTAATGCCGCAACAAATTTTAATCTCACCAATAATCAAATGTCCTTCATTGCGTATAGTGCAGTAACTTAATGATTTCTAGAGAAAGTGAACGCAGTGCTTAAGACTTCAATATATAAGCTCCATTTTCAGTTCTTCTAGTACTCTTCATATTTTAGCTTAAAGTTCCCGGTCAGTTTCTGACTGTGAAATCTGGATCTTTTCCTATTGCATGCTCTTCATCTGCAAAAGGAGTCTTCTCAGTTTTAATTGTTCATATTTCTGTGTGCTACCTTATGGACTATTATTATTACTACAGTGCATAATTATTAGCACAGCAGCTGATTTAAACAGAATATTTTTTGAATGAAACCTTTCACATAAAGCTCTCGATATCCTGTATCACTAATAGAGGGAACTGGAAATTAAAGAGCTGTTTGCACTATGTCTGTCATGCAGTCTAAACAAGAAAAGAGTTGGAAGGGTGGGGTGTCTGACGGGTCCTCTGACTGCTCGACTGTACATTTGTGTTCTGACAACCACCCTCTGAGCACTGTGAACAATATAATAAAAGATTTTCAATAACCATACGAGGTATCAGTTTTTCTGTATCTGTATTTGTGCTCTAAAAAGAAAGAAAATGGGAGGACTAAATGGAGTTTTAGCAGCTGTAATAAGTACAATTGACCACTAGATGGTGACAAATCAATTTCACTGGCTTTGATGCCATGCCATTAGTCTTCAATGACATGAGGGCACCTTTGTCTGCTGTTTTGTTTACAGTATGACTAGAGTTGTTAACCAGGCAACCAACATGATGATTTATGGGATGTAGGTATGGCTCGGGGTTATGAGCTCTTATGTAAAACATAAATAAATAGAAGAAGAAAGATGGGGCAGAATCAAGCAGCATGGAGTCGTGTTTATTGCAGTTGCAGGGCAAAGACAGAAGATGAAAGAATCTAGACTTTTAAAATGGCCAAATTGCAATATCGTGGTGTGTTTACTGCACAATTGAGCATATTTTCTTGTGAATTTCGCACAATAGAAAAACGAGGGAGAGGGAGCTGGGAGGACGTGAGCTATGCAAAGTGTGAGGAGGGAGAACAAGCCTTAAGAAAATGAATGCGGGGGGTTTAGTATTCAAAATGGAAGAGTAAAGAGAGTGCTGTAAATACGGGCTGGAACAACAGGGGAAAGGACGGAAATGTACCAAGAGTAATGAGCAGCAGAGAGGTGCTACAGGCAACCTGTGTTCTCCTTATTTGCATATCTGAAATTTGCAAAGCAAAATAAGCGCACACACAGAGTCCACTGGTCAGCCGGTGCCAGTCACACTACACCGTCCTGGCTCACTTCTCTAAACTTTATCTTTATCCAACGCCACACTCCAGAGTGGCCCGGGCCTGGGTGACATGCTGATAGAGGCTGTGTTTCTGACATGATCTGCTCACTAGAGCATGACATCAGGCACCCATTCATGCTGGTATTTCCCTCTGAGTGTTTCCCTCTCTTTCTCTCTCTCACACACAAACACACACACAGAGACAGTTTGCCACAGTCAGTGCTCCTCCTCTGTGTGTGTCACTGTAAATATTGACAGTGCAAACAGTGACCCTCTTTGCCCCTTAAATTCTACCCCTCCTTGTGTAAAAACATCCCCTCCATTACCTCATCGAGCTGATAACCATCTACCTCCAAATGCAAAGCTGGCAAAAGCGTGATTGCTGCTTTAAATGGGATACACCTTCATTTTTCAAAAAAAAAAAAAAGGGGCAAAAGCTGAGCTAAAAAACGTAAAGTCAGCTCCTGCTTGGCCTCCCGGCTGTAAGATAAAGAGTGAAGGATGTGTGTACTGAAAGTGAAAAATGAAACCCGGTGTTCGGATTCAGCGCTTGTCTCACTTTGTGTCTGACTGCTGCTGAAAGGGTTAATCTCCTGTTGTTAGTCAGTACCCTTTTTTATACCGTAAGCTCTTTTTGCCACGTTTCTCTGCCTCGTCCCTTGTTTCTTTCTTTAACCAGACTTTATGTCAGGTTCATGTGATCTTTTCCAACCTTTGTATCTGTATTCTTTTTGCTTATTTGTAGGTTTTTGCCCACCTGCAGAAGAGAGAAGCACATACTTGTAAAGAAAAAGAAGCATTTCTCACTCTTTCACTCTGACCCACTGTCACACTCACTCACGTACTATATTTATCATCATACAGACCAAATGAGTCTATATACACTTTTATGAAAAGAGGAACTCCTCTAGTCACCCCCCACCCCAACACGAGTGATGCGAGGCTGTCTTTTTAAATTTACTCTGAAAGACAAAAGAGGACACATTCATTCTTCTGTTTTGCCTCAAGCCACACCGTAAAGGCAGTTGAAAGGTCAGCATACCCTTTACATTGCTATGTTCTCAGTTTGCGTAAACACACCAGAAGCATAATAAGCATACTGTACACTACTGTATGTGCTCACTCCCACTCCTCAGAGCTCTGAAGCACTTCACAAAGGACCAACCCAGTTGTCACTTCAGCAGCTCAGCCTATCGCGCCCCTTCTTTGCTTTATCGCGAATGAAACCTTTCGAACTTTATCACTCGCGCTTTCTATCAGATATCTTTGCACGTCTGTCTCATCCTCTCTCGTTTAAATCACATTGTGAGCATGCCATAAACGGATCGCTGCACCCCTACAATGTGGCTGCAAAGGGGGCTCCACTTTGGTGAAATGTGCATGAAATAATACGCGGGGCGTGAATCAGTGAGACCTGAATGTAAACCTACCGATGCACTTTATCTGCTTGCAATGATTTGAAAGAAAACAGCTATCGCATTGAGGTCATAGCTAAAATCTGCTTCAAGCTCGATGTTTTCGGGGCTTTACACTCTACTTCATCTGTCCTTAAACTGCACCTCAGTGCAGTGGGTGATTTCCATGAAACACACTGTGTAGTGGAATGAGTAAAGGGTTAATTTTTCTTCTTTTTTTGTGCAGTATTTACGTCTCTCACATGAGCCGCCCCCACACAGGCCCCAAAAAACACACTGCAAACAAATAAGTACATGATCAATAACCAGGAGCCAAACTTGTTGGCACCTCTGACTGTGCCCTCGCTCTTTCTTTGTGTGTGTGTGTGTGTGTGTGTGTGTGTGTGTGGAGATATGTGTATCTGATGAAATAATACCCAACCCGTAGGCGCAGTGGGAACACACCTGCCACATTTCACCCTCTCATGTTGTGTGTGTTTGCATGCTGGACAGTGAGCTCAGCATTATAATTATTATTATTATTATTATTTAGTATGTGTGTGTTTCAGGAGTTGGATTTGTTGGCCTCTTTCTTTTTCATTTTCTTTTTAAACATTTGCATACTGCAAATATGTGTAAGAACGTGTGGGCGGATGAAAAGCTTTTAACAAATGAAGACTAAGCGGTACATGTTAATGTAATTTGGTTGTTTTTGTTCTGAGACAATTTAACGCAGGTCTCAGCAGAGGATTGGCACGCAAGGAGCGCAGTGAAAGTGTTTTTGTGTATAAGTGGGCTGCGTATGGTTTCCTGGCTGGTTGACATGTATGATGTTCACCTCTATAACCTGGTATTGACCTTGGACCTTTACCTTTTTTTCTGGCCCAATTAATTTCCATCTTCTGGTTGTAAAGTTCAAAAAGAAAAAAAAAACCTCACCAACCATCATGGAAACGCTCAAATATTTAGTCAACAAGTTTTTATGGCGCTATTTATACTCAAGTGTTGTTAACAGCCCTCGAAATCATTGCGATTTTTTCCCCCTTCTTTACTGCATCCACCTCCCGTGGCCTGCTGGGGGAAGACGTGCAGCTTCCTCTGACTCATGCCTCCTCTTGTTATTGCAGGTACAGCTCAGCCTGCTCGGCCTGTTCTTCCAGATCTGCATCATTAGTCAAAATATATTGCTATCAAAGTCACAATTACACAGGCTCAGTGATATTGTTGCTCCTGTAAACAAGGTGTCTAGTTGTGGATTAAGCCATGCATGGCCGTGTTTATTTTGTCTAGTTTTTGGGGGATGTGTAATGTTTGTTTTGGGTTTGCACGGTCAAGTTCTGTAGTGCGATTGGGTAAAAGGTTTTCAAACCTTCTAACACACCCCAGAATCTCAAGTCAACTTTTCTTTTGTTGTTGTTTTGTTGTATGTGTGTGTTTCCTGCTTGTGCTGTCAACACGGAAAATACAAGTTTAGAACAATTTTCTTAATGATTTTTCCCCATTATCTTTAACCCTGAAACATTTTTTAATACCTTACAAATCCACGTTAACGTGATCTTCCTTCTGATCCGTTAGATTCTTCTTCCCCTCTCCCAATGAGCCACAGCGTTGTTTGTGTGCCGTTATTTTCTAATCAGACGGGGCATGATGTCACACTACGATGCCATGACTCAGCAGTTCATTAAAGGTCAGCTTGATTGTGATATACACACTATGAACTACAGACGTGCCAAAATAAATCACCCGCTGCTATGTGAGCCCTTCACATCAGCATCTGGCTGCTAAAATGCTGTTTTTTGGGAGAGAGATGACTTATTAGTTACCAGCTAATGCTAGCAAGCTTGGTTAGCAAGTTGCAGCTATAAACTAATGATTAAGAAGCTAAAACTATAGCTTATTTAGTCATCTGTGCATCCAGCAAGTTGAATTATTTATCATATGATTTAGTGCATCACCACCACCGAGGTGCTGGACAATGGACAGTGGAGAAGTCCAGATCAGTGACTCAACAGGTGAAGCCTAGCCAAATTTAGCTGCCTGTATGGGTACAATCAAAGTGGGCATGCCCCACTTGCTCCAACTTTAAGCTCAGTTTTTAAGAAGGGCAAAATTATCTTTAGAGAGCAAAACATTTTTCTGTACACTGCTGTAAACATCTCGACTTCACAGCTAAAGTTGAGCATTTTAACATGTCATGAGGATTTACTCACTTCTGGAAGCAGCCTCTAGTGGCCACTTAGGGAACTGCAGATTTCAGGACGATCACTTTTAAGCATCATCTGCAATCGCATTCCTATTTCTAGGTTTAGCTGAAGGTGTTCTCTAACCTCTTTTTATTTACACAGGCCTGCACTCAATATCTGTGCAAGTCCTAAAGTCTTTTAAACCTACAAAGGTTTCTATGTTTATATCCGTTTATATCTCTATGCTAGACACATAAAGGTGCTATACGTGTAAAATTGCCATTACTTTCGACAATCTTGCTGCAACCTGTGAGTGAGTTTACAAAGAGTTTTTTTTCTGTTTATAATCGGTTTAAAAGTTTAAATATAATCTCTTATATAAACACCCTAATCAGAGAGAATTGGCGCTGTCCCCATAAACCCATCAAAAGCAAAACTTTACAATGTAAATGATTTGATGCAGTTATTTTTTTTGTTTGTTTGTTCCTCTGTTCTTCCTGTACTGACGCTGACTGAGGACATACCAGACATCCATTTTCAGTATGTTACCCAAACAGTTGCTAAAGAGATAAGATAACCTGATATGTAGAAAAATGCATGTGTTTGTCACACTTTTCTTTAAATGTTTTGAAGCATGTAAACAAATACCGTTTAAACACTTTACCTGAAATCTTCAATCTTCAGTGTGAAAAAAAAAAGTGCAGGCATGTTTCATTTTAAGGGGGAGCTAACTGCAATGCTGCATATCTTGTCTGGGCAGTCTTTATGCCACTTATCCAGAAAATGGCTCAAAGTGAAACTAAAAGAAAAAAACAAACGGGAAATGAAGCTGAAATACTTTGCTGTACATAATGGAAAAACAGTTAAATAATCAAATATCACTAACATTTGCATTAGATGTCATCACAAACATCTGTCAATATTATTTAGACTCCACTAGATGCCACCTTTACATGCTAAAGTCTTTTAGTGGCTCAAAAATGTCCCGCTTATCTCTTAAATGCAAACATTTAACTTGTAAATAACGATCATGTACGTGCCGTCATAGTGACAAGTGTGTTATTGTTTCTGATCAAAATAACCAAAATGCTTAACCATCCTGCCAATATAACTGTACTCCATAGGTAATTTCTGCAGTCAACAAGGCCTCGGGTTTAGACGACAAAAGAAAATAAAGTACCCTTTTTTTCTTCTTTTTTTTTGGTGTGGCATAACATCAGTTTCAATAGCACAATGTACTATAATAGTGTGTGTTCGACACTGATTGTAAAAGATTACACAAAAGTCCCACAAGATTGCACATTTGCTGTAATTGGTTGACCGATTATGTCATGGTGACAGAGAAATAAAAAGCTTTATTCTTCAACACGGCTTGAACTTTCTTTAAGTTGTGTTCAGGAATAGTTCTCCAGGCTTCCTGAAGGACATTTAAAGCTCTTCTTTGGATGTTGGCTGCCTTTAGCTCCATTCTCTGTCAAAATGATCCCACACACTGCTTCAATAACGATGAAGTCAGGTTCACATGGTATTACATGGTGAATCTAAACTTAACTGTACTTTCCTATGTTTGTATTTTACCTTTGATAAGTTCCCCAACACCACTGGCTGCAATGCAGCCCCCAAAATGGCAGAGGTTCCACCATGATTTACAGATGGCTGTAGACACTAATCTCAAATTCATCACTCCATCAGACCTTTTGCCACTCATTTTCAGTCCAGTTCTTATGTAGTTTGACATACTTCAGCCTTTTATCCCTGTTTCGTTTCCTTAAGAATCGCTTCTTGACAGTCACCAGTCACAGAAGGTCCTGATTCATTTCTCATTATACTTTTTAAGGACCTGGCTTACATATCATTCATCTGCTGTAGATAGTTTGCTTTTTTTGTTTTCTTTGGCTTTTGTCACAGATCTGATTAAAAGAAAAATGGGAACAAATGATGTGTTTTTGCAACAGGATGCTAGTAACAAAGTTGTCTGTTACATGTAGACATAACCGCAATTTATCCCTTGGAGCCTTTATTATGCTTTAATGATTCATAGGTCAATGTGAAGTAGCTCAACAAACAAAAAAACATTCCTCTGAAAATGGTCAAGTACAAGGATTGAACTGAGAATGAGGGAAAAAGCAGCAAGTGTCCAAAGAAAATTCTGGAAAACTCCTATGCAAGAGTAAAATGATCATTTTGGCTCATTGGAAGCAAAATATAAAGAAAAGCGAGGTGGCTCAAGACTTTTGCACGGTAGCATAGCCTGACTAATACAACCTAATCAACTGCTTGAAAAAAATAGCATCACAGTCTATTTATGAGCTCCCACACTCCAATGTGCACACTGAAAACATCAGGTTCAATAAAAGCCCTCACTCTGCGGGTGATGAGGGTCTCCATCATACTGGCTGTGAACAGAGTACAGAAACAAAAAAAGGACACGGAGGTCTTGACCCCTCAAGCACACATTTCCAGTTATCCACAGTGCGTCAGCTTGTGCAACAAATGACAGCGACAGCAATTTAATTTCAAGAATCTCCCTTGGGCTAACTTGAGCGAGGTTCATTCTCACCATCAATACAGTGTTTTCGCTCTTGAACAATTCCAAATAACACACAGCTCGTTTTGTGCCGTTTAACACACGCGCAAGTGCGTCTTCTCCCCCGGCCACTCAGAGAACAACATGCTTTTCTAGCAGTTTTCTTTAATCTGACTTGACCCCTTTTTTCTTGGATGTAATTTGGGAGTCTCCTGAGGAAAAAGGGGGGGAATTCTGGGGAAGTTTGCTCTCTAAAGTATCACTGCTACTTTCCCATGCATTTGATTTGACTTGCAAACTGCAATGCAAATTTCACTGCGGACAGAGGGAGTGGGCGGGGGAGTGTACACCTTGAGCTGGGTCAGTGTGTGCGCATATGAGCGTGAACCGAAAGAGGGATTATTGCCTTCATGCTCCGTCTTGCCCCCCTCCGGCTGCACGGTCTTGCCTGGGTTATTTATTATGATGTTGGTTTTTGTTTTTAGTGATGAAAATGTTCCCAAGCGACAGGACTGGCTTTACAAAATTTTGCATGCAAGTCTGGATAAGAACTAAGGGCTGTGTGTGTGTGTGTGTGTGTGTGTGTGTGTACTCTCACTGAGTGTGCTTGTGTTGCATCACAAAAGAATGAGGGACACATGTACCTTCCTCTTTCTAGTTGCAAAACAACTCTCTTCTCCTTCTCTCTCCTTCCGCGCGCACACGTGTGTGAGTGTGTGTGTACATCTTTCTTCATTCATGTGCAGTAGTAAGCCTCCCTGGTATTGAAAACCGTGGGGAAGTTGTCACAAAGAAGGGAAGTGTGTAGTAAAAATATATCAAGATATGTCAAGTATTGTTCAGCTCATTGACCGAGAATTTCCTCTTTTGCTTCTGTGCGTGTGCCATGGGGTGTGTGTGTTTGTGTCTGTGTGTGTGTGCGTGTGTTGCTTTTGCAGGTGTGTGTGTCCGTGTGTGCAAAGAGGGATACACCTATCACTTTATGCGACACATCTAAAATAGCTGGATTTTGCTTTTGTTCCTCCTGTATCGAACTTCCTCCTGTGAAGTTCTCTGTGAGATGATTACACCATAAAATAAAGAAGCTTCCCTCTCATTTATCCAACTGCTTCCCTGAAAACATTTAAATTTATTTAATTTCACCAGCTACTTCCCAGCTTCCAAACTATCAATAGAACCTCTACAGACCTCCCTCTCCTGCGACGAGTAAAGCTGCGGTGGAGTCGACTGAGCCTCGTCTACAGGACGGCTCCTTTATATGTTATTTATGAAGAAAACCTAACTGAAACACACCATCTAAACAAATGTGATGTGTAATTGTGGCTATGGCAACACTGCTTTGCTTGCATCATCATCGTACGCGTTAGTCTGCAAACACACGTGCATTTATTTATGTGCTCATGCATCTCTTCGCTCACTTCCTGCTGTCTCCTCTTTGTCCACTCTCTTTCTGTCCGTTCAGTCGGACTTGACTTCTCGAGAGAACCGTTTGGTCTCCTGCTGTTTGCGTCTGTGTGTGACGGAAGGAGGACCCTGGCGGTTGTGCCACGTCCAAGTGAGTCTGCTTACCGACTAGTTTTCTCCTCGTTCTTTTCCCTGCTTTCAGCCTCTCGTCTTTGGATTCATCTGGATACACGACCGCTCAACTTACTCGCCTTTCCACCTGTTTTTTTTTAGGGGGGGTTGTAAGTAGGCTGGGGATTTGAGTGTGTTTTGCCTCTTTTACAATTTGCTGCACATGCTGAAAATCTGAACTAAAAGCATGACCAAAAAAAAAAGAGTCCAACAGTTCGACTCGATTCTTCTTTATAACGCGCATCAGAGAATCCAGGCAATGTTAGAATATGCACAAAACACACAAACGACACAAAAAAAGAAATGTAATTCAGCATTTTTAGTGTGTGTGTGTGTGTGTGTGTGTGTGTGTGTGTGTGTGTGTGTGAGCACATGTGGCTTTTTTTTACACACACACAAGGAATCTTCCTTATTGTTTAGCTGGTTATGTTTCATTTTCTCTTTCTGGGAAATGTGGAGAAGTGGAACAAGGAAATTGATATGAAAAAATCTTTCATGTCTTTCGAGCCTTTGGGACACACTAATAAAAAGGTTTTATTTTTCTCAGTTAATACCAAATTCTTCACCTTTTTTTTTAAAAAAACAAACAAATCTGTTTTAACATGCAAAATGAAACTATGACAGCTATGACACATGTTGTCTGATGTGAGATTTCAAAGACACATGGGCATTGGAGCATAAACAAATGCGCAAATACACATATTAGACATTAATCTTTGCCTCTCGGGGACCAGTGTTGTCCTGTAAAACACCGATGTGAGTGAAAATATTATCTAGTCCACAAACATCCTGGTTTGTTTCAGGTGCGCCCGGGGCAGGTCACACACTATTCATCTGTGTGCGTGCATTTGTGTGTGTGACCTGCCCCCTCGAGTGCACACAAATGCACTCTCCTGACTCCTTAAACTTGTCTCTCAAGCTCTGTTTCTTCAGACACTTACTTCCTTCACTTTTGGAGCGTGTAAACAGAAAAAAACACCATGAGTGCCTTTGAGCAGACTCCCAGCTTCCTTATTTCACAGCAGACCCCTTTTTTCCCCATATATCTAAACAGGTGTAAAGGCTATAATCTAATGTATTGACACTATGGCATGCAAAGTCATATTCTTCCAACTTTTTCCTCTGTTTTTAAGATACCTCGTCAGGAGCCAGTGTTTATCAACGGGAACATTTGACCTCATGGTGGCATGAGATAAAGGGCAGAGGGGGTCACCAGAATCCCTATTATTTATCTCATGGAGACAGGAGTGGGGGCAAAGCATTTGATAGGCAAAACAAGCTACTGACCAGCTGCCAATCAGATTATTGCAAGCACTCGCGCATACAAATAAGCAGTGCAGGAAAGAAAAGAAAATACAAGAAAAACAACTGGATTTTCAAACGTAGCACATGTGCAGGGTCTAATTTAAATAGATTAAAATAATTTAAGTTGCAAATGCAGCTTTCAGAATAAAGTCCAGTGTGCACCAATGAATAATTTGGCTTTGCAAAAAGTGAAATCTCATTTTTTTCCCTTCAGAAGGCCTGCTGGCTATTTGTTATTTACTTATTCTCATAAGTAAATAACAAATACATATTTATTATTTACTTCTACCCACGAAGTAAAACACTAATATAAAGATGGCTCGATCTCGCTGCCTCCTCCTTGTCCTTGGCCCTGATGAATCTGCACCTGTATGTGCGTCACAAATAAAATGTTTTTCATGTGCTTTCTAATGGTAATAAAACAGGGGTAAAAAAAAAAAAAAGAAGCACAAATTGTGGGTCTCTGGGTGTTACCTGTTGGTTTTTTTCTTCTCCTATTTGTTCGAGAATTACATTCTTCACAATGAGGATTCGCACGCATCCAGATTCACATGCTTTCTCTGCATTTTAAAACATGCAAATATACATTTATCATATATTTTATAGGTGGGAAACATTACTACCTTGTCGAAGCTGTTTTCTTCCTGAAGTGATCGACTTACTGAAAGTCATGTGACTTACTTGACTTGACTGGGGAGTTTGATAAGTATAGTGTAGCAGCAGATGTACAGGTAGATATAGTGGATCTTTCCATTACTAATTCCACTCCCATTCTTTCATTTTCTTCTGTTTATCCAGCTAATTCCAATTAAATTCAATTATTTTTCTTCTTAGCTAAAAATGCTGGTAAATAATTTACTATTATAGGCTTCATGATAAACACTTTGCATTGTCATGTTGCATTTTATTCAAAGAAATCAGGGTTGTCTTGATTGCTTTAATGTAGGTGTCTTCTTTGTATGGAAGAGTCCAAATCTGCTGTGTTGAGGAAAAAGACAGAAAAAAAGATGGATGAGTTTAAAAGAGAAATGTGAGTCATGGAATTGGCTAGAAGAAAAAGTCAAAAGACGAGAAGTAGTGGAAAGGTGCTGCGCGCAACCAAAACCTCTGAATCCGGCTGAGCGAGAATTTCCTAACATCTGCGGCGTGTTCGGACACGATGCCGGTCGTCATGAAGACTTTGGGATTGGATCATGAGTGGGGAGTGAGATTAAATCCTGAAGAACAGGATTCCACTCTCACTCCCTGCTCACGGAGCAACATACCTCTCCAAGATTTTCCCATGAGAAAAACCTCAGGCGTTTTTCGTTCCAGGTAGAAAAAAAGAAAAGGAAATCAGCGTGGTGGTAGATATAAGACACTATAGGGCTGCAAGAGAGAACGTGGGGGCACGTTTTAGTGTGCTGCACTTACTTTAGACCATCTGACATTTCAAGACTGGCAAGTGGCTGGATTAGGAGCCAGATTCATGAGAAAAACCGCTGGATAGGCATCAGCTGGCCACCTCTGGACCACAACGTTTTCATAACTCTCTGGTGAGGTGTGTGCAGCTCAGACATGGGCCATTAATGCCAAGTGGTTCGCTCAAGTTGCCGGAGAAATGATCAAATGTTAATGATTAAATGATCTTTGCTACTGTTTGCCATTAAGACAAATAGAAACACGTTCATAAAAAAAGAAAAACACTTGGGTGTGGTTTATATTTCAATGTGACCCACTAATATACCTGGAATTGCCAGTGATGTGACATTTTTTTTCTTTCTCTTTCTCCCTCTGCCTCCTTCCATCCATCCATGTCTTTGTTGGAAGGACTGAGTCAGAGCTGTCAAACCTGTTCTTGGTCTTCATTTATCAGCTGGATCTGGATGGATTTCTTTCATTCACCACCTCTTCCTGCTCTTTTAAGGAACACGCTTGGGAATTATTTCGAGCTAAGTCTGTCGCTAAGTAGTATATTATATCTTTAATCCCTCTATATGCTTTTTGTACCACAGAACTTAGGTACATCGACAGAGGGACTTCTTCTTGAAGATGATGTGACAAGTGCTCACTCACCTACAGCACTGTTTCTAACTGAGACTGACCTGGATTTTGAACTTTTGCCCTCTCTCCCCACTCAACCTCTGTGTGACAAGAAAAACGGTGTTACATAATGGAAATAATAAAATATTCATTAAGTATTAAAACACCAGTTGCAAAAAAAAAAGAAAAAAAGAGAGAGAGAGGCAGAAATGTCCAAAACTCTCGAACAACCCCTCTTTGTTTATGTTTTCTCCCGAGGAGTCACACTTAAAGTGATCTTGAGCAATAGTTGAGCAACAGTTCCTATGAAAACCACAAAAGACCACAGAAACGTCCTTCAAAGTTTTTCTTTGGATATCGACTGCTTTTTCACTCATTCTCATTTTCATTCCCAGTTCTTGGACCTGATCATTATGAGAGGGATGTTTTTATTTGTTAAGCAATTTGACACTTAATTATGCATCATTCATTTTTTTTAAAGGCTCCTAACTCAAGGGATGATTCAGTGTTGTCTCTACACGAAACAGACAACTTAACAAAGAATCAATATTTAAACTGTATCTTTACTAGCGGACTGTCACAAAAACACGTCATTTATTCCCATTTATTTGGTTGAATAGGTTAAAAAAAAAGTTAGACAGCATAAAATATTTTAATCTAACAAAGCTATTCCCAAAGAGCTATTAGTTGAAACTCGACATTGTGGGTGTGTGCCTACATTTTTTTTGAGAAACTGGAAACTGGGCAAGTGGAGTACAAAAGAAGAAGTGGTAGATCTAAAAAAAAAAAAAAAAAAACTACAACAGATGAACAGCATCTGAAATTAAGCCCTTAAGAAATCATCAGAAATGGTTTCATTAGAAGAGAGGCTGTCAAGAAAACACAGAATGAAACACTATCAGTCCTGGATGGGCCTCCCCAGAGCCTGGACTTCAGTATTGTTGAAGCAGTGTGGGATCATTTTGACAGGGAATGGAACTACAATACGTTCTCACTCCCAAAGCATAACATTTTACGCTAGGTGTCAAATCGTCAGTATATTATATGTATATCCGAGCACCCAATATGTCCCTATATTACGAGATTGTAAAAGTGACGAAAGATGAGAACCATTTGGAATGAATCTACACATGTACGTTTATTTTACTTAAATCGCTTTGGAAAACGCAATCTAACGTCATTAAAGTGGTGGTTAAGGTTAGGGATAAGGTTAGGGTTAGGGCTGGAACACAAGGCTTGAACGTCTATTACTGCCGGACCGCCGTTCTACTGGATTTCATCCACAACCTGGCGCGTAGCATAGGAACACGGAAGGTCGCCTTTTACATTCCCATGGAACGCCTTACAAATCGTCGGTATATGACGCCTCGGGAGTGAGAACAGTCTGGGAACAAAAATGCAGCCAAAATCCAAAGAAGAGCTTTGAAGTCCTTCAGGAAACCTGGAGAACTATTCCTGAGGAATGCTTAAAGACATTACAAGACAGCTGTCTAAGAGAGCTCAGGCTGTGTTGAAGAATGAAAGTGGTCATCCCATATATTGACTTTCAAGCTTGTTAGAATTGGGCAAACTCTGCTTCAATAAACTGCTACACCTATTTGTCATTTTCCTAGGAAAATACAAAGAAATCACAAGTTGCTTTAGATGTTTGCACAGTGCTATAACTAGTAGAAGTTGCTTATAATAATAACCTTGTTGAACCTTGATTTCAGTAAACATAGCAGGAAAATAAAATCTTGAACATAGCTTGACAAAGTTGTTTTCATGTTTATTAATGGTCACACTTTGGAAAATCCTTCCAACTGGATTCTTTCTCTTAACCCCTGAACAAGACATAGACGAAACAGACAAAGTTCTTATAATTATTCCTTGTAATATCATAATCTCCCCATGTCTTTGGACTGTGGGATTGGGACAAAGCCAGAGTACACAGAAAGATCCCATACAGGCACAAAGAGAATATGCAAATCCCATACAGAAAGTTCAATCTCTTGGTGTATCCACTGAACCACAGTGGGGGTTTTTTTTCTTTTCCCTTAGGGGAAAAGAAAAAAAAAGTCTGCTATCTTATTATTTTAACCTGAGTTGTTGTGTAACCATAGCTGGAACCTTAAGACTAAGCTCACATTATTTACTCACTCACAATAGTGGCAAAAAAAATTTCCATTATGTGACTGACTCACTGTTTGCATCTTATTTGCATAGTTTTGCATTTGACTGTGTGGATTTGGCAAGTTATCCTTCAGCTGCATGTTTGTAAAATATTACATTACACTATGTTAAAGTAAATCTCAAACTGAGATTTTTATGTGTGGGCACTCTCTCGGTCCTCTGAGCGACAGGGTGCAAGACAAATTGTGGTAAAGTCCCCGTCATCAGCACAACACGGACCTAAGGTTTACAGTAAAGGATCAATTTCATCTCTTGTGCAAACACAAGTTAAAAAAAAGTTTTTAGGCATTTGCACTGCTACATCCTGTTTCACAGAACCCCCTCAATCCACACACACACATACACACACACAAACACTAGTACCACAGAATTTTGTCTACTGTAAGTTCCCCTTATTGCAAAAACAAAACCTTTCCATTATGCCAGATCTTCAGCTTTAGATCAATATTATCTGAACATCCAGCGTCTGCTTGGGGCTAGACTAGTGGGTTTTTAATATCTGCATTTTATAATTACTCTAACTACTGTACTGTGATCATAATAAAGAAACAGCATTACTTAGATAGGATTTGACAATGCAAGTACAAATATAAAAAAATATAAAAAAAAAAAAACCTGTTGACTTGCCACCCAAAAACACATAGCTTCATCTCTTTTCGGCAGCTTCACACTCTTGACTTTTTCAGCAGTGACGTTTAGTTTTCGTCCTATAAATTGTCTACCTCAGTTAAAAACAGGTAGCCAATTCAAGTCTCGTCTCTGGTGATAGCTGAGGGCATAGCTGGCACAAACAAAGGCCGATCTCCAAATACGGGTGGGGGAAAATATAATTCTGTACAGCTGTTGTGGCATATGGTCTGCCTGCAAATGTTTCACAATAAAAGCCTTTTAAAAACAAGTTAAAGCCGTTCCATTTCATACCCACATAAGTCCAGTGCTGCAGTGAAAAGACGAACACAAAGACCTTTTAAATAGCAATAATGCAACGTAATGCTTGATGATTTAATTACTATTTAAATCTACTTCTTTGCTTGAGTTGACAACACTTGTGTTAAAACACCTGACATCATTCCGGGACCTAAACAAGCCTGCCCAGACAGGAATGTGAACTCCTGAGCTTCTGTTTGACAGCAGTGACGCTACCAAATTTACTACTGTAGCCTTTTACTGTTAGCATTTTTTTACACTGTGATGTAAGTGTTTTTTCTGTCAATTCTTTTCTTGCTTAGCCTTCAAATCTGAAATGGGCTGGAACTAAGTACAACTGATGTAACCTCTCCCAGTATACATGGGTAGTTTATTTATTAGGTATACCTTGCTGGTACCAAGTTGCTAGTACCTTTTGTTATCAGAACTACCTCAATTCTTCATGGGGCAAATTGAACAAGCTGCTGGACACATTCCTCAGAGAGTTGTCCATATTGGCATGATAGCATCACACAGTTGTTGCATCCATGATGGACTCCACAGCCCACACTCTGGACTGTGGAGGCCATTTGAGTACAGTGAACTCACTGTTGTGTTCAAGAAACCAGTTTGAGATGATTTGAGCTTTTTTAACATGGTGCAGTATGCTGGAAGCAGGCATGAGAAGATGGGACCACTGTGGTCCTAAAGGGATGGATATTCTATTACTCGAAGCGGTATGCTTGGTCTCTTCTGACCTCTGGCATCAACAAGGGAATATTGAATATCCAGTCCCACTGACTGGATGTTTTCATTCTTTTAAACTATTCTCTCTAAACCCAACTGATGATTTTGTGGAGAAATCCCAGTACTTTAGCAGTTTCTGAAATACTCTTACGGGCCTGTCGACGTCACTCAAATCACCTTTCTTCTCAGTCCAGATGTTCATTTTGAATTTCAGCAGGTCATCTCGACCATGTCTACACACCTAAATGCATTGAGTTGCTCCGGTGCGATTTGGGTTAATTAGATATTTGCGTTGATAAACAGTTGAACAGGTGTACCAAACAAACTGACCTGCATTTTGCATTTTGCGGCAGTTACTGCAGGGTGCAAGAGCAAGCACAGAAACGCTGCTTTTTCTGTCTGAACTTAAGTTTGAGTCCAGGTTGTCTGAGCTACTTCAATTCATTACAATAACTGAAACTCCCAAACACTGCAACAAGGCACCAGATGTTAAGCTTCAATTAAAGCAAAGGCAATGAGAAGGCAGAAAATCCTAAGGTTGCTGTTTGTGTGACAGAATAGCAAGCAAGATGTAAACTATTAGCTTAAACACACAAGTAGCCATAAATGTACAGATGAAAAAAAAAGAAAGGTGCACCTGTTTTTGTAGTCGTGGTAAGAATGTGGAAATCTTTAACCTCCTGATTAAGGGGTTAGCTTTGTGTGTTACCCTCATATAAGTATAATATTCAAGGATGCAGAAGAATAATAAAGCTCCCTCATGACAAAACCCTATCATGTTTCTGATGAAGTACTAATAAGTGCTGTCTGACCGGTTCAACACGTGTGTATTGTGTGTGTTCAAGTCATCTCGGGCCAGTGTGCAAGTTCTGTCTTGTCCTGCATTCACGGAAAAGGCAGAGTGCTGAATGCGTATGTGTATTACAGAGTAATAGATACACACACAGAGAGATTACAGCAGGAATGCACACATCCTTCTCAATAAGCGCCCTTCATTTTGCTGACACTTTCTTTTGTTTTCAGTGTTTTTCCATTTTTATGTTTGTTTTTTCTTTTCTCACTTTTTTTTTTTTAGTCCTCGAGTGTGACTGACAGCTAAGAGCCCCCATAACAGTAATGACACATGATCATTTTTGGCAGCTATGTGAAGCCCTAAATACATCTTTAGCTTCACAGCTTGCATACAAACACACACAAACGTATATATCCTGTACTTACTGAGGTGTGTAGACAAACGCATCAGATAGGGCCATGTCGCTGTGACACATACACTCGCTGTTTTTCACTCTACCCCATCTCTCAGTGTTCTAAGCAACATGCCCACACACTTTTTGTATTGCCCTTGTATATGTGAGTTATCAAGGCCTCGTGTTTCCTGTTTTGCAATCACCACCAAGGCCTCCCAGAAAACGTCTGCCTCTGGCTGATTCAGGAACAGCCTGGTTTCTGGCCCCAACCCTCTCGAAGTGGGGGTTTAACTCTGAGGTATATATTCATGTATTCTATGTTTCAGCCTGAATATCTCAAGTTTCATTTAACAATTTCCAAACCTTAAAGGGTCTGTATGTTGTTTTAAGCAGATGTGGCTTTACCCTACTTATAAACATAATTTTTAACCCTCAAAGTAGAAGTGGAGCTGTGAAAACAAAAAGTAAACATGTAAAGCTGTGCTTTGACAACACATTTGAGGGTAAGCGCTGCCAGTTTCTGTGCACACAACATATAGTTTAAAATGACAACAGTGGCATGATTAAGTTCAAAATATGGCCCAAAAAAAGGATTCATAATCTTACACCATGGTGGGAAAAATCCAGTTCCTCATTCTAGCAGACAGTTGTTAGTTTTCCTAAAACTGCATGCTGCCGGATTTCTTTTTCTTTTTTTAGCCGCTGCTACCTAAGTAACGTAGCCTTAACATTAACAAAGAATACTTTCTGTATGACTTTCAGCAGACTCGTTTAAACCACGAAACCTGTAAACAAGCCTTAAAAAGTAATTTTGTCGTATTAACCTCACCAAACTGTGACTGAAAACTAAAACTAATATGATGTGTCGTCTAGTTCCAGCCTACTACTGATATGAACCAAAAGCGATTGCTGATCCCAATTTGGTGAGTGAAAATTATGTTTACGTGGCCAAAAAAGAGACAAATAAATTGTATGCAGGCACACTGACAGACACAACGGTTAAAGTCATTTGCACCACATGATCTTAGTCAGGCAGCTCAGTGGCTCCACATTGGAAATCTCATCCTACCGGATGAATGCGATGAGCCCAACCCCTTGTAAAGAAAATTAAACAAAACAAAACAAAAACCATAGAATTTCTGAAATGATGAGATGACTTTGGACTCTTTTGAAAACTACTCACTGATCTTTGTGCCTGCAGATGCAGCTCTTACCGCTAGTGTTATTAACATAAAAACTGTGTCATTATGACACAGAAGTTGATGTTTTTCTGAGGATTTATGCTTCACTGGGAAATCTACACTGTACAACCTGCGATGTAACATGATGTGCTCTTTCTGAGAAATGTAACTATGTGATGAATGTTGACATCAGTCATCATCATCAACTTTATTTATAAAGCACTTTAAAACAACCACAGCTGACACAAAGTGCTGTACATTGGAACTGTAAAATAAAATTACATGAGATATAAATAAAAAACAAATAAAAGAAGAGTGAAATCATTAATTAAATAACTACTTCAATTAAAAGAGAAAACTAAGTCTCACTGAGGTTAAAAGCCAAGGAATAAAAGTGGGTTTTAAGACGTGATTTAAAAGTGGACAGTGAAGGGGCCTCTCTAACATGCATGGGCAAATTATTCCATAATTTTGGAGCCACAATAGAGAAGGCCCTGTCCCCTCTGAGCTTCCTCCTGGATCTCAGTACCACCAGGAGCAGCTGGTCAGCTGACCTGAGAGACCGACAGGGTATGTGGGGATGAAGAAGCTCAGAGAGGTAAGGCGGGGCAAGACTGTGAAGGCATTTAAAAACAAACATAAGAATTTTAAAATTAACTCTAAAAGACACAGGCAGCCAGTGTAGAGAGGCTAGCACGTGGGTTATATGCTCTCTTTTTCGAGTTCCTGTTAGGAGTCGTGCAGCCGCATTTTGAACCAGCTGCAGACGTGAGAGCAATGACTGACTGACCCCCACATAAAGTGAGTTACAGTAGTCCAGGCGGGAAGAAATAAAAGCATGGATCACTGTTTCAAGGTGCTGCCTCGAAAGAAAAGATTTTACTCTTGCCAGTCGCCTTAAATGATAAAAACTGGACTTCACCACTGCTCTGATTTGGTTGTCCAATTTAAAATCACTGTCCAACTTAAACCCAAGGTCAGTAACAACAAAATAGAATTCCAGGGATCCTAAAACAACAGAGGAGGACTCACAGGGACCACTGGGTCCAAACACCAACACTTCTGTTTTCTTTTCATTAAAATTTAAAAAGTTTAGAGCCAACCAAGCTTTAATGTCATCTAGACATGTCAAGAGAGGTTTTATGGAGATGCCATCCTTGTGTTTTAGTGGCAAATAAATTTGGCAGTCATCGGCATAACAATGAAATGAGATCCCATGCCTTCTAAGGATAGAACCCAGAGGCAGTAGATACAGTGAAAAGAGCAGTGGCCCTAAAATTGAGCCCTGTGGGACGCCGCATGACAGAGGAGCAGAAGACGATTCGTAACCGAGAAGGCTGACAGAGAAAGTTCTATCTGACAAATAAGACCTAAACCAATTAAGTGCAGTGCCACCAATACCCACTACATCATGTAATCGAGAAATTAGAATATTGTGGTCTACGGTGTCAAAGGCAGCAGTTAGGTCAAGCAAGACAAGAACAACATGGTTACCAGAATCACATGCCAGAAGGATGTCATTAAAAACCCTTAATAATGCAGATTCTGTGCTGTGAAGGGTTTTAAAACCTGATTGAAAAACCTCAAAGATTCCATTTTCACCTAGAAAATCTTTCAGTTGACTAAAAACAATTTTCTCTAAAACCTTGGAGACTAAAGGCAGCTTGGAAATAGGCCTATAGTTCGCTAAAACTGTGTGATCAAGGCCAGGTTTCTTAAGCAGTGGCTGTACTACTGCATGTTTGAAATTTGCAGGAACCATACCAGAAGACAGACTGCTGTTAATAATGTCAAGGACATACTGTTGTATACTAGGAAAAATTTCTTTAAAGAATTGTGGGGGGACAGGATCCCGTGGGGAACCTGTGGGCTTAATATGGTGAACCACATCCTCTAAAGTGGAGAGCGTCACAAGCTCAAACTGAGTAAAAACAGCAGCGCAAGGGACAGAGACAGAGGGGTCAGAGTCAGGAGCTGTGATAAGAGCCCTGGTGGTGACAACCTTTTCAATAAAAAAGTTCAGAAAATCATTGCAAATCTCAGGAGAAACTTCCAAACAGACATTCAATGGCGTATTAAGAACAGTGTCAATGGTCCTAAACAACACACGTGGGTTATGACAGTTGGAAGAAATAATATTTGCAAAATATTCCCTTTTTGACTCTTTAACAGTGTTCTGGTAGCGATGCCAGCAGTCTTTTAGAATTTGAAATGATACATGCAGTTTATCCTTTTTCCATCTCTGTTCTACTCGACGACATTCCCTCTTAACAGCACGACTGCTCTCATTAAACCAAGGCTCAGGTTTAGCCTTAGGCTGCCTGGTTTTTAAAGGAGCCACAGAGTCCATGATTTTTTGACAGCAAGAATAAAACCAGGAATTTAGCTCTTCTGTATCAGAGGAAACAAAGTCAGAAGGGCCGCCGAGCTGATTAAAAGCAGCAGAAAACTGCGCAGCAGTGGCGGGGTTAATAACCCGACAGCACCGAGTAGCAGTGCCAGATTTAACTGCGGTATATGTCAAACCAACGTTGAATAACACAGGCATATGATCTGAGAGTGCACAGTCACAAATCTCCAAGTTAGTGACCGGCAGACCATATGACAGAACAAGGCCCATGTGTGTCCGTGCTCATGTGTAGGGCCACGTACGGACTGTACCAGGCTAAAAGAGTCAATAAGGCTTAAAAAGTCCTTTACCAGTGGCTTATCAGGACAACATACATGTATATTAAAATCTCCAACAATAAGAACACTATCATAGTTGGACATAATCCCAGCTATAAAATCAGAAAAATAATTTATGAAGTTCTTATTGTATTTCGGGGGGGCGATAGATGACAGCGCAGAAAATCGGGTTTGTATGACTCACCTCAAACGAGGTAAGTTCAAAGCTGGAGAACGAAGGCTGTAGAAAACACTGCTTACATTTAAAATCCTTTTTGTAAACAGTCACTGTGCCTCCACCTCTGCCTGACGTCCGTGGCGAGTTAAAATAGCAACAATCCACAGGTAAAAGTTCAGATAGAACACTGGACTCACCAACACTCAGCCACGTCTCAGTCACACACAGAAAATCCAGATCACGGGAACTGAAGAAGTCCCGAAGAATAAAAGTTTTGTTTAAAAGTGATCTGGCGTTCACCAGGCCAATCCTAGCGGGAGCTGGAGTTGGCGCTCGGGGTTCAGGAGGTCCAGAAACCCGCCGCAGCGATCTCAGGTTCCGATAATGTTGACAGCGGAGGTTTAGCCTGGGAGGGCATGGGCAGTGAGGCCGAGGAGCATCATCATCAAAGCCGACCACAGGCACCAAACAGGCATCAACAGGATCCAGAAAACGGCGAGACGCAAACAGCCTTGACAAGAATCCATGCACTGGTTGGAAAACAGCAGAATAATTCTTTAGGTAAACCTTTAGCTTCACCAGGCGACCGCTTCGTTTACCCCGGCGACGATGACGCTTTCGCCGGGAAGGTAGCGTGGGAACCCGGTACAGGTAACCCGGGGTTTCCGATGCAAGTGGGGGCAGGGGTTGCTGCCCACCAGCTCCAAAGGACACAATATTTTGGACCACAGGTTTGAGGTCCAATAGTGTCTGGCGATCATACCTCAGCAGAGACTTTGTTTCATGGATGACACAAATTAGAAATAACATAAATAGGAACAAACTTGGCAGTGACAGACGAGCAGCCACACACACCGGCGCCATCTTTTACTCCTATGCAGGCTGCAGCTATTGTGATTGGCCTAATTGGTGCTGGCTATTCCTCTTGTGAATTTTTGGCTACTTTGTTGCAGCAGTTTTTGAATTTATCTATCCAAGGATTCATGAAAGTCTGCAAATTCCCTGTCAGAGGTTGATGAAACTATTGGAATGGATGTGAGGGAATGAATATACAAAGAAGTGGAAAAACTTGAGAGACAGATATGCTCGCCCCCAAAGAGTAACACAACCACCAGGCTATTTAAAACACTTAATGCACCACACACAAGCACAAATGCCATCAATGATGTCAGATACTTACGTAGGTTGTATCTTAGTTGCTACAAAGACTCAAAACAGAAGGCTAAATAAGGCCTTTAAATGTCCAAGGTCAGAAGAGGCCACTTTCACAAGGAGACGACTTTGAAGGGTAACTTTCAGATCACTCCTTCAGTTCCAGCATTGAATTTCTTAGTGATTCCAGAATGTCCGGACTTCCTGTTGTCAACTGTTCCAGTTCTGACACAGCTACCGTAGATGATGACGCCCACTCAAGACACTTGTCAAATTTCCCCATGCTAATTAAATGCTCTGCTTCTGTGTGAGTTGAACTCTTAGAAAGGACAGAAGAAAACCTCATTGGGCACAGGATGTTACAGGCACACAACGTATGTATTCCCAGGGGTAGCCTATATTTTGATTGCTTCCAGGACCAGCTTTGAAACAGTGTGGAAGTAAAACGGCATGGACAATGAGCAACTGATACAGACTAAAAAAGATAACAGGTTTTAGATTATTAGAAAAGTCAATTTAACAGGATGATTCTGTCAAAGAGAATTAGAAACATTTTGGTTTAACACGCTGCATGTGTTGGAAGTATCTTTATCTTGTGGGTCAAAAAACATAATGCCATTCTGCGTGATAAAATTGCATGCCACCGGGTCATCTACTTGGATGCTCTTACTCATGTGTGTGCGAGTGTGTTTGCATATGAAAAACTCCTCCCCGCCCAGCAAATTATCTCTCCAAAGGGTTGCACACCTGTACTTTACAACTTATCTTCACTAACGTGCCACACAATAACACTTAAGACCACCTAATCGGGACACATACCTCTACGCCGTTTAAGTGCTAACACATAACAGACGGGGGTTTCCTGTCCATTTTTATTGCTCCCATTTTTGTGCATTAAAATAAATAATCAACTTATCTATGGACATGCCCTTGGAGGTGGTTTCCCTGCTGACAGGTGCGTGCCTGTTTGCATATGTGAGTGCGGGAGTTCCCCTGAGGAAAAGCACAACTTTCACTTATCAATTTAGTAATCGATGAATGACTAAACCATTGACTGATAGTGATCTATACCAACCATGAAAGCAAAGCAGTTATATTCAGTCTATATTAGCAAAATTAGTGCTAATTCTAAATTAGCACTACCATAGGTCTTGATAATAAGTCAGGGGCTTTAGGTGTGGTCGTGGCGATGAATTGTGGTCAAGAGGAGTACCTACTGTGGTCAGGTGTTCTGTGTGTGTGTGTGCATGTTTGTTTGTGTGTGTCTGTGTGGTTTGTGTTCAGGATGGGTGGAGTTGGGCAGGGCTTTTTTTTTTTTTTTGCTCATGCACAAAAGAGCAGGGCCACAGCTAAAAAATTTAAAGTAGTAAAGGTCAAATCAACATTTCTATGCAACAAAAAGTGTTTGCATTGTGTTGCGCCTGTACAATTACAAGTTCCAGCGCTGAGCATGTCCCAGCCTTTGTTATTTTGTGAAGACATCTGGTGTCTGACCGAGAGCGGTGTCTGTTTATACTAGTGATGCTTACATGAAATAAAAGAATACTTTTTTACATTCAGTACATTCAGAGGGGGAGAAAAAAAAAGAACAATGTCTCATCTTTATAAAGTGATGCAAAAGTGATTCGCTACTATTTTTTTAATGCTTTTATAAAGACATTATACTATGTAGGAAACAAACTACTGTTGGAAACAGACAGTAGGAAATTACTAAATCATTTTTGCTTAATGCTCTGCTCAAAAATAAATGATATTTAAAAGAAAAATAGACAGAGCCATCATCATATCGCTAGTCATCAGTGAATTGTGTAAGGAAACCTCGGACTGACCGCTTTTGCTGTTGTCATCATTGCAATTTTAAACTGGTTGTGACCTGCTGGGATAAAAGGACTGGTAAAGAATGCTTTTCTACTCGATCTGAGCACTTAGTGTACTTTTTTTACTACAAGCCTCATCCACACAAGCCATTTTTTCTACACCTAAACACTTTTAAGCTAACATTCCACACTCGTACTCTAATAATCACAGTAATGCAGCTGGATAGTGTAGTGGTAAGACCACACACCTTTGGAGGGGAAGTTGCAAGTTCAATTCCCCCCCAGTATCCAGTAAGGGTCCTGGCTAGGGCCCCCAGGCGCAGCTATGTCTACAGCCTGTCCGCAGCTTGGACACGACACATTTCACTGCATGTTGTACTCTGTATGATTGTGTATGTGACCAATAAAGCTTGTTTCTAATAAATGCATCAGAGCAACTCGGGGCTCAGTATCTTGCCCCAGGATACTTTAAAATGAGGATTAGAGGATCCTGGGTTCAGCCATAGCAACCCTAATGGATGGCCAATCAAAACAATACAGGGTTAGGGATTTTTTTTTATACCTCGAACCTACAGCCATCTTTTACACCATCTATGTGAGCTACCCAACCCTCAGCTCTCAGTGGCACGGGACTGCAGGTTTTTTGGCTTTCCTGTTGTGGCTTCAGTTTTCTTTTCAGGTTTAGTCCCTGAATAACTAGAAAATAATCATTTGAATGTGGTCTGCTGTGCTAACATGTAGCTTAACATGGACAGAAAAGCAAACTGTCTCTCAGACTGCACGCACCTCCCTGCATCCAATTGAATTACAACAGGTGTCCAAAACTGTGCAAAAGACCCCCGGTAGCATTTTAGCCCTCCCTCAGATGTGTTCTTCAGATGTGTGTGCAGGTCTGTCAGTCAAGAGTCAAGTCAATCATACTGTGCTTATTGTTATGGTACAGAGGTGATCCCTCATGTCTGTCTCAGTGAGCAGCTGTCACTCCCTACACCTCTGCTGTTGTTGTTGTCTTGATGAGGTACTTTCCCTCTCTCACACTTCCTCCCACAGGACCCTTTGTTTATGACAGGGTGTGTGTCTGTGTATGTGTAGGAGCGTGTGTCAATACATGTGGCACACGCATCTGATGTGGGCCCTCACATTCTCAGAAAATAATTTGAACCAAATGTACCCTCACAAAGCCGCCTCGCACTCACAAAGAGACAGACGCGAGAGCGCACGCCGAGATTTGCAGTCATTTGCATCATTTTGTCTTCCTACATTCAGACACTTTCTCGAAAGCGCTCCACGGGTAGGTACCGGTAATAAACGCAGCCAAAACTCTCAACTGAGCGGTGTTTTAACCGAACGACAGCACTGCCTCCCTGCTCGTCTGTACACCGCCGCACTGGCAGAGCGACCAGGTTGAGTCGTGATTGTTTTTGCATAAAAACAAAAAACAAAAAAAACAACCACGCGGCTGTTCCTGCGTCTCATTTCCTCTCTCTCTCTCTCCATTTCCCTTTCCCATCTTGCTTCCCTCTGCTTCCACTGCCCCGGGGTCCACTCTTAAAAAGCGCACCCAACATCCATCAGGTGTGAGATTGAGACCGTGACCTCACGAAGACAGGAAGTGACAGGTACTTGCGCCCACGTGTGTGTGTCTGAGTAATTGCGTGAGGGAAGACACACAGCTGGTTTCAGCAACACCAGGAAAATTTGCTTACTTCAGCTGAGCTCTGCCGCGGGTGTGTTTGGTGAGAATACGTGAGTGGCCGCTCGAAGAGAGCCTTGGGTGTCAAGTTTTGTTTTTGCTTCTTGCTGTGTTGTTTCTCACCCCGCCATCTTTTTTTTTCTTTTCATGTACAGCACCACTGTACATGTACATAAAAGAAAAGGTGCGAGACTTATCTGTCTATTTGCATGTGTGAGTACTCTGCAAGCAGGATGTGCAGTAGCCACGGAGCTTGAGTGTTGCGTTTCCCTGTAATAATTCGAGTCCATGCATTCGATGCGATGGCGCTAACACGCATGCGCTACGCGGACACTAAAAACCGTACCACGTATTTGGATATCAGTTTTATGAGGAGAAGCACTCAGGCTCTGGCCTACTCGCTAAACTCTTGTCTTTGTCAAGGAATATTATCCAGCACCGACCTCTCACCTTCAACCCTTCCCCAGCTTGTACTGGAATTCTCAGGGATAAAACTCCGGGAAGGACTGGAAATACCCCCAACGGCTTCTTTGATAAAAAAGAAAGGTAGAGAGCTGCACCCAGCAGATGGTACGTGGTGAGTGGATAAGGGCTTAACCCGACAGATGTAGGTAATAAACTCGCTTTCTGGGGAAAACTCATTAGAGTGTCGCTCTTTTATGTGGTAAAGCTGTTATGCATGTAAAATATGACACATATGCAAATCAGATGAAAGTCCGAGATGTGATAGCTTAGTTTTTGTTGTGTAGTTTTGCTTTGTGCCTTGTTTTTGGTGTATAAAAGAGACATCTCTACTAGAATTGAAGGTTTGTGTGAATTGTGTTAAACTGCATCCCAACAATAAATATCTTTGTGCTGTTTCTTTGTTGTTGTTCTTGTTTTTTTGTGGTAGGGCCTCTAATTCAAAACTCCTAATGCTGACAACACTGAAACAAAGCATAACCTCTCACCCTCTCTCTCTCTCTCTCTCACACACACACACACACACGCAGTCTACATATCCATCTGTTCTCTCTGCTTTCTGTCTCTCGATTCGACAATCCCACAACTTCTTATCTCTTTGCACGGCTGTGCTCCCAACACCCTGAATCCTGCCCCCTCACCACGACCACCAGACACACACTCTCCACATCCTCACACACACACACACATATACACCTCAACACCCCCCCTCTTTTTCTGCTGATGAGCTAAGGCGCCTCTGCTTGGTTGTTTGGTCACACTACCCCAGTGTTGCATCCAGATAACTACACTGTGAAGCCTGTGGTTTTGCCTGTGAGTGTGTGTGTGAGTGAAGCAAATTTTCAAGGTGTGTATAATGTCCCTGGGTTTTACTCGAGCTGTTGTCAGATGGTGTAACTCAACAAATAAAAAGGTTTGAAAGTAATGCACTCTTGTGTTTTCTTTCTTTTTCTTTTTTTGTGTGACTTCTACAACTTAAACACCTGCTGGGTAAGGTAAATATTTTATATTGTTATATTTAAAGGTGTGCCCTGGGTGTCAGGCTCACATTGTAACTGAGTAGTTTGCGACGTAAAAAAAAAAAGAAGAAGCAATAGAAGCACTGCAGCTACATTTTAAACCTTCTGCCTTCACCACTTGCACACAGCAAGTGTTATTAAAGCAGAGTGTGCATATGTGTACAGCTAGCTTTGGAGCTCAATAAAATGAGAAAGCAAATGAGTTAACCTGTAATAACCTTAAACTCTATAGTGACTTACAGTCCCATCGACCTTTATCGTGGTACATGTCTCGGATCAAAAACACATTACATACACTTAGATGCTGGTTCATCAGTGACTATATTAAAAACAATCCAAATAACAATCGTATCGATACCAATGCTGCTATTGGTTTTGGATCAATAATAGCCCAAAAGGATCCACATTCTATTTCTATCCTCCAACTTTTTTTGTGTTGACTGTCACACCTATATTACTTATAGCCTATAGCACATTTAAAGAAGAGAAGGTGACCCAAAGTGCTGCAGAGACAGTTAAAAACACACTGCTGTCCCCTTCATATGCTGCCATTGTAAGTTAGAAGTATCGGTACTAATTTCAGCAATACCGCCCCCTGTATTTATTTCTAATTATTGGGTTTTGGATTGATACCAAAGCACTACTTACAGCACTACTTTATACTGGGGGGTGTCACCTTTATTGGATGGTAACAGGAAATGTGGAGGGAGAGAGCAGGAAAATGAGCCGCTCGGTGTCAAACCACGAATTCTATTTAATGTTCATGTTGTCATGTTGCATTATAAGCCAGTGTTGGGGTGGTTACTCAAACAAAGTAATGTTTTGGACATCGCGTGCTAGTGTTCTTAAAAGTAATTCGTTACACTACTCATTACATTACTTTTATGTTACTCATTAAAATTAAGCTAAGTTCCACGCACCAACACTATTCTAAAGAGGACACACATAAAATATTTCTTTGAGTTTTTGCATAGGGGGACAACAACCACAATACAAACTGAAGATGAAAATTCAACTGTGGAAACACGAACAGGTAGTAATAGAGGCTACACTGCTGCAAGCCTCACTGCTCATAACTGTTTTCGTTACCTAATGAAGTTCAGGTTCTGGGTGCTTGCCTGGGGTCGACATTCACTCAGCTTCTTCTTGGCTAGTTTTGCGCTAGCATGCTGTCTGCGAAAGATGCTTGGAGAGAGCCAAAGTGTTTTCTGTCCTGGATGCAGTTGGACATCACACTCTTGTCGTTTTTGTGCAACAAAATTTAAAGTAATGGCCATATCTCCACTCAACAAAAGCTGTACCACCATTTTCTCTCGCTAGCACACAAACTAATATCAGCTAATAGTAGAGCGCAGGAAGAAAAAAAGTTTTGTTTATTTTTTCTTTCTATCCAGATGATATCGAGATAACGGAAAAACCTTTGTAACACACGTAAGATCGGTACATAACAGTAACAGTACTGTAACTACTGAATTTAATACAGTAACATGCTACATTAAAGTGCTACTAAATATGTAATGTGATTACTGTAGTTTTTCATCTTTTTATCTGTAATAAGTTATGCTATTTTTTCCTCTGGTGGATACTGGTAACTGCAGTATTAAATACAAAACTCGACACATTACTCACTGTAACCCACTCACTCACTGTTTGCTTTTGTAAGAAGCAAAAACAAGTCAAATTACCTCATTCTGTAAAACTTTGCATCTTTTAAGGTAGGGCTGTGCGATATGACCAAAATCTCATATCCCGATATAAGAATTCTATCGTCCCGATAACGATATAAATCACAAAAATGCAACATTTTCTGTAAATTCTGTGAATCTCGGGCAGCTCGTCTTGCGGGAAGTGTTTCCAGCTGCGCGTCATGTAGCTGGAGTCGAGTGTTTTAACTGATGCATGAAACTATACATTTTTAGACATAAGTTGTAAAGGCCGCCGTTTTCTTTGTGAGTATTTATTACACGGCGTGCTGCGGGGAAAAGCCTGTTCTAACGTTTGAGTTCTAAGGTTTATTTTTTAGCACCTGGCGGCTCTTTTTTAATTCTCATCCGTAAATAATCAGCTCTTTCACGTGATTCAGTTTATTTTGAAAAGCCTCAACAGGATCTTGAGCTTTATTGTGAAAGGTTTATGTGGAACATAAACAAGCGGACACGCGAAGGTGTTACCGTCGTTGTTGCTAACCACAACGCATAAAAACAGGCGCTTGTCCGTCCATAGTGTGGTTATATAAAATATAAGAGAAAGAGAAAACTTTAAGAAATTAATATAGCCACTACAGTGACCATCAAAACGATGAAAAAATATTGCCGTAAATTGTTTATTTTGCGACACCACGAAACAAACGATAGCGTAAAATGAAACGATAGACGTTTTTATATCATCATCCGATATATATCGTTATATCGAACAGCCCTATTTTAAAGCATTGTATATTAGCCCATTTTACTCTCTGTTTAAACTTAAACCCTCTCTCTGAGTGGAGCAAAAACAGCAAAAACCGGAATGTCACAGCCACAGTGATGTCACTTTCTGGTTTTGAACTCAGCACTTTGAAACATCAGCGTTAGCTTTGTGGCTCTGCTCTGGCTGGAGTGTTAATTTATGACCTAACACTTGAGAACATGCTTAGCAAGCTGGATACATAATGCATGTGTACATACATGCAACGCACAAGTATATGCCAATTAGCGTTAAGTGGCATAGTGATAAATTAATCAAATTTCACTCACCAAATCTGAAGCACAAACTTCCTGGATGTAAGTTAGCTCCAACAGTACAATCAATGAAGAGATTAAGTTCAGATCCTCGAATGGATCTGTATGGAAGTTCATTTGTGCCATGGAAAAATGTAAAGAAAGAAAAAGGTTTTTTTTTAAAAAAAGAGTTTCTCTGAAGTAAGTTGCAATTTTGAGCTACGTAACTTGTTTGGATATGAAATGCTTGGATAATAACTTTTTCAACTTAACTCTATTTAGTGTTTTTCCCCCAGTGGTGGAAACTAGTACTGTGCAATACTGCAAATTTTAGTATCCCATACCAAGCAAATAGAAGGCCAGCGTTGCCGGTAACAATACCAAGGCTTTTAACTCATTAAGGCAAGCTTATGTAGGGGAGAGCATTGTGCGTGATCTTTTATGAGCTGAACACATTTTAATGACCACTAAATCGCTGTGATTTTTACTTTCCACAATAATTACAACAAAGCACACCTTTCAGGTTTTCTTGTATTTTGAAACTTGGTTTTCTGGGGACGTGTAATGTAAATGTGCCTTCCTCTAAAGTTCTTTAGATCAGCTTCTGTTGTTTAAATGCGCTATTCGGTCTTTAAGTCTGAGGTCATTAACCGTTTCAGGGTCCAAACTAAGCTTCAGGTCCTAAAGTCAAACAGACACTCCGGCATCACTCAGAGTTAAAAACTGTCTAAATTCTTTCATCTTTAATAAAATTATCAGTGTTGCTGCTTTACCAGGTGTAACAATTAATTTTAACATCCAGGCATCCATGAAAACAGAATTTATGATATTTGATGGAGTTAGACGTTAGCAGGAAGTTAGCTCACTAGTTTCCACCTAAACATAATATACCATGTTCTAACTGAGGGATTTCTGAAAAAATGTAAATGTAGATGTACAGCTCTGCTAAAATTTAAACGTACAGCTCTGCTATCACTTCCGACATAAATGAAGACAGGAAACTAAGTTGGTATAGAATGATGTGCTACGTGGTGGCTAGCTACACAGCTATGGTTAGCACAGTGAACGTTTTTCCACTCGATAAAAGTTAACGCAAGAGTTCCCAATGGTTAAGGACAAATGGAATCACATGGCAGGATCCAGTTTGGACCTGGAAGCATGCGACGGTCAGCACAAAAAGGTTCAGACAACTTTCATAGCGCATGTGTGAGTTATATTGTTTCATTTCCAAAAGCACAATCCAGTGGGCTGAACTTAGAGGATAGAAGATAGACTGAAAATATCAATATTATAGTGCTAGTATCGACCCAATACCAATACCAGTACTATCAATATTTGGATCAATCCACCTACCTCCAGTGGTCACAAAATTTCATAGATGTTAAATCTAATATACAGCAAGTCTGTGTCAGCATTTCTTTCAGGAAGTCCAACTTGCAGTATCTACATGGATGAGTTATTAAATTACAACACAATAATTGATCTCTTTGTATAGTGTCCCACTGAAAAGGAAGACAAAAAAAGAGTTTAAAACTGCTTTTGCACCAGGCTAAAAACATTTTTTCAATATTGTAAAGGTGGGAATTTTAACATCAAGTGGACATTACAGAACTGGTGGAGAGTCCTAGGTAATAAAACCTTAGTAGGTGTTTTTCCCCTTTGGAAATGATCCACTAATAAGCATGTGAGTCATCAAATGAGCCAGGCTGTGAAAAAGGTGTGGGCATTACCATCTCTGGTGTGGGCATTACCACCTCTGGGAGGAGCTGGCTCACCCCACCATCACGTGACATGTTGAGATCCCCTGAAGCAAGGTGTGAATGGGGGTTAAAATGCCTGGAAGGGATCTCAGTACTACATTGTAGATGGCTGATAGCCGGTGTCGTAAACCACCACTTCTGTTCAACGATCGTCATTCTCAGCAAAGAAATGACCTCCTTGCCTCATCTCTCAAACCATTTGTCTTCTTGGTTCAAAATTTAAACACTTTGGCATTCTCAAAAGGGTATCCTTTCTCCCAGGGATACAGCTGAGTCCTGTTCTGTTGAGGTGGACAAATTCCAAGTTACAAAAATGCTCCCCCATGTGTTGTAGTTGTTTGAAGCCTCTTGGGTGAGTGGAAAAATCGCTTCTCAAACCTTGAGAAGTCAAGTGCCTTCTTTTCAAGCTCTCAAGACTACAGTTTTACCTGCTTTATTTCAAGTTCAAGTTCAGGAAAGAAATGTTCTTGCCACTTCTTCTTTATATACAGCACCACCTGCATTAATAAAAAGAGAAAAATCCCCATCAAAGCTCCTTACTGTCAATCTTGCACCCCCCCCCCCGTCATTGCCATCAGGATGAAGGGTAGAAAATCTCAGAAAGTTTGATGTGTTTTCACTCTAGATGAAGCCAAACTACCGTCTGGCATATGAAGGACAAGAAATTCCCAGTGCCTAAGCAAAGGCAAATGTTAATTAGCTAGCCCTTCAGCTATGTATGTGACAGCCTTTAGTTTCAGGGTGACGGTGGTCAGCTTTCTGGGGCCATGACAACCTTGGAAGATAGAGAAACTGCTCCAATTAGGACTCTGTGCTAAGGTTGAAGGTGTTTATATGTGATGCCATAATCTGTTTAGCTAGCAGCGAACAGAGTGTGAATAGAGTGGCTAGTCACGAGTGCATTCAAATTAAATGGCATCAAAAGTGAGCCTTAATTTGCTTTGTAGGTGGGCATTCTGGATGGTAGATAGATAAATCGCATTGCGTACACCAGACTTTCAGGTCTTGTAATCGTGTATTTTTTTTCAGCTAAATAGTGTCATCACATGCAATAATACTTTACACAAAAGTTTAGTTATGTGAAAAGAGAAGAGCAGAGTGCTCAGAGGTCTGGGGAACAATCTAGTAGCAATTCTGAAAGCAAGGTGGATGTACATGAGAAAATGATCCTAGTGGGGGAAATTGCCCAAATTTCAATTTTAAAAGTTTGAAACCCATAAAGAAATAGACTAATTGACTGAATTTCCTAAATTGCATAATCTGCTTAGCAATGTGTATACACAAATCAGTCTCACCAGCATGCATCCATGCTGATTAACTTTCAAGATCCATCAGCTCAGATAAGCCCCCTGAAACACACCTTTCCACCAGCCTGGTATCTGCTGCTCTTATCTTTAAGGGGACAGGTGTTAAAAACCTGCCGTCTGCATTGCTGAGTACATTTATCACAGACGCTCACATACTCCAGAGTGTTTGTTCAGAGTTCCCCGCCTGTGATAACATCATCACTCAGCAGCCACTGGAGACGAGATGTATGGATGACACCAACAAGGAGCAATGCTTGAGATGTTTTAATTTTCATCTTTAGAGGAATCTCCCTGTTATAGGAAACTTTACTATGATGACAGATACAGATGACGGTTTTGTCCACAGGCCGTTGACAGCTCTTTTCAGTGCTAACTCTAAATTTAAGGGGAAAGGTCAGTCTTATTAGGATTTAATAACAGTAAGGATGAGCACTTGCGGATGCAGACTTAATCAGTTTTGCACATTCTTTGTCAGCATTAGTTCTCTTCCTGTGAACTTCCATGGAAGACATGTGATGACAAAAAAAAATACATCAGCTTTCATCATGACAATTTTCCACTCTGTGGTTTGTACTACCAAAAACAAAAGTAACACTTTGTAATGTTTCCTCCAGCTTGTCCGTATAATGTGTTTAATGTGACATTTTTCTTCTTCCGTCAGTTGAGCCTTGCCCCCATGCCCCTACCACCATCAGACAGTACAAAGAAGGTGAGGTGCTGAAGAAGTCCTGCTAAGTAAGGAACACGCTGTAAATAAAATGACCTTGCGAAGCAGCTCATTTAAAAAGTTTTAATGAGTAATTGAGTGTAGAGGCAAAGAGGGAAGAAAAGTGAGCTTTTTTCTTAGAGGAAAAATGAGCTTCGTGATTACAAAAATTACAAGTTACAAAAATGCTCCCTCATTTTTTCGGAATTCAAAACTGCAAGTTACAAAAATGCTCACTCACTATTTCGGAAGTCAAAAACTGCAAGTTACAAAAATGCTCCCTCACTTTTTCGGAAGTCAAAAAGAATATGTTAGGTGTTTTAATAATGTGTTTTAATATGTTTTAATAAAGGTGAAAAATTAAAGGATTTTGATTCTTTAAGTCAGGACTTAAAACTTGTGTTACTTGCTCCACAGATTGGACTTTGAAACAAAACTGGTGCTCTTCTAAAAAGTGCTTCTGACAGTTATTGATCATAAGTGGATGGGATTTTGATTTTGAAATCAGGAAGGTCATTAGTATCCAAGGTAGTCATGTGGTAGTCACAGGCTTTCAGACTGTTACAACATCTCCCTGTGCATAATCCCGTGAATCTCAGAGCTTCTGTACTGGCAGATCATTAAAACAGTGGGAAAAGCGAACTCGATCGCCTACACTCATGTGTTCAATCCAGCTACGGGGGCATGACACAATGCGCCAAGTTACAAAAATCCAGAAATGCACGAACGGCATAAACACCATTTTTGTCATATGTTGCCATTTGCCAGGTAGGCCACAGTGTGTATAAAGGGGCCCTTAAACCACATCTACTTACACCTCACCAGCCCTTTTATTAGGCACATTTTGCTAGTGTCTGCTAGTGCTAGTGCTAGTGTTGCATGGAATCCATTTTGCCTTCACAATTGCATTAATTCTCCTAATCCACCACATCCCAAAGGTGCTCTATTGGATTTAGATCTGGTGGCAATGGAGGCTATGTGAGCACAATGAACTTATTATAATTTTCAAGATGTTCGAGATGATTTGATGATTTAATTTGTGGTTTATTATCCTGCTGGAAGCAGCCGCTAGCAGATGGGGAACACTGTGGTCAAAGATGTGGACATGGTCAGCGACAATACTCAGGTAGGCTGCAGGGTTTAAATAATACTAATAATATTAAGGGACCCACAGTGTGGCAAAAAATATCCCCCACACAAGTATGCCACCACTAGCCTGAACGGGCAGGACGGATCCGTGCTTTCATGTTGTTTATGCCAGATTCAATCCGGATGCCCGGATGTCGGAGCAGAAATTAAGAACCTGCCTCAAACTGGTTTACCTTTGGCATAACGCGCACTCTGATATTGCGATAAAGTTTATCATCATTCCATGGTCCTTGTTCATCATGTTTGTTCACCTCCACAGGTCCCTTCTGTCGTGCAGTACATACGCTCTTGCTGTTTTGCATCATGTTATTTCATAGATAGACACACATGCCCCAGTGTGTGTAATTAACAGAAAAAGTTGCTGAAAAGTTGCTTTTCAATGCATGTTTCCTGTTAGTATTCCTATTGACTGTGTTATTAATCATTGCACTCACTCGCTGTCCTCTAAAACTGTGCGATGCATTCACCGCCAGCTGTGCTGTTGTTTTTCTTTGTTTTGTTTCCCTCTTCGTGCATTTTTGGCCCATATGTCCTCTCCTCGTCTCTCTAACACACACACACACATGCATACATGATTACAAAGCGAGGAAAAAAAGACCCTACTGTGTACAGCAGAGCATTTGCTTGCTTCAGCTGTCTAACTTTGAAGATGATGTCAGAATGTGACAGTCACCACTCTATCCACCAGCTTGTTTCATAACAGGTGTTATACATACAAAGAGAAAGTGTGTGTGTGCTTATCAGTGTGTGTGTGTGTGTGTGTGTGCATTTGCCTTTTCAGCCTGGCTGTGTTTTGGACTGCAGACCACAAACAACCCTGAGGTCTGAGGATTGTTATCTCATTGGTGCAATTATCACACTTGCAGGCAGATAGACACACAGAAACACACACGCGCACGCACGCCACTTTCACCCCATTACTTTGAACCACACCCACTGGACGGGTGTGTATCTGAAGGGGCTGTGTGAGTGTGTTTTGGAGGAATGGAGGGTGGATGTAGGGCAGATTGTACTGATGGTTGGGGCACCCCCGTGACAAGTGTCCTAAATCGGGGTAGTCAGGCATGATCGTGCCATTGTGAATCGACTTGTCAGGATCGCTTAGAGACAACAATGGAGCGGACAGACGAGAGGCGAGTGTGTGTGTTTTATCGCATGTTGGATTAAGGATAAATTAAAATGTGCGTTCGTGGCCAGTTGCAGTGTTGGGAAGTGATGGCAGGAGGGGAGGAGCTGTAGCGAATGTAGCGGGTGTGCGCACGTGTGTTTGTGTGTGGGTCTGTGTGGTGGGCCCTATTGAAAGGCCCTTCCTTCTGCTCTATTTACCCAGGTGAATGGGGAAGCTGGACCAAGTCTGGGCGGGAAAACATGTCATTTTGTGCCAAGCAAATTTGTGTGTGCGCCTGTGTGTGTGTGAGGAAGCAGGTGGGGTGGGGATACTGTACTTAAGTAGAAGTTGTCAAGACAAAAAGTTAGCTGCACCATGAACCTACACTCTCAATCCCTAACCCAAACAGACCACTCCAAGCACACGCGTGCGCACACACACAGGGATGCACAGAAACCATTGTAAACATAGCAGTTTCTACATATTCTTGGACTCATAGAGTCAAAAAATTGCTTTCAAGTTTCTAAAGCGTATCATTTTTTTTCAGTCACGCCGTACTTTGTGTGTGTTCACATGTGTCTGTGTGTGTGTAATGAAAAAAAAAACCTAGACAGAGCCAGTGTGAAAGCAGACAAAATGGGCTCTAAGAGGAAGTGTCTGCCGTGTGTGCGAGTATGGCATGTTTTTTTTTTTTGTTTTTTTTTTGGTGGGGGGGGGGGTGTTGCTGGGAAGTCGGTAACCTGCTGTCAGGCTGAGAAATTTGACCACACTCCAGCACCAGAAGCCTGCGAGGATGTCAGCGTTTGTGCGTCTGCGTGTGTATGTGTGTGTGGTTACCTATAAAGGCCCTGTTTGATACAAAGATTCCGATCACGCTTGTCTCCAGTGTGACGGATTGTTATGAAAATTACAAAGAGAGACAGGAGCGTGGCACAGACCTGAGCGCAGAGTATAAATGGTAGCTGTGCGTGACTCCCTGATATGAATGATTGGAAAATAACACCAATTACAGTTTGCAGCTTGCAAATGTGACACTGCTGTACTGTAGTGTTATTTATTGTTTACGAGGCATTCTTTCTCTCACGTTTATTCAGAATTTCATATTTGTTCATAGCAAAATTACACTTTGATAAATATATCAAACAAATTAAGCTCATTAGCTGATAGTGCAGTGAATCCTTAAGTGAAGTCCTATTTCAAATTTAAACTTTATGAGGCTACAGTTTCATCATTTCCGTAAATGAACAGCCCACCTCTCTGTTGCCCTCTATTTATTTATTTACTCGACTCTTTCAGTCTTTTATCTAATGGCCTAATGTCTGTTTTTTGCTCTTTGACCTCGTTGGCACTGCTGTAGCAGTACTGACCCACTTTTTCAAATGTTTACAGTTATTGTTTTTGGCTATCTGCAGCAGGCACATTGGTCTATACATTTTTTTGCTCCTGAAAAAACAACAACAAACAAACAAACGGCCTAACGAATGGCAGCCAAATCTGGGAAGACAGCGACTTGCAGATGAGTCTAATCACCTCAGCAGCACTCCCCATCTCTCTCTCTCTGCCTCGCTCACTCTCGTACCTGACTATCTCTTCACCCTCAGTCTCTCTTTCCACGTGGCAGCGACTATCTGCTCAATCTGTGTGCTGGTTGCGTCTGAACATATGCATGTATGTGCGTTTCGTGATTGTGAGCGGGCTCATATCATAGAGCATCCATGCCCGTGTGTTATGGTCCTCACATGGCAGCCAAATGTGGTTGTTTTGGGCAGGGGTCCTGCACCTTTACCTCTATCTGCAAACAGATAACTGAAAAGAACAACTATTCTGTATGGACGACAGATAAAAAATCAGCACGCATGCTTTCATAGTCATATAGCAGCACCAAATTTCTTTTTGAAAAAGGGATGTTCAGCTGTTTAACTGACTTGGTGATTCTAACATTAAATGTGTCACCAGCAACAATGAGCCTGTGGTTTCAGGTCACACACGGGTTGAACAAGCCTATCTGTGTGTCCAAGAATTCACTGTCACCCAATATTTTCTCAGAAAAAACTGTCGTAAATAAACCAATCAGGATTTAACTCCTAGGTGCTACATGTTACATGTGAAAAGGGAGGTATTTTGAGGTATTCTCCTTAACCTTTGACCTAGCTAATCCAGGCAGTACTCCTTGGTGACCGATTAAAGTTGCATGAGTCAAGTTTCCTTTTTGAAAATGTAACATATCATTTTCAAATTAATGTTCATTGTAAATGAAATGAATAAACACCAGGGGGATTGTGAAAGTAAGACACAAAATTCCAAATTTTTGGATGAGAAATTTTATAATAACATAAGTACAAAAAGAAAGTGTTTGATTTTTTTGTGAAAAATAAAAATATCAAATTTCATGGTTTGACCCCGGAGTTGAAGCTGTGTTAAGGCCACTTTCATACATGCCAGTGGGGCACATGCATGACTTTTCACTACCGGTGCACTATTTGAACAACGAGCACACTTGTTGCCAAATGCAGTGATCTGATTGGTCAGATCAGTTTATTCGCAGGCGAAAAATAATGGAAAAAGAATGCCGTAAATTTGTTTTGTGAAATGACTTGGCCAGTGTGAACTGTTTCATTTAGAATGGGTGTGTCCATTGTTGTTTAGGTTGTCACAAATGGAACAGTAATTTCCAAATTGAACGTCATGTTGTATCAAACAGAATATGAAACTATCAACTGAGACTGCACACTCATTACGAAAGTGTTTGCTGAGGTCATAAATCAAGTTAGAAGTCGGGTCATTTTCCCGTCAGACTTTTTTAGCAACCTGAAAAGTCGCCCACCTTTGACCAGTGGTAGGAACGAGGGTTTTAGGCACGCTAGCTTTTTTTCAGACCCAGAGACTGCATCTACATTTTATATAGATTCTGTGCATATTTGGGACAAAATTGTCCCATTAAAATGATGTTATTAATTCATTTATGTGTCTACACATGGATTGTTTTAATATTTTTTATGCCTTATGCATGCTAGTAAATTGTCGGATCTCTGCTGACCTCCTCCACACAAATGACCACTAAATAACCTGCTTTAAAGGCCTTTTTCACAAACTACATTTTGACATTTTACATACAGGTTTCTGTAATTGTAGGAACTCCAATTTCAACTTCATGGAGCTCTGTTGTTTTTTGCTTTCCCCCTCCCATTTTTCTCCTCTTCTCTGTACCATGGATGGGGACGGTAGTTATCAGGCCCAGCCAGCACAGCCCTGCCCTTCTACCTGACCACTGCCAGCAGGGAGCGGCTGCTCTTGCCTGAATATCTCCGACCACAACAGCAACAAGAGAATGAGGAAATCAGGCTAGAGTAATCTATGCAGACCCAGAGCATGCTGGCCAGCGTGTGAACTAGTGGCATGTGTGTGTTTTTGTGCATATGCACGCGCACGTTCAGGAGCCCGCCATTTCTGCAACATCCTGCTATAAATCTATTGTGACACACAAACCGAATTTATGAGCCAATCTGCTTGCGACAGACATGTTTGATTTGAAAAGGGAAAGGAGGATGGAATAAAAAAAAACAACACTAGCAGTGAAAGTAAACTTCTGCTTTGACTTTTAGAGCTAAATGCCTTATAAAAATGTAACAGTGTGACTCAGTGGCAGGTGAAACTCTTAAAAGTGCAGTTATAATTCTAAAATATGACTTTATAATTACCCAATAAAAACAGACCATGGAAAAAGGGTATAACTAGAAGTTGATTTACTTGACCTAAACAGAACCAGGCAGAAACAAGAGCAACATTATGCTTACATTGAGCCAATAAGAGCCTCTTTGAGCTTAAATGAATGTAGGTGCACATGCAATGATTTACAAGCCACTTTTGCATTTTTTACAATTGAAGCTCCTCTTCTGTTTTACATGATTTAAACTACATAAAACTCTGTTTGATCTGTGTGAGGGGACAGCAACCCTGACGTGAACTGAAATGAACTCGGAAAACAATAAAATAAATAATTATTCACTATCAACAAAAGCGCACTGCAGTCCAGTATTTTGATGACTTACCACAACCTCTTCTGATAGACAGCGCTGCTCTGATAACAGTCACAAGTGGACACTCAGTTTTCCATTTATTGAAATAAGCAGATGCAGGTAAAGCCTGGTTTGTTTGTTTTATTAGTTTAGTCAGTGAGGTCTGTTGAATGGTGAAGCGGGGACTGCAAAAGAGTAAAGATACGTTGTGTCTTGCATCTCTCATCCCAGTATATATTGGGGTGTTTTTTTTTTATCAGTAAACCACTACCATTCAGTATACACACAAGCAGCTGCCTTCTCACTCAGTGGAAGCAGGTGTCTGTGAATCCTGTGGGGTTTGGGGTTTGGGCTTTTTTCTGGCAGGGCGGTCTAGTAGAAGATGGTGAAATTCCCAGGGTGAAAGTCTGCTTCGTGCTATAGCCTCTTTCCACAAGACACCCCCACCCACCCACACACACACACATATAAAACCACACACTCTACATTTGCTGACAGGGATTGTCAAACCCGTCGTTCAAATTCAAGCAGCCCTCATCAGGCCTTTGCTGTCATTTCTGGGGTTTTTTTTTTCAACCATTGTTGTTACAATAGCTAAAAACCACAACATTGTGAACATGTGGATGGACTAAGCATGCTTACACCCACAAAGAAACTATTTCTGTTTGCCCCTGTCTTAAATATCACAGTTCCTGTTAGATATGTCCGTCTTGACGACTGCCATTTCTGTTTATGAATCCCTCTGAGACTACCATTTGAGAGATGGGAATCTATATTTAAGGGCAGTGTGGTGGATCAGGGCGAGGTTGGGAGGGGGGTGCAGGTGGCTGAAGGTGTTGTGGGGGATGTGAGAACGTGTGGATGGGGAGGGGGTGTAAATATAGCTCCTGGTCTGAGTCTGGGCCCCTTAGCTTGCTAAGGCCTCACAGGAAAGAAAGTCTCCTCAAGAGACTGAATGTGGAGCTCATACTTACGAGCGTTTTTTGGCGAGCAGCGACGAGTAATAGAACATTTTTCACATTGCCCACAGTCATATTAGTGCATATTTCTGTGTTTAAAGGAGTTGATAGCATGTTTATGCAAAGCAAAAAAAAGAAAAAAGTGAAAGCAGTCCAGGACAAAATGTTTCTTTGTATTTCTGGGACATGCACCTGAGTGGTCCCTGCTTATCCATGGAAAAAGAGGCAACGGTTGGAAACATTTGCTTATTTTCTTTGCTTGCTGATAAACTCTATACTCACTTGGTGAGCGGCAGATGGGAGAGAAGGTTTTATGATATGATATGGTCCACACAATTTTATGACAACAAGCCTTTGTATCAGTTTATGTGTGCGCAAAAGCGAGGGCTATTTGAATACTATAATCCGTAGAGGAATTTGAATACTAGAGATAGATTACACTTTGGAGAGGGTAAATAGTTCATTCAGTTTAAAAGGCAATAATTATTCTACATAATGGTGCGGCTATTTGGAGTGCTATTTACACTGAGAACGTAGGCTTCTTGGGCTGAACTTTGCACTTTACAGCTTAAATATATGAAAATGTTATTTCCATATATTATTGTCCACGAGTAGCTTCGTTTGAACTGCTATCAACTTTAGTACGCTGAACGTCAGAGATTAAACACTGAACACAAGGTTGTTATAAAAACAGCACACTTTATTGAGTAGGCAGTCAAAAGTAGAAGTATAAAAACTTGGCATGTGTAAATGCTTTTACAAAAAGTGTGCTAAGTGTTTGACACGTGTTACTGCAGTTTCGTTAAAGGACACAAAATGCTTGTTGAGTGTACTTTTACAACAGTGTAAATCCATCAGAAGAAATGTTTATTTCTTTCTCTTTTTAAAAAAAATGGGATTTTGGCTGTAGCATTAATATCAGTGTTTGCTACTCTCACAGTTTTAAGGAGAATATAAAATTCAAGTGCAGCTTGGTCTTACTCTTACTGGGTGAAGCTCAGGTTTCAAATATAAATGCATTTCGGATTTTCAAATGTATAAATAAATTCTCTCTCTTTCTGTAGATATATATATATGTATCTAAATTCTAAGAATTGCTTGTTCATTGAATCTTTTCCCGGTTGGGGGGGATACTGTGAAGGCCAGAAATAAATCAAAAAAACTTGAAATGAAAACTCAATTCCTATGAAATAAAGGCGCCGATGTGGTTGTCAGGTAATACTAAAAAGGCTGGCCCCTTTCTGTTGTATAAAAAAAAGTATAAAAATTGTAGTTGCATAGTGGTGCGAGAACAGACCGAGCAGTCCTTGCTCAGCAGTGGAGTGTTTACATGAGGTGGCAAAGACCAAACACTTGAAATTCTCAGTAGACCCATTAAAAACCCCTTAATAATTAAAAAAAAAGGACAAAAAAAGTAAAAAACAAAACAAAACAAAAACCCAAAACAAAATAAAAACTGTTTCATGTGTGAAATACAGAGGTCAGTTAGAAAATAATCATTATGACTTTGGATGTACGATAATGCTAAAAGGGCTGAAATACTCTGAAATACAACACTGCTCCATTGGCCAATTGTAAAACAACAGCAACAAAGTCATAATGTAAAAAAAAAAATCAATAAATTAATGAGCTTGTTCTTTATATTACTATCAACATGTGTAATTAATAATACAGCCCAAGGCATACATGGTCACCATTTCCCCGTTTGTAATACAATAAAACCAAAGAAAATTTTAAAAATTTTAAAACTTTAAAAAAGTCACCCCCCCTCCCCCCTTAAAAAAGTCTTTGGTTGGTACAAATCCAACAAATGTAAGTGTGAAAAAATCAGTGGCATATAGCCTCTCCCAATGACTGTACCACCGCAAATATGTATCCGCCCGTCTGTTCCACAAGTGTAGGTGAAAGCGAAAACTCTTTGAGTTTTGAACCCAGTGATGCCGTAAACGCCTGTGTTCCAGAAGTAAACAAGTAAACATCTGCTTGATCCATCCATTGCTCCAACCATTTTCTACTGCTTCAGCTGGGGGGCTAAACACCTTAGCCTGGTTGAGCTAAGGGCTTTTTTTCTCTTTCTTTTTTAAACTCCAGTGCAGGAAAAGTTGATGTGTTTGGATCAGCATTTATCTCAGTCTATATCATCAGTGTCCTTGAAGGGAAAGCACTCAAGAACTTGTGTTCCGAGGCCAGTATGTGCTCCTCTGTTTTCCCGGAGGCCAACAGATCCCAGGAACCCAGCTGTTGCTGCTGTAAGAAAAAAGAAGATGATGAGTTTTTATGTTAACATGCAAAGCTATTTTATAAATTTATGATTTAATTACACACACACCTGTAGTGGGTTATTCAGGCTTCTGTGAGGGAGCTGGTAGATTTTGTGTCCGTCTTCGTTCAAGAGTGAGCTTGTAAGTAGGTCCTGAAAGAAAAATGCAACAACACTTGTTAACAACACAATAATTACAGTACAATGACTGAAAAGGGGTGCATAGTAAAGGATCTTAGGGTTGATCCTGTGCGTACTCATTGATGGACTCACGTAAAACAAAACAAAAACACATAAGAAGGTCTGACTTAAGGTCAAACGTCAACTTACTGATACTTCCTGAGCTGGGCGACTGGGGGAGAAGAGCTGCCTGTTAAGTTCTTGCCCTGCCCACTGCATGCAGTGGCCCCTCTTGCATGGGAGCTCGACCTAGGACCCCCAGAAAAAAAAAACACAACACGGTCATTTAAAGCACCACATTTTCCTCTTTTTGTAACCAAGTCACACAAGCTTGGCTTACAAAAATTAACCTCAAGCTATTCTTTAAGCTGATGTCAAACGTGTTGCAAAATGTAACTAAAAAACAAAACACAACACAACACGTTTGTCACCGCAACATGCAAATGGCTGGGTTTGATATTTCACCCCTGTCCGCTATTTTCTTAAGATACAAAATAACACTTCTTATGTCAGTCTCACATCATATGCGCATGCTCTTTTTTTTGCATATCTGTACATGCATATGTAGGGTGGAAAGTACCTCTTGCTTTATCTTCTTAAATGGAGGATGCTTAATGGCATCTTCCACTGGCTCCTGCTTGATGGACCCAACCATCTGCTGCCCCAAAGTGGTGTTCTGGAAACAACACAAACCTCTGAGTGAGTCCCGAGGACAATGCAGTGTGCAAAGCAGCAGTTTGCATGTCAAATTAAGCACCGAGGGATATATACACACATTAAAGTCTCTCACCATTAGTTTAACGGGGCCATATTTGATCTCCTGATGGGTCGAGGCTGATCTCAAAGGCGTGGGTGTATGTGGGGTTGACTCCAGAATTGACTCACACATATTGGGCGTCATGAGCCTGAGGAGAGAGGAAAGAAAAAGCGCAAAAAAAACAGCTGTTAAAAAAGGCTCATATAACAGTAACAGGTTTGCATAATAAAAGTGATGAGAACAAAAGCTTCTTACAATTCATTATCATTTAGGAGGCTTGCAGGCACAGGCGAGTTAAAGGGTAGATTGTCTGAGTGTTCTGGGCTCACTGGCTGGTTGAGGAACTGTGAAATAAAAAGGAAGAAAACATTAAATTAAAGACCCCTGACAAGGCTTTGACCACCAGGCAGCTCGTGTAGCACGCTAAGCTAAGCTAAGCTAAACAATGGGACAAACACTAGTTTTGTGTGGTGACTGTGTAAACACGGGTCATGTGACCTGTAAGGGTGAACAGAGTAGATTTGTGACTTCACATGGGTTGGCATTCGACATGAAACCAGTCAATGATTCTTTAGCAGTTGCTGAGCATCGATTGGGCAAGACCCTGTCTCCTTTCCAAGAACCCACTGCTAACAGGCTCTGGGAAAAGGGTGGGTAATTCTGGGTCAAGGCCCGCTATTATATCTGCGTTTCTAATTTATAGGGCATCTTCTTCAACTGGTTCCAGTTGATCACGACAGACAAAAATAAAAACATAATATAGCACGACACAGTGTAAGGAAGATACTTACTGAGTCAATCATGGATTCCATAAGCCCCGGCATTGGATTTGAGAACGCAGGACTGTTGTGGGGACTGTTGTTGTTGTTGTTGTTGCTGTTGTTGCCGTTAATGCCTTCGACGGGTGTTGTGGGGGCGCTGTCCTCAGCTGAGCTGCTCTGGTCAAGAGACAGTTCCTGGCTGGCTGCCTGGTGATGAGGTAAAGGCAGAGCAGCACCTTCTGAGCTGTTGGACATGGAGCTCTGGTTGGTCCAGTTTTGATAGAACGAACAAATCTGGAGAGAGGAAAAAAATCTTACAGACTGGAAAAGAATAATCACCTAAAAACACAAAAGCACAGAGGAGCGAGTGCAAAGGAAGCACAGATATAAGAAGCGCAGGGAACGCTCAACCATGATCAAATGAGAAGGGGAACTTTAATGTAAAGGCCGACAGAAGAAGTGTTGAGTAGAGAATTGCACAAGGGGTCATGCAAACCCAAAAGAAATGGTGATAAGATCCTATTGCATCACTTTTTGCAGAAACAGACCACCCAGATGTTTCCTCCTCCTCGTGCACACACAAAAAACACAAGTCCAACCACTGTCCTTAAAGCCAGGGTCAAAAAAACCAAAAAACACATAAATTGTGCTGTCACATGTTTCACCCTCCTGAATCCAGACGCAGATTCGAGTGTGACTCACCGGTAGTGACGGCTGGCCCCTCAGTTCATTTTCTGTTGACATGAGCAGCATTTCGATCTCTTTCACCCTCTTCTCCTTCTCAGGGTCCTCCTCGTTATAGTGTCTCTGAAAGAGCAGAAGAAATGCGTGAGCACCAATTCAATCCAAACAACTCATCTTCCCCATCTTTCGATTGCCGCTCAGGTTTGCGATTCTTACCTGGACTTGGGGAATGTTGAGTATGTTCATATTGAATGAGAGGGTGGAGTGCACCTGTTACAGAGAAAGAAGCAGACGTTAATAAATGCAAGGTCTTGCGGGCGGAGATCTGCCTAAATTCTGGTTTAAAGCCCACTTACTCTACGTGCGTCAGACAGGTAGGTGGCGTAGCTGAGTGGCAAATTGGAAGTCAGCTGCGTGTGACCGGGCTGTTGGGGAAAGCACATGATCTGATTGTTGGTCTTCACGTAAGTGCGGCTGGCGGGGAGCGAGGGGCTGCTGTTCTTGGCTGTGTTCTGGAGGTAGCCCTCCTGTTCCACCTTTCTCCTCATGGTGGAGTTCCAGTGGTTCTTTATAGCGTTGTCGGTCCTGCGGGTCATAAGGGACATGTGTTAACTTAAAGGTGATGTGACATCCTCTAGCTGCACACAGCAGCTTTATCAATGCAGGCGCACGCACACGCTGAGGGAGATAGGAAAAGTCTCAGTCACACACATACACGCATACTTAAAAATGTGCGCAATTGATAAGGTTATCAGTGCAAAGCAATTACAATAACCACATATTTATCTGTCTTTTCTCTTCTGTCATTCTACACCTTCCCCCCACGTCCTAACTTAGCCTTTTAACCTTTCTTTCCCAGCTTGCGTTCTATGTCCACAACTCCATTTTCTCTCATGCTCACTTTTATTGGCGTGCCCTCCCCTCCATTTCAGCCTCTTAACCGCAACATTGCGCAGCTAACCAACAAGGTTTCAGTGATTCATCTAGCTTCTCCTTTTCTGCCTCTTCTTCCCTCTCTCTCCACCTCACCTGCCAGGGAGCAGCTTAGCGATTTCTGCCCAGCGATTGCCCAGCTTCTCATGCGCCTGGTAGATTATTCTGTCTTCCTCCTCCGTCCAGGAAGTCTTCTTAACCTCTGGGTTCAGGTGGTTGTGCCAGCGCTCGCGGCACTGCTTGCCAATTCGCCCCTTCAGGTGCTTGGCGATCACTGACCAGCGTTTGGCGCCGTATTTCTGGACCAGCTCGATCACCTGGGGATTTTTAGGGTTGTGAGGGGTGAGAGAAAGAGGAAAGGCAAGAGAGGAGGAGGAGGAGGGAGAGTGTTGAAAAGGAAGAAGTGAATGGTAGTAGAGGAGCATGGGGAAAGAGGAAGGAAGGAGTAATAACAGGGAGGGGAGGGAGAAGTAGAGTGGTAAAGAGATATCAAAACAGGAGGGAGAGAAGAAATAAAAAAAATTATTATCCATAAAAATCTCAGAAGTTTTACTAAATGCACTGCTTTTCCTTCCTCCTTCTCTCTCTTTCTTGATCTTTCGCTAGTGTAGGTGATTGAGAACACCTGCTGGTGAGCAGTGAGGGAGTTTCCATTGGAACATTAGCCACTCTGCTAATCATTACAGTGGCATCTGGGTGGAAATATAACTCCTAAACGTGTTATATGTTGTGTAAGGGTGAGTAAAAGTGTGCAACCACAGTTCAGGAGTTGCTACAGAGTTGCTTTAAACACAGGAACACAAAGTAATTGTTGATCTCAGTGGTATCCAGTTAGTATAAAGCCCACTCTAACAATTACACTGTAAGGTCACCACTAATGGCTGTTATAACATAACACACGGCTAAAGCACACTACAAACTATACATGCAAGTTAATCTTGCATTTATATTTACAGTTTTCCATGCCAACCTCCCCCCTAAAACCCCCCAAAAGTACAGTGTGCTCTTACCCTCTGGTCCTCCTCTTTGGTCCACGGTCCTTTAATGAGTTCTGGGTTGAGAACCTTCTGCCACCTGTGTTGGCACTGCACATCTGTACGGTTCTGTGTAGAGAGAGAAAAACAAAATACAGTTTGTGATCATCTCCACACAATGGGAAGTTGCACGCAGACAAATCAGGGCCTAATGCCTGCTACTTACAGTTAATAGGCTTGCAATTACTTTCCAGTCTTCTGCTCCATGATGTTCAACAAGTTTCTTCAACTTCTCATCCTGAAAAAAGAGAGTACATTTTTTAAAAATATGTCACTAATATTTAGTATTGAACAGCAGAATTTGAACTGTATTGACATGTGTGTGTGTGTGTGTGTGTGTGTGTGTGTGTGTGTGTGTGTGTGTATACCTCTTCTCGTGTCCAGCGTGTCTTGCCGAGCTGGCGTTTCCCAGGCTTGGGCAATGATCCATCATAATCATGTTCATACATCTCAGTCTCCTCCTCGTCATCCTCACTGCTGTACAGACTGCAGACACACACACAGAGGGCAACATTTTAAAAAGAGGTGGAGTCTGCGTGGAAAAAGAAGAGTGTAGGATAATAGACAGGAGAATAATAGGACAATAAGTACTTTACTTGTTCTAAACTACTCCCTATTAATCTCTTTATGAGGTACATTAAAAAAAAACTCAGCCCTCTCTTTTAGTCACTCGCTTAACTCCAACACAGAGAGAAAACCAGTCATTCTTGAAGGTTTGGCTGCAGGCTTTTAGCCAAGACACCCACAGGGGGTGTGCATGTGTGTGTGTGTGTGTGTGTGTGTGTGTGTGTGTGTGTGTGTGTGTGAGAGAGAGAGGGGGGGGGGGGGGAGGACGAACAGGTTCCAGTGTTTTTAGTTTCCACAGATACCTGGATTGGCACATGCGATCATAATTTTGTGACCCTGGCGTGTTCAAACTTGCACAGGGCATTGTACAGCACAGCCATGCACACACGGAAACACACGCACACGTGCACACAGAGTTCACGTTCGCGCGCGCGCACACACACACACACACACACACACACCATGTGGTCAACTAATCAGAATGCGGGACAGGTAGATAGTTGTGCTGTCATACAGTACAACAGGTGAAGAGGAACCCCACTGTGTGTGTACGTGCGTGTGTGTGTTTGTGTGTGTGCATGCGTACAGAAGGATATTTACACGCCATAATCTTCCTTATTTTCCTTTTGCCCAAATGCGTGACTACTACTCGCAGAGGCGAGCAAATAAACAACTTCTCTCAAATTTATCCAACAACCTCTGCGTTTCAGCGCAAATGAGATAATTAGCGTGAAACAAACAAAAAAGCAAGCAAACAATAGAAGATGATTACAGCGCTCTCAAGAAGAACGATTAATCAGCTGGATCGGCTCTTCGTGAAAAGAAGTGATAATTACTTTTAAACCAATCAAATTAACTCCGGGTGCAGTTTCTTCTAATTACGATGAGGATAAAACGAGATTAAAACACGTCTGTAAACGGAGGTAAACGGTGGCTTTTTTGTGTGTATGTGCAAAGAAGCTCCTCAAACAGGATCCCTGACATCTCAAACATGAGATTCGCGCACAAGACCTAATGTGTGTAATTTAAGGGAGAAAAATAGCATTGGGTCTCCGCGGAAGAAGTACGCGTGGAGTACAATGTTAGAGCGCAGGTTTCCAAAATAATATCCATCGCTCCTCGCGCTCGGTCGGAGATGCTGGAAAGCAGTCGTGTGTGTAGCGTGTGCAAGTTTTCATCGAAAAGAGCCGAAATCGGTGGCAGATGAACTGCTTTGCAGCCTGTTTTTACTATCCGCGAGTTAAGACACGCCGAAGCGTGCACGGCACAGCACTGTCACAGCCGAGCGATGACCAGCCACCTGTCATTGGCGCGAGCGCTCCACAGCTCCAACTGGAGAGAAGTAAAGGGCTCGCGCATAGTACAGGCTGACCACACATATATATATATGTATATGTGAAGTAAAACATATATCAAAAAATATATATATATATATATATATATATAAATATAAACACACACGCGCGAGCTAGGGCAAGAGGATGCACTCTTCTCACTTACTTCACGCCGTATCCAAATGAAATAATGCCTCACGAGAAAACTACAATAATAGCTGCGAGTCTTTGAGAGACAGAAAGGAAAGCTTTAAAGCTGCCAAAGTCGTTGCTCGTGTTTCTCTTACCTGCTTCTGGACCGCCGAATCATGCTTAAAGTCTGCTGACGGTGTTTGGTGAACGCGGTAAGCACCTAGCCGACAGACAGCACTGACTTGCTCTCGCTCCTCACTTTCAGCTTCACTTTTAAAACGCGACCGCTGCTTCTACGGACCCGCCCCTTCCCGCCCCTTGTGCTCGCCCTTCACCAATACGCCGCGCCTCCAGTCTGTATTTGGCGCCTCTCGGTCGTGGCCTGAGGCTGTGGACCCCCAGGCGTTTCTTCAAGACAATTTCTCTGTCTACAGTTTAAGCAAGTCCGAGTTTTAATGGACAAGCAGATGCCGCCTATAAGAAAATGTGATGTTTCTCGTAGATATATCATGAAAGCATATTGAGTTTTGCAGTGAGAGACCCCTTACTATCAAAACCACAACTGGCTTTAGTAGACACCATTATAACATAAAATTAGATAAAATACATGCTAAGCTAACTGGTCACATTCACTCTATTTATTAGGACAAATTAAATACATTGGATTTAGGTCTGACCCTATTAATGGTGTATGTGACAGGTTTCCTCTCCTTTCAGGGGGATATGAAAGTCAGAATAAATTACAATACAGCCACAAGATAACGGCAAAAGATATCAGCTTCCCAGTGGAGCGAGTATAAAGTAAAGTAATGAAAATATACAGGATTTGTATGACATATCGTTCTGCCAGAAGATGCCTATTTGAAATGTGCTTCGAATAGGGTTAATAAGTGAATGCGATATGGGATCTACTTTGTATGATAAAAAAGTGATCTGACCTTATTTTTGTAAGCCTCTACTCAGATAGTACACATGAAACCTGCCTAATGATGCAATATCTCAGGAGAGGAAGTTTAATAGCTCTTTTATTAATATAATTCTGAACAGGTCAGGGTACAATGCAGCAGCGAAGCCAAAAGGAAAAGTTGTCATGAACCTTACTAGTTATTGATTTGATCGTTTCTTCTATAGAGATAGATCAAACTGGGGAAGCAGCAGGACTCCTTAATAAGTGCCCAATATAGTGTGCATGTGAGAGAGTTGGTCCTGTCTTGTAATACAAGTTCCTGGTTGATTTTCTCAAACGTGTCCTTAAGTGCACCAGCCAGGTCACTCAAAAGGAGAAGGAAATGCATCTGTCTGAAGAAAACAATACAAATAGGTTTATGGCATGCAAGGAAAGTGAAGTTACAATGAGCCCAGTGGTGATTGCCTACCTGTTTGTAGGGTGCCTCCTGGTGCCACAGATGTTTCTTGGTGATAAAACATAGAACAGGCCTTGTGTTATTGTTTGCCCATAAAAAAGAAAAAAAGTTACAGAACTTGCAATTGCACTAAACTTTTTTTGTGGTACTTTATTTGCACTTATCTCACAGGATAGGCGCCTTTAAACCACACATGACTGCCTCTTTAGGTTGATTTCTTCTCTTTGAATTTTCTGAAAATAATCAATATTGAAACTACAGACTGGATGAGTTTGCGCTTATTAATGAACGTGGCTTGTACAGTATTGCTTATTTCTTAGTAATACCGCAAAGCTTCGGAATTATTCTTTATTTAACCAACTCATTTGTCACATATTGTGTGTAGTTTGTTTTGGTGAAGCTCTGAATTGCTAGAGCTGTCTCTACTCAACCATTCATTTCATGGGGGGTGGGTGGGTTAATGCTTTATTGGTTTAAATGTGTCTTCTTATTGTTCCTACATACGCAGCCGTATTGTCCTAATCACTTGTGATTACCATCACCCGATACCAATCTATTGTTCCAGAGAAGTAATGATAATAACAGGCTGATGGAGGCTTATGCACAAACACATTACTGTAGACTAAAAACTCGCCACTTAATGCAGCCTCTAAAAGTGCTTATATGGCTCAGTGAAGTGAAGCAAGTACAATTTTTCCAGTTTATATCTTTGGACATGAGTTAAATGAGGTAGACTACAACTTCAAAGTGTGCCCTACTAGATTGCTTAATCTATTTTTTTCATCTTCATTTTGGTTGTCCTCATACGTCGCAGGCAACTCCTGAGTACACAAGTTACAGTCCTGTCAGTTTTGCCTCAAGTACCTGAACGACCCGCAGTGTTTACACAGCCAGTGATAAAACCTAAAGAATCCTTAAGCTCTCTAATGTCTGGGATTAGTTTGAAGCTGTGTTTGTTTGCATTCAGGCTGAAGAGGAACTGAAGGGTCTCTAATACCAAAAAGGAGTGAGAAACAGACAGCTATGTGTGTTAAAACAACATGTATATGAAAATATATGAACAGCACTGGTCTTAGATAATGTGCTGCTAGATTAGGCTTTATTGTCTCCCTCGGGAGAAACGGATCTTTGACAAATGAGGGAAAAGTAGCATATAAGACAAAACATGTACAATTTCACCTCTTACTATTTAGTAATTTTTAACTGATAATAGCACTAAAGAAAATTTGTACCTATTTAACTTACTTTCCTGAGGGGATCAACTCATATTATTGTTACCATGGGGTTACATGTCTTAATTGAGTGAACAATGAGCCCAGATAAACCATTTGGTCAGTAAAGAAGGGGGGGGGGGGAGTATTCTCGGGTGCTTATAATGCATTTTAAACTATTTACCTACTAAATGGTAGGACCTATTGTGCTTTGCTGATGGAGAGTCGTTTAATCACTTTGAGATGTAGATGCAGCCCCTTTGCTGTTGTTCAAAAACTTAAAAGGACCCACTAATGACCCACTAATGACCTACCCCAGTGATATGTGTAGGTGTGCCTTGCAAATGCAGATTATTCAGGCTCATTCTTGCAAATATGGGTTTTTTTTCTGAGCATGCATAAGAATGTGTGAGTTTGTGAACCTATGCTTGGTGTGGGTGTGGCCACCATTATTATCATCTGAAACTGGCTGATTGGTGTATCAGTGCACAAAAAAAGAAAAAATGGTTTGGTTAGTGGCCCAAAGCATGCCACTAACATTGTTTTTCACAAATAAAGCTTTTACTGTAAATCAACTGTTTCCTGTCTTTAACATAATGCTTTACTGTACATTTAATAACAATCCCATCTATTGAGGATTATCTACATATAACCCTTTCTGGACGTAATCTTGCAAAGCTGCTGTGTTTCTTTGGAGAGCAGTTGCTTTCTGCTTTCATGCCTTGCTATACACACCATGCTGCCACAGTGTTTGTGACTCTCGTGATTGTGGGCCTGTGAATTTGAACATCATACTAAGTGAAAGGGGCCTCAAGTTGCATGAACACAGCCCTTCTGGTCTTCTCTGATTAACTTCAACCATGTTAAATGAGACAAAAATAAAGGCAGTGTGGATAATTTCAAATGTGTGTACCACAAAATGTGTTATGTATAAAATTCATATATTTGATACATTGCATTGAAAGTAATGGATATTTAGAGGGACGTAGTCTTCTTAGCATGGGGCTACACATGTTGACTTGACGATCAAAATCTGATAAAGAATAAAATAATCACTTAAAACTATCTTTAAATTGCTCCCCAAACGAATTCTCAAAGGTTTTTTAACTAAAACACATTTTCTAGATCCAACTTTCGTTATTAACAAGCAAGGGCTCCCCATTAATTCCCATTTTTCATAGATCTTTTTGGAAAGGGTAAAATGAGGACTGCTTTAAATCAGCTGATTACATCAAGCTGAGGAGAGCAAAATGGTCATAATTACTGTGTTGTAGTATATTATTATTCCATTGTATAAAACACATTTTGCTGCTTGTCCTCTACCCGACCTAGCAAGCTCAGTGTCCACTCTGTATTATTTCTTAGCACTGTGTACAGCCATGACTTTTTGATCTATTCAAATTCAACTTTAATTAAATAGCTGTTATCCTGTAAGACTGCAATCCAAGATCCCCCCGCAAAAATATAAGTGTAGTTGACCTTTAACTTTTTACATTTAACCATTCTTTGCTGGGACAAACTGTGTGCAGAGGGCTAATTTTATGCTACATGAGCCAGAATGGTGTCGTTCTAAATTCAGCTTTCCCTGACATTAAAAAGCACCATGTTTCACAGATGGAAGCAGCAGTGTCCTCTGTGCAAACACAACACTTCTCGGCTTTTTTTTTTTTAAATAAACATTTTCCAGTGATCCCCTGGCTTGTCTTGCAACCTGCAGAAGCAGTGGCTGTCTCCTTGCTGTCTGTTGTTGTGCAGTGTTCTCCTGACGATCCATTAATAAGGATTAACATTAACTAATGCAAAACAGGTCTTCACATCTTGTGACACACCTTGCTTGCGATGGGATCTTTTGTTTGTTGATCACTGCTGTTAAGGGTGATAATGGTCTGGCGTTTTTTCTTTTTCTGTCTGCCTGACTTCCTCTTCTTTCTGCCTGACTGTGAAGTGAAGAAGTCTAAACTCCAGAGATGGTTGTGTAACCTTCTCTGAGCATCAACAGATCATTTTAAAGCACAATGATGGTTTGAGGATATTTCTGCAGAAATAACATTCTGTAGGACACAGAAACATTCAAGTGCCACTCTAGGTTAGTAAAACAGGAACATCAGTAAACAAGCAGTCTTCATGTGAGCTTGGGATCACTTGGAAGAAAAGACGGAAATTAAAAGTGTGTGTGTGTTTTCTGCACAGGCCCCAGATGTATCTTTTTCTTTGAGGGTAATATGTAAAACTACCTTGAGTCATCTGAAACCAAACTGAAAGAAAGGAGCAGGGGTATATGAAAATTCCTTTGTAGAAGGCTGAGGAGGAAGCCCAAAGCCCATTGACTCTTTAGCTGGGGACATTTGCATGGGTGCTATTGGGCAGGTTAAGGAGAGGTATTGTGATAGCTACCCCCTTTGCAAAACAGTGTGTGCACAGGGTGGTTCATTTGAATGATTTTAATGATGGCTCATGGTCTCATCCTACAAGATTCTGTGCACAGTGTCGGGAAGGCCGTATGTGCTTGCATTTAAGTGAGCAGTGGAAACATCAGAAAGGTTAACGTGATTATGTGTGGGTGTGTAGCTACATATTTACTAATTGTTAAATGAGAATAAATGTGTATTTTAAAAAATATATCACATGCCTAAAACCAGTGGGAATTTTTATTTTTTTAATCGATTGTTAGATATTTCATATTTTAGCTACTGATACATGTTTAATGAATGTAGCGAGTACATGAAAATTAAACAAAACACATGTTTTTCGGTTGTTGTTTTTTTCAAAAAACAAACAAAACCACTATTTCCATTCCTTCAGCATTTATGGATTTGAATGTGATTATCTTTTAATTTCTCAACCTGCTACTTTAAATACCTTTTATGTATCATCTGTGTGTACTTTAGTTGTTTGGACTACTTGCCCACCTGACTGCAAAGGGTGTATGTTTTGCATTTTCCCCGAGGGTGAGTTCCTGTGAAAATGCGCTCCCATCATGTCTGGGGCCCTTGGAAAATTATGTAAAGTGTTCCCCGGTACCTACTGCCAACCTTTAAAGGGACCTCACCCCCTCCCCACGCACATGCACAAAGGCTTTGTCTTCTACAATTACAGCAGGCTAATCTGTTTGCAAATGTACATGTTGTTGTCACCAAAATTTGCAACCCTCTGCTTTTACTTGACTCCACAGACACCACCGTGTTCCATTTCTCGGGAGCTATCATGCAGATCCCGTGAAATGTTTGGTAATTCATTTGGAGGTGGTGTGACAAACGCAAACATCTTTATTTTAATTTGATGAAAAAAATGATATAATTTACAGGTTTAAAAACAAACAAAGCAATTATCCTCTGATCCCATCATTTTTCCAGCAATCTGTCCATCCATCTGTTTAATCCTTTTAATCAGCGCAGAATCCATTCTCTCAGAAATCCCACTCATCTGCCACTGATTAATTGATCAGACTTTCTGTAAACTCTGCGGCAACAGAGATTTGTCCGGCGAGTGCTCAAAAGCCCTTGAAAGGAAACAAGTGTTCAGATCCTATGTGAAGGTGTGAAATGATCACACCTCCTTGTTGCAACACGAACGCACGTTTGATTCATCTCTATATGTGATTGCATCAAGGTGGCAGAGAGCAAATAAAACACACACACACGCACACACACATACACACACACACACACACACAAACAACATATTTGGCATAGCACTGTGTCAAAGACTGGTTGGTTGAAGTTGTGGGTTTTTTTCTTTTTTTTAACAAGTCTCCGTTTTGCTTTGAATCTCAAAAGGTTATGTTGACCAAGGACAATGCAAGAGAAACGCTGCAGAGACTGACTTCTCTAGTTTCAATTGACTTCTTTTTCTTTTTTTGGCATACATGTCTTCTCCCTTATGCAATATGTTCCATTTCCATCTTGCATCAGGTGCTGTTTGAAGTGTTTAGTTTGTACAATGTCCTAGAAACATTTTGATGTAAAGGAAGAGTTCCCTCTGTCACCTGTGTGACCCTGTAAACTGTGCAATGAACAACAACTGCACATGTATGCATATGCAGTTGTTTATTTTGACATGTAGATGTGCAGCTAAAACTTCAAAACGCAGGAAGTGGAATTTTTTCTTTTTGTGAGGGGAAACCTCCACCCACTCAGGGTCACACATGCATGCGCAGGCAAAGGCACATACACACACACACGCGCGGGCAAACTTTTACGTAAAACAAATGATCATCTTCTACACTGACGTCCCCCTCCCGATATGAGTGTCCCCCCCCATTGTTCTTACCAACCTCTGTTAATCTGATCTTCGTCAAACTGCCATTTGCAATATGAGCCATCAATCGTGAAAAAGTCTTCACAATTACCTAAGCAGGAGCCGTTCTTTATTCTGTTCTATTTTTAGCAAGGGGGAGACACGCCAGACCTCATATTTCATTTCACCGTGCAGATGCATGCTGTAAACTTCACCTGCATCGCTGCTATCAGATTATTGTCTGACATTTTCATCATCCTCCCTTTCATTGAGGCAATAAGATGCATCAAAAAACCAAAACATGCATACATCTGCAAGAATATCTGACACCAAAAAAGGGGCATGTTGCAGACCAGTTCGCAGATAAACAAGCACATGAAATGTTACTAAAAAAAAACGGCACACATATACACTTCTCGCTTCTCCCCCTTTGTGGTAGACAGGCTATAGATTTCTTGTGGTACAAAGATAGCAGGAAAATATGATGTCACTGAGTGTTTGTTTGAGATGTAGTGTGGGCTCAGATGGGTTGGCCCCTAACCATAGGCGATAACCTTTGACAAAATAGTCATTCACACCCCAAAATCAAAGGTGGGATTCAAATTTGTATGCGCATAGTAGTTCATATGAGCAGGCTTGAGTTCTTTCAGTTCACTTGTTTTTTTTTCCTTCTTTTTCTTGAGAGATTATCCCTTTTACATTAAGTTTTGGTTTGTTTGTTTGTTTGCTTGAAACATTATGGTGTTTCCTTCGTATGACTTAAAACTAGAAAATCTGAACACCTGAGCTGGGTCAAAAAACCCTGTAAAAAAAGAACGGCATGACTTCATCGGTGCGGAGGAAGGTCAGATTCAGCTGTCAGCCACGCAGGCCTGCACAGGATTCGCTGAGAATTCTGACAAGTGGACTCAACGTGGTGTTTGGGAACACTGTGGGGAACAAGAGGAAATCTCTGCAGTAAGTCATCGAAACTACAGAGACAGTCATCAGCCTTCTCCTCATGTATACACTGTAAACACAGAGCTGTGGGGGGAAAAGTCCCAGCACCATCCAGTGCACAACCTATTCGGGGGGAAGCTTTGAAAATATTGGCACTGAAGCCAATAAAATGGCAAAATTGTGGAATTAAATAAATCACGGTTTGAGATTTTTATATATTGGCCTTTTAAGTGTTGCCTCAGAAATTGAAGATCAAATGATCGAACTCTTTCCTCTCATAAAGATGACATTCGACAACCTCCCCCTGTAGCCTTAATGATGAGTTTTGACACCTCAATGAATCATTAAAGATGTGGCTGGACAACAATTAGAATTTTTTTTTTTTTTTTTTTTTCAAACGTAGCCCTAGTAAGCTGTAAAAGCAGAGATCACGTTCACTAGCTTGTGATGCACACCCAGGCATAATACTCTGAAAACAGGTTACAATTATGTTCAGAAAGAGAAAAAAGGGTTACCCCCTCGTAAACATCCAAGCGGGAAACAGTTAAAATGAAAAAGACTAAAACACTGCAAATCAGAACATTATTTATCATTTTGTCAGGCCTTTTTCACAGTTAAAGGTCCACAGATCTTTAAGGCCGTGTAACTACAAATAAAAATATTTGCTTTTGCTGTTACAGGAAAACTTAGCCAGGTCAGTTATTACTGATATGAGTCACATAGACACTCCCCCACTTCTTTGTTTTGGTCTGATTTTCTTCACCTATTTGCTTCTATCTTTCTATGACAGTGTCCTACCAAAATGGAAAACTTCACTCTGCTTCAGTGCAGCAAATATTTACAAGTGTTGTTCCTGTTAAACATAAAAATATATAATTCAAGCACAGCCTGAGAAACCACAGGTCAGCGAGCATCACCACATGTGAGGCCCAGCTCTGCAAATTTTTTTCTTCTTTCTTTTTTTCAGCCATTGCTATAGGTGCCTGATGCCTGGTGGCAAAAAGACTATAGGGCTTAAAGGAAATGCTGCATCCCCCACCCTCTTCACACCATGGACACTTAACACCTGAGAAAATCTAACACTTTACAGACTGTATTTCATACCACCTCACACCTCTCTTATTTTCCTGTGATACTCTTATCTCCGTCAGACAGAGTCCTCTCCCAGCCATTCACTTTGTTTTAAAGAGTAATTTTATTATAACTTTTCCATTTTATGGGTTGTTTTCTCTTTCTTTGCGACATAATTTATTTTCTTTCTCTGTTGTGGTTTGTGTTATTTGTTATTATTTACTGTTAAACTCGACGTGTAGTGCAATGTTTCTTTTTTTATATGGGGTGCAACTTATATTACTATTTTAGGCTTGCAGAACTTTACTCTGACGGATGCACATAGTTGTAGCTGTAAATAAATCCAGTGTAATATAGGTCTGACAGCGTAAACGTTTTGAAACCCGTTGAGATCTTATGCCAACTACAAACGGAAGTTACGTCAGCGAAGAAAAAAACTTTTTATTATTATTATTATTTATTTTACTTTAATTATGCAGAAACTCGGCGTCGATGAAATGACGTAATTACAACAAATACGTTTGTTTGTTTGTTTTTATTTTTTTTGTGTGTTGTGGTTACATTTATGTATTTGCGTGACTGTCGAATCTATTGTGACCTGCCTGCTAAGGTAGGCTAGCTTCACACAGCAGCAACTGCAGGAGCTTCGCTGGGCAGTGGACACATGTCCGTGAACCGAATAACATAACAGTGGCGCCGAGAGAGGAGGCATAATCAACATGTCTCGTCATAGAAATGTTCGAGGTTACAACTACGATGAAGGTAGATGGCAAAAACGGTTCTCATTTAAATGCCGCGGCAAGGCCTCAAAGAGCTAAACCAGTTAGCTGTTTACAGCTAAGCTAAAGTTTACAGTTACTCAGTAGCTGTAGCGGCTAATGCTAGCTCGTTTAACTGGCAAGATCCCACTGCTGTCGTGTCACTTGGCACCTAGCGTATGGTAAATTGTCCCATAACGACAGTAATTACTAATACCCACGCAAACCCAAGATTTTGGATTAATGTTATAGTGAAAAAATTTGATGTGAGGTGTGTGTAACTACTAAATTTACTAATGTTTACTCAGGTTATTGCTAGCTACTTGCCTAGCTTGCTAACTATCCAGTGTTTTGTTTGTGTCAATAACACCAGATTCCTTACTTGCTCTTCTTTACATTCAAATCTCCCAATGTTGTTAATTTGCGGAATATCTCTGTAAATAAAGCTTAGAGTTAAGCGATTAGAGGAAAATCTCCAGGTTTCTAGTGTGCAGTGGCATTCATAAAGTTGCTGACAAAGCAAAGTCACAGCTGGCATAAAGGGACTTTACTGCAATTGTGTATACGACTGTTTGTGTGAGGCACAACAAAATGAGCAAAGGTATCCATCTAAGTGTTGGTCTTTTTTTCTTCTTCTTTTTTTCAGACTTTGAAGATGATGACATGTATGGACAGTCTGTGGAGGATGACTACTGTTGCATTTCACCAGCAACAGGTTGGTTACCATTGATGCATAGTGAAGATGGAGCAGACTAATTTGAATCTGTCTGAAGTTAAGCATACACTGCATTTTCAAATAAATAACTTTTTTTCATTACACTCATTGATAACAATAGTTTCTTGCATTTCCAGTTTAAGTTTGAAAATATGCAACATTAAGTAGACATATATGATAACGTATAATCTACTATTAAAATGAAATGGTTTTGGCTTATCTAGCAAATCAGTTCATCTACTCACGTCAAGAAAGACATGCACCAAGGGAAGAGCCTTTAGAGGAGGAAGAATTTGAAGATGAGGCTGTCCCTGTGTCCCCTACTGTCAACCAGAATCTCAACCCTCTTGATCAAGGTAGTATTTTTGAGCACACAACTGCGGCTCAGAATATAAACATTTCTCAACTTGTTTTTTGTGTTTTTACAATTAAAGGTTCCATGCACCAGTTCATTTTGTCCTTTAAACTTTTGATGTCTTTTTTTAAATTTGTGCTTTTTGTATGGATCACAAATCTATTGTGTGTGTCCAACATTTGCTGTACTCTTTAGCCAAGCTGTATTCCTGTCTGGACCACATGCGGACTGTGCTGGGAGATGCAGTGCCGGACTCAGTCCTGACCCAGGCAGCCATAAAATGTGGATTTGACCCACAGAGGGCACTGGACGCAGTACTGTCTGAAGACACTAAAACCGCTCCAGTTACCAGAAGTACAGCTGAAGAGACTGGTACAGTAGAGCGAGCTAACCAGGACAAAGCGCCGCAACCACAAAGAACCAAACAAGAGGCTGTGGCTGACAAAGGTACACCTTGAGTGGGTCAAAATAAAATTGTTTCACTGATTAAGAACTATTACCCCTGAGTGATTCAGTGTAGTAACACACCGGGAGGACGTTAATTTGTGGCATTTAAAGGGTTGTATAACAGATTTGGGTTTTCTGTGGAGTTTCATAGCTATGAAAACATTTTTCTGTATAGGTGGGTGTTCCAAGATAAGTATTTCCCATTTCCTCCTCAAACGCAGTCAACATAGGTCACTGCTGCTAGTACTTCTATATAAATATGTGTCATTATTGGGTGTGTGGAAGCCTAACAGCCAGTAGTGTTCTTTGTTGATTTCACACAAATTTGTATAGTGATACAAATGTTTAACAAAGTGCCTCCTTTCTGTCTTTTTTTTTCTCTTTTTTTACTACATGATTGATTTGACTTCTGCTCTGTGGTCCCCCTCACCCCTCCTCTTCGACAACTGCACTTGGCTTTTGTAAGGTAAGGAGCCTGCTTGTCTGCTTCTCACACAGACATGACATCCAAGGCACATGAAGCCAACACACATGGGCACAAACATGCACATCCACATGTACCCGAACTGAAAGCATCCAGCTTATCTCAACCAAATGCCGGCAGCTGTGAAAAGCAGGATTTTAGCCTTAAAAACATTAGCCCAGGTGTTAGCAGTGGTGGTAGTCTGGCACAGCTCATCTCCGAGCACGAGCAAAAGAATAAGGGGTCAGTAGTAGCTGACGCAAGGCAGGGCTTGGACGTTTCCTCATTCAACAAAGGACTAAATGCAACAACAACAGCATCCATTATGTCTAGTCAGAGTAGTATTTCACTGGGAGCTTTGGCATCTTTAAAGACGTTATCAGCATCACCGGCCTCTCCTCCCTCCATCCTTTCAGTTTCACTCAGTAGTCTATCGCTAAACAACCCCAAGACAGCAGCTGCAGGCTCTTCTATGGCTGCTCCTCCTGGATTTGGGAGTCTCAGCTCTGTTGTGCAGAAAAATCAGCAGTCTGTTGGGGTTGGAGGCAAAGCCATGCTGGGTGGTTCAAAGGGTAGCCCGACATTGGCCGATTTAATCCAGGAGCACTCAAATCGAAGCCCAGCTTTCAGTAACTCTCTCCTTACTCCTCAAAGCAGCATACCATCTGCAATGTTTCAGGGAATGGCTGCACCAGCACAAACACTATCCCTGTGCGAACTTGCTTCCCAGCACCAAAACAGAAAGAGTTCCCCTCAATCACAAAGCACTGAAAGACTAGCGAATGCTCTCTCCTCATCAAAAATAACTAGCATCACTCCCCCATGTCTGGCTGGCACCGTCTCATTGTCCCAGCTTGCCTTGCAGCATTACAGCAACAGTTTCTCAACTTCCCCCAAGCCTTTCAGCTCTGAATCTCCAGAAAATGCACTGAAGCAACCACCTGGTCTCTCTGAGCAGCTCTCTTTGTCACATATGGCGTCTGAACACAAAAGCAAAACCTCAACCACCTCAAATGGGTCACAGTGCTCCCTCACGTCGCTCTTTTCACCAGCAAAACCAGAGAAGACTGGCATGTCAGAAGAGAGTGCTACAGAGGGTGGTGCCAAGTGTGAACTCGACCACAGACCATACCACCAAATCTTCAGACAACCTAAACCAGGTCACACTATTGATCTGACTTCACTGATGGCCCAGTCACATGGAGAAGGTCTCCATCAGCTTGAAAATGACCTCCCATCACCCATGTCTCCAGCTGCTTTTGCATTGGGGTTGGATGTTTCCGTTTTTGCAAAACCATCAGTGTTTGCGATTACTCTGTCTGTTCAGACTAGCAGAAGACAAAAGAGGATGAAAAATGTACTGAAGGGAAAAATAAAAGGTCAGAGGAGAGGAAGTTATTACAAGGCCTTCCTCTCTCAGTCGCAGGAGAAATCCAAACAGCAGCTTCCCACACTTTTGCCGATTGTACCTTTCCGCTTCGACACCCCTTCGCCTGATGACATCGTCCGTGCTAATCAGCGGAAAGCTTTCACCAGGTAGCCACAAGGAAAGCGCTTAATTCAGTTGCATCTACCTTGGTGCTAACTTGACTTGCTTTGAATGAGAACCCCACTTCTATCTGGGCCCTTTTGCTCTTATCACTGAACTAAACCCAGAGATGCAGCACTCAGGGTTGCAAGTCTGCACTCATTTATGGGGAGTAAAGGAACTTTTGGGTCCAACAAAATGACATGCTGACTCTGATCACTGGTTAAAAAAATCATAGAAAGAAGATTATTCAAGCATTTATGTATTTTTTTTTAAGTGAACACATACAGAACAAAGAGAAATGAACTCACTCTGGCAGCTTAACAATAATCTTAGCTAACCCAAGCAAACCTTCAAAGAACAATTTAAGTATTTTAGGAACTTTTAGAAAGATCTTTGTTTCTTATTGCTGTAGTTAGCTTTCTCTCCTTCATTTTAAATGTAGTCTTATTTTTGTATTCTTCGAAGGCCAATGGCTTTTTAATTTTTTTATGATCACAGCAAAGAGAAAGTTCATGTATACTCTAGATGTGACTTTTTTCTGAGCTGCATGAACCCTCAAAAGACAAAAGAGGTTGACTTTGTTTGCAGGTGTGCTGCAGCTATTGGAATATGGATCAGTTAACCATTGTACTGGTTTACTGCTGCCTGTGTTTGAGATCATGGGTTTGACTTTTTGGTTTAGAGGACACCTGGAGATTTTCCCATGAGGGAAGAGGAACACATACGCATATGCGTACAGACACACAAACGAATACACAAAGACAAGCAAAATCTTTCAACTGTTAAATATTGAAAAACTGAGGTTTTTTGCATGAAAGCACTATATACTTTTACTGAATTAGTCAAAGTGAATGCCTTCATATTGTAGTAAAAGATTTTAATTTCGTTTTGTATACATGGGTTTAATTTACACTGGGTGTGTCTTCGCACACTGCCAAAGGTTAATTTGTCTGTTTCGAAATAAAGATGATTGAATTTATGTGCTCTGAGTGAACCTCTGTCTAGTCTTCTCCTTCAGTTTTTGCGAATGTGCGTGTGTTAAACACGTTTTTTGGCTTGTTGTAAGGAACTAATCCTACCTAATGAATTAAAAGTGCTCTATTTTAATGTATAATTGTATAGTAAAGTGCCAGTACAGGACAATAAACAGTTGGTCATAGTGGTATCTTTACCAGTTAACAGAGCATTTGCCTGTTTTTAAAGAGACATTTTTATAAAGAAAACATTATTTATCTGCAGTAAAGCTTCCATTTTTAAACGGTTATGCTAAAGTGTCTTGAGGCATTTCTGGTTTTGACACTCTTGTTTTTTACTCATTCATTGTTGTTTTAAGTGTGGGAATTCATGTTGGTAGAAGGGAGTAAACGTCATGCAGGTGCAGAGAGTAAACTGGACCCCCGGGGTGTCTTCCAGAAAGGAGAGCCTGAGGGAGATGATAAATGATAAAGGACAGTTAGTGTTAACAATAGCAAGATAAACATTAGAGGTGAAACAGGTTTTTCAGTGTACAAAGCTTGCAGTCCTTGGAAAATGGTGTTTGGAAATAATTAGATGCCCTGGATGTGTTGTGGTCTGTTTTGTGTGAAAATGTGCAGGTCCAGAGTGTTTTATAGTGTTTTTTTTTTTCTTCAGGGAATCAAGAAATGAACAAGTTGTTATTAGCAAGTGGTTTTGTCCAGCAGCTATTTGTCCTTTTTTCTCAAGGGGAGCCGCCGTGTGGGTTTGTGCAGGAAGCTGCACTCTTGGAGAAAATGTCAAGCCAAGCACATGTCGACTCTGCACAGCAGCCGATAGACTGCTGTGCCTCTTATACACCACCTACGTAGGAAAATCTGATCAAGCCTCTCAACTTTCACAGCTTTCACAAAGGCTGTGACAGATCAAATCCTCTTTGTGTCTTTACAGGCTCTGCATTTTTTGCAAGGCATACATGTTGCACAAACTATGATTGGTTTTGAAGTGGTGCCAACTCTGGAAAATACTATTGTTCTAACAAGTGGTCAAAAATAAGCAGATGCACTTGGACTTACATGCGTCAGTATTATGTCTTTTTTGTGGTGTGTGTTCTGTTAAAGGGCAAAATGGAAAATTTTGCATTCAGAACATTTGACCTCGGTGCTGTGGTTGAATGCAAGACAAATCCTAAATGTCTTTTTTTTTTTTTTTTTTTTTTTTAAAAAAAAAACACGCAGCTGGCATGCACAGTAGTTCCTCAAATTTGTTAACAGCTACACTTTCCCAGGAGTTAACATGCTAGTCCGACTACTTCCTAATACCAATCGTGCAAATATATATACTGTACTAAGTAAACATGTTACACATTTAAACAACCACATATTACTTATAAATAAAGAAATCTTTGTTAGGAATATTTGACTTACAAATCAAGGAATCTCTCTGTTCAGTATTTACTATGCAATCATTGTCACAAAATGCGATTTTGAATATGAAATTGTTTGGGTGAGTGGTTCTCATACTTTGCCTGAAAGCTGTTTAGCGGTTTCCAGTAGCTGAAAATCTTTGGAGGCACTCACTAGCTCTTTTTCTGTCCCAAATATCAGCTACTAATATGAGCTGAGACAGTAAATATAACTCTATTTTAAAGTTTTGTCAGGGTCCAGGCTGTGGTAAGATTTTATAATTAGATTTTATTTGTGTCAGGTGGAGGCCTGTGTGTATGCAGGCACGTGCAACGAACAACCTAATTGCTTGTGGTCCTGTGTGTTGTTTCCCCCCCCCCCCCCCCCCCCCCAAGCAGTGGAGTTGCTGTCCAGGTAACAGAGTACTCCTCGATGCATGGGCCCATATCACCAAGCCTTAGGCTACATCATTTTCTGATGTGCACATCCCAGAATTGTAACAGTAGACTTGACACAGACCTCAATAACTGTGATAGGTCTGTGTGGTAATAATGTATGTTGCAAACCTAGTAAGTGGATTAGTAAGATTATAGCTCTGTAAAACTCGATATAATAGGCTGTAATTATATCTCACTTCCTTATTTTGCTAATTTACAATTCTGCCAGTGTAAACAGTGTAAACATATAGTTTTTTTAATTATACATGCGTAGACTCTGGTGCGTCTTTAGTCTTTCTATCTTCCTGCATTTCAGTAAATGTATCTTGATCACGATTTGATTTTTTCAAGTTTGGTATTGACAGCTCAGTTTGACTCATGATGGCAGAGCAATGCAGACATACTAACTAGGGCTGTGCCATGTGGTATTGTATTGTAATACAAGTATAATAGTAATTTATTTTTAAATTTAATGCCAGGCGTTTATTTTTCTTATTGCATCCAACCAGGGGACAAACTCGGGTATTTCTTAGAGCCACATGTGAGCTTTCGATTGAATATTTGAAAAGGAGCTGCTTCAACAACCCTCTAACAAAGAAGAGGGTTGTTGAGAAAGAAAGAAAACTGAAAGAAAACTATTCCAGCTAAAGGTGGAAGCAACAAATAAATGTGTTTCACCACTTGAGGCAGAAACAACCCGTCAAGTACAAGAAAGTTCTACAAAGGAACAGATGCTAGCAGGGATGATCGTCCCAAATGTCAGCAAATGACTCCACCAAAAACTGCCTGAACACTTGCTAATTATGCTCCATACGACAGTAAGAGCAAACGGTGGATGGAAATTACTGATGTGGTTACACAGTGGAAAAGCAGGGCTTTAGGCAACTGGTTTAAAAGCTCAAACTGGGATACAACATCCCATGTAGAAAATATGGTTGAATTTGTTTGTGTAACAGTGCTGTGCAGCTCTTGCAGTGTGAGTTATTGTTAAAGTGTTAAGTGGTTATTTTCTACTTAAATGGTCCAAGGAAAAACCTGATAGGCTAGTTTTCTGCTTACAGTTGACTTATGCTGTGCCACTACAATTCTGTAATATCGTGATATAATTTTGAGACTATAACGTCCACCCCTAATACTAACATGTCAGTATAAATCCAACAGCATTGCCTGCTATGGCCAGGCTTCAGTGCAATACATGGGATTGGACAGACTGTAGTATGCCTGGGCGACCTGCCTGGACATATCATTTTCCCAGACATATATTGGTAACATGCCCAAGCAACGCACCCAAGAAATCCATGCTATGTGTTGGGGGAAAAATTGGATAAAATGCCTTTCAGTGAAACAAACAGCAGCAGGGAAGTTTTTAGTCCCATCTAACTGCAGTTACTGTCAAACTACATGACCAAGTGCTTCTTTTCAAGTTTTGATCTCATTTAGTTATTGCAGTTATTGTTTGCAGATGGGGAGTGTCATATAATAAATCCTTAACCCACTAATTGCCTTGCTTTAGCAGAATGCTACTTTTTATGCCAAAGTCTGCTTAGCTGCATGCTTGTTTTCCATTCAGACATGCTCTAAATTTGCAAAAATTGGGATAAAATGTGGAAAATTTATGTCTAGAAGAAGGTGTGTATTAATAATATAGCTGTTAGGCTCTTTCTATGGCAGAAAAGATTATAGTCGCCCCTGCTGTTGTTGTTGTTGGGTTTTTTTTTCATGTTGGCAAAACAGTTCAGCCTTAAATTGTGTGCAAGCCCTTGCATATTATTCAGAACATACACTTCTGTTTAACTGCTCATTAATACAAATATGTAATCAGGCAAACACATGTCATCAACTCAATGCATTTAGGTATGTAAACATGGTTAAGACAATGTACTGAATTTCAAACTGAGCATGAGCAACTTGAAATAATCTCAGACTGGTTTCTTGAACATCAGTTTTATTTTAGCTCTAGTGGCCTCCGCAGTCAACAGATCTCACTCCAGTAGAGCACCTTTGGGATGTGGTGGATCGGGACATTCTCATCAAGGATGTTGGGATGTGGATTCAACAAATCTGCTGCAACTGTGTCACGCAAGCGCCTCAATATGGACCAACATCTCTGAGGAATGTTTCCAGCACCATGTTGAATCTATGCCATTGAGAATTAAGTCAGTTCTGAAGAAAAAAGTGGGTCCAAACCAGGGTTAGCAAGGTGTACCTTGTAATAAAGTGTTGTTAAAACCATATTTAAGCAGCTTGTTATAAATGGTAAATTCAGATTTCTAGGCTCTCCCAATCACTATCAACTTTTGCTAAGCTAAGACTTCAGTAGTTTTATTCTTAAAGCATTACATGTAGTGTATGACCCTTTGACCTTTTTTCGGTGGGAGGGTTGTTAAGTTGCGGTTTTGGGATAACTTAACAAATGTGCATGAAAAAAGAGTCACAGTTTCTTAAAGTAGTTAAGATTTGAAATGTTTCTCCAACTAGTTTTATATGAAACACTGTGTAGCAGAAAAATAAGTCATCCAGTGGCAATTACTCTATAATGTAAAAGTGCAGAAAAAGGTCCCGTATGCATGAGCAACATACAGATGACAGAGATCTTAATGTGTGAATATAATTATGACTCAAAATGTAGGTTTGAACAGGAATAAGGTAAAAGCTCATGTACAGTAACCCTTGAGAATGTGAGTACTTGAGTCCAGCCACAGTACAGTGTGCCATTTCAAAACCTCACTATCGTTACTATCATTACCCTGCTTGATGCATGGTGCTGTTAAAGTTGGCATAGAGACTTGTTTATTTTTCCATGCGGGTCTTTTGGCGTTCTTTCTGCAGAAGGGGCAGATGTGCAGTCATGTCCGTCATTAAAGTTCACTTCTAGATTCCTCAAACAAGAAAGCACTGAACAACAATGTCACTTAAAATAGATTGACATAGTTATTTATTTCTCTTTTTTTAGACAACAGTGTAAACCACAGTGTACATTAAAGTTGTAGGTTGTCGTGCTGTAGGTCAGAGACATTAGTCTCTTTATAGACCTGTTTTGAACTATAAAAACACATTAGGTGAGAATTTCAAGTAGCTTCTGTGACTAAAGGTTAACTGCTGAGTAGGTGGAAGTCACAGATGCAGATATATATTTTATGAAATCTTCAATTGTGGTACTGACACTGTGGGTCTGTATGACTCATCGTGAAAGGGGTCAGATCCTACTCATAGCTTTTGCCTCCACCAGCAGTCTCTTTTTCATTCATGTTTCCATCTATTTTTCAAACATGAATGAAGTTTGACTCCCAGATTGTCTCATTGAGAATAGATCCACAAGTTTAGGGTAGAAGATGGACTAAATTTAAACCGAAGAACCCCATGGATTTTTACTCCAGCCTTTATGGTTGAAATCGTGTAATTAACAATAGATTTAAACTGGTTTACATATATTCTTAATTACTAATTTCCCTTTTTTCATTTTTTGTAACAATACAAATTAGAGATGAAACTGGCGCACATTCAGAAATGTTAGGTGACTCACTTCAAATATTCCCCTATTCCTCCCCACTCCCACCCCTGTCTCTCTTTAGATATTTTGATATAAAGTCGACACACCTTATATGTCTCATAGGCTGTGGCGGCCTCAAGTGGTTGGTGTAGTCTTTGCCCCACCCCTCACCTTTTCTTTTGTCTGCACTGCGTTTCTGTGTTTGGACAGACAAGGGAGGGTTGATTTGCATATCCTGGGTGCACTCCCTTCATTCTGTCATGAATAAGATGACTCACTTACTCATTCAGTCACACTAAGGGTCCCCTATAATAGAGAAATCCTGGATAGAAGGATACCATGTGTTTACTTACCAGTCCAAACAAGGTAAAAGATCCTGCTCTGCGCCTCGGAGCTATATCGCGCCGAATCATCTTTCTCATGTTACCATCCTGTTTGGAAAAGTGTTGCAGTGTTTTGACAAAGCAACATGCACAGTTAATAAGGGGGTTGACATTTGCTTAAGAACTTGAAGGAGTACAGCAGAATGTTTGGTTTTTCTTTTTCTTTTTGAAAAAACAATTTTTTTTAAAAAAGCAAAGAACCTGTCACATACTTTAGAGCATGATGTATTTTTTTAATCACAATGTGTATTGGTAGATTCATTAGTTTCCCAGTTGTCGTATCATTCTTACTTGCTCTAATGAGGCAGTGTTAGCCTTGTTTCCAAAAACAGTTGTGACTCTTATGTGCAACATGAATAAGAATGAAATCAGTTGACCATAATTTGAACTACTGTCAAATCATATTAATCGATTGATTGAATGAAAAATGATCCTGGTCCAGAATCTGTATATACCATTTACAGCTGTGCAGCTAATCCAAATGCACAAACCCACCCCGTCTCTGTACCATCATGGTTGCTGGCCTGTTTTTTTTATATACAGACAGACTGTCAGTGGCTGTCTGTCAAGGACCCTGTCTCGGGGCCTGAAGCTCAGTATTGGTATTTGTAGATTTTACATTGTCCTCAGTACTAGGTATTCTGCATATAGACAGCAATAACATTGGGTAGGTGTACAATTTATAAAGCACCCCTGCACTACAATGCCACGCCCTTTATTGCTTAAAGATCACAGCTATAAGGTTTACGGCCTTGCATATAGAGATTCCTCTATATTTTTGATTTTATACACCAAAGAAAATGATATATAGTTTTATTTTGCACTGCTATCTCAACTATTTTGCTAACATTCATATTTTAAAAGGCAATAACATTTCCCAATTTGACCCTTAATGTTTTATCTTTGTACTAATTTCAATTAATATGTAGGTTTTTGGGTGATTTGCAATTGACTGGATTTTACAGAGGGCTCCAACTCCTTTAGATACAGAATTGTAAGTGATTTTCAAGTTTTCAAGTGGCCTGATGCCCTGTTGACACAGGTGGTAGAAACCTCTGTGTCGCTGAACAAGGACCAGAAAAGCCCCCAGCTGCACGAAGAACCAAAATTCCCCAGAGAGTACTTTTTCCATCTCATGTTGCTGCTTACTGCAGGACAGGTGAAACTGAAACAGTAGATTTCATATGACGGTGGTGTTTTTAAAATTGCTGTAATTTAATCGCAGCGGTGGTACTTTTTCGAACCTTTTTCTTTTGTCGATTAGATTTACCTGTCATTTCTTAAGTGTAGTTTTTATTTCAGTTGTTGCAAGCTCTGCTTTGGTTGTCCCCTTTTTCCACATTTAAGTAGATATGGATAAGTGTGTGGGAATCAACAGTATGCAAATGCCATTAACTTAAAAAGCCTCACTAGAGTGTGGTGAGCTGACTTGTGTCGCAATGTTTCTGAGTGAAAGGGACTTTTTCTCTAATGCAGAGCAAGTCATTCAGAGAGTGTTTGGTTAGAGAAAGTCCATTAATATTCTGTTGAATCGCACCTCTTTCCTCTCATTTTCCCTCAGGGTATTTTTTATGATGAATAAAAGGTTTAAACATGCAAGGATTGACAGAGTTGTAATGTTTTCATAAAATTCATGCTAAACAAAAGCTAGAAGATGAAGGTATATCCACTGTTTTATCACTCCAACACATAGAAATGCTGAAGGAATGCAGTGGGGGGTTGTGTGGGAGTTTATCCTATTTTGATACAACAAGGAAAGGAACATAAAATAAAGACTAATAGAAGTGGCAGTTTATTAGCTCTTAGGCCCTTTTCACCTTGTAGCAGTTCAGGCTTTCTGTTGTGCATATATGGACATATTTTTTTAATCAGTCGTGTGTGCGTGTGTGATAATGGATGCATTCGCTTTCAGTGCTGCACTTGCTGAGGTGACACCTTTTCAAAAGATTCATTCTGCGAAATGCTGTGTCACACTGATCTATTTACGTGGAGACGGGAGGCAACGGCCACTTCTGAAATTAACCCTTTCTGAACCAGGATGTCACTGCCGCGCACAGACGCACAGTGTGTGCAGTAGGCTTGGCTGTGCAGCCCAGTCTAAATGAATCAGAAACGGGTTGATATGACTGGGACCGGTGGCCATTTGGGACTGGGATGACAAAGCAGTGACCTCAACAAGTCTCACTGCTGCATAATATGAACTAGCAATCAGATAGATATGAGGCTCAAAGTGCAACTTATTGCAATCTGCACTCTTACTGCTCTCAAGAATATGCCAACGTGCAACTATAACCAGTAAAATAGTCATTACCTGAATCTGTTGGACATCACTGATGTGTGCATGGTTGTTGTGAGTGTTGTAAAACATTATATTCAACCAACTTAAAGGAGTCCAGACGCTTTTCTTTGCAATCTCCTTTGACTACGATGACCTGGATGACTGAGAACCTTCACAGACAAAACATTATCTACTTAATAACACAATAAATATTGACATTATTTCTCTGGACTGGTTAGACACATTGTGAATCTGAGGTTTGAAGCTGCTCCACTCACTTACTCTGATAATTGTTGAAAGATTGAATCTTAATGTCTTTTAGTTTAGCTAATATTTCTATATTAACCTTGATCTTAGTGCATGCCCAGAAAAGTCTAGATGTAAGCGACCACAGTGGAAAAAAAACAAACGGAAAAACTTTTTCTCCTTGGAGAAAGTGTGAGTCATGGAGGCCTTTGTTTGCCTTTTTGTGTCTCTTATTTTTCTCAGCTAAAAGCAGAGATGCTTCTCACAATAAACTGGACTCTGAAGTTTTACCAAAAGTGGCCCGCATGACTGTCTCTGGAAAGAAGCAGACTATGGGTTTTGATGTTCCAAGGTAACTTAACCCTTCCCCTGTTGTCATGTTCAGATTGTTCTCTTAAAACAGTAAAAAAAAAAAAAAAAGTTATTTGACTGTGATTTAAGCCTTTAGCAAAATTGTGGTTTCATTTAAAGCAAAAGCTAAAGACTGATTTGTTTGGTTTGAAGGAGATTAGAGCTTGCGAGACATAATTTTCACTTGTTGCAAAGAAGCGTATTCACACTTCAATTTCTCTTCTCAGCACAGGGGAGAACGGTGTTGTCGTCACAGCTACAGAAGCTGCCTCCAAACGCCCTGAGACTCCATCTAAAGGGTCCAACGGGGACGAGCCCGTGACCGGTCCCACCCCGAGCCGTTCATCTGGGAAGGCACGGCAGGCCATCAATATCAAAGCTGAGCTGGAGAAGAGACAAGGGGGCAAGCCTCTGTTAAATTTGGTAGTTATAGGTAGGCTGAAAATACTAATATTAATGCTCCACCTTTATGAACTATTTTGTGCACCACTCAGTTAAATAGTACTTTAACATTTGGCGCTTTGGGGTATTTTGAATGCATGCAAATCCAAGTTATAAGTTAAAAGAAGAGAAAGATCAGCAGTCACAGTGCTTCGAAATTTGGGAGTATACACAAAAGTATGCTGAGTGGGAGTTCCTTTTTTTTTGTTTTTTTAAATCGGGCACTTCTTGCAGAGTTGGTTTTTCCCCTCATATTCTAGAACCTGTGTTCAGTGCCTTGATATTTCGATTTACAGTTGGGCAGTTAATCATATTGAAGATCTCTTCTTGCTGCCCTTGTTTGGTTGGCTGTGCCTATGTCACCGTTGAATGTAGTAAATGAGTCGAGCTTCAGACCAGCTCAGTTGCTCAATCATTATTTCTCATTCTCAGTTACAGCAGAAAAAGTGACTTGGTAGTTTCAGAAGTGCAGATGATTCTAGTTTCCCACAGCCTATGAAACCTTTCGTTTTACCACGTTTTACCCCAGAACCTTCGATCCTTCTTCCCATTTCTTTCTACCCCCCCTTGCCACTTGTGCAATTCTACTTATTTCCTTCTCCCATCTGTGGCTTCCCTTTGCTGTTTTATCATTTTCAGTTCTCCCACCTGTCTTATCATTCTTAGCACATTCTTCCTCTTTTCCTTATCTGTCTATCCCTCCCTCCATTCCTCGTCAGAGTCCTTTAACACTCCCCGCCCTTAGAGCCTATTTTCTTTTTGAATGACTTTCTTCCTCAACTCGGCGCTATGATTACAGTGCTAGTCCTCTCTCTACAGGTCACGTGGATGCGGGTAAGAGCACACTGATGGGCCACCTGCTATATCTGCTCGGCAATGTCAACAAACGCACCATGCATAAGTACGAGCAGGAGTCGAAAAAGGCAGGAAAAGCCTCCTTCGCCTATGCTTGGGTTCTGGATGAAACGGGCGAGGAGAGAGACAGGTATATATTGACTATGAAAGTGCGCACAAAGTGAAAGCTGCGTGCACAGTTATTACATAATAATCAGCAAATTTATATTTGCAGAGAAAATGTGCATTTATTGTTTTTAAGGACATATTTTTATTACATAACATTATATTTATTACTCAAAAATGTTTGCCTATATATGCATTCCAAGTTGAGGGTAAAATCAGATTTATTAGCTCACAGGCAACTACTATTATGCTAAAAGATGTGAGATTCAACTTGGAATCTTTTTTTGCTCAAGCTTCTTTAGATTAGAAAAGCCTTGTTGAGTTATCGATGCAGTCGGTCAGTCTTGCTCTGGATGGATGAAAAGGGTTAATTTGTTACAAGAAAGCTGTTTTTCCTACGTGACATGGAATTTTTATTTCGTTCAAAAGGCATTTATCATGGAAAAAATAAATAGTGTTAAAAAATCTGTCCCTGCTTGCACTCTGTTGTTATTATCAGAGTGAAACGGAAGCGAAATACGGCAGAAACAGAAAGTGACATGGGTGGGAATCCATATTCAACTTATCACTAAGTTCTGAAGCAGATGCGTAATACTTACGAGCCTCGCCCACCAGACGTGCAGTTACACAGGAAATGACCAGGACTTTAAATCTGGATTCCCTTATAAGGCCTTCCAGACACTTTAGCATGCTATTAACATCTAGAATTTTCTCATATTCAAGTGTATCAAATGGTTAAAAAATAAATTGTTGGCTTTTTCCCCCCTTTTTGTGCTTCAGAGGTGTTACAATGGATGTGGGCATGACAAAGTTTGAGACAAACTCTAAAGTGGTGACACTGATGGATGCACCAGGACACAAAGACTTCATCCCCAACATGATCACAGGAGCTGCACAGGTATAACATGAAAAGCTCTTCAAACAGCCTGATCAGTGCATGTAAATCAAGGCTGTGAGTGAGATGTTGCTAGATGTTGGTGGGCTGCACATTTACAGTTTACGAATGATCGAAATGGACGTGCCTGATGAAATTTAAGTGCTGCAAAAATACAAAATCAGACCTCATAAGAAGAGGTTACAGATAAATATGAATGAGTGTAAGTAATGAAGTTAGAAAGCTACATCTATGTACAGGTTGGTAATCAGAAACTGTGAAAAGTGGCTTGAATGCATCTATAATTTATGAGATGAATAATAAATATAATGTAATAATAATGAAGGGGATACAGTTTGAAAAATACCCATTTCAGTAACCTATGTGCTCAGTAACCTATTTCTGAAAAATAGATTGCTGTTTATCGAATCTTCTGCTGTACTCTACTCAATCCATTGGTTAGCTGCAAATATGACTCAACCATTTAAACAATTCTAACCGATCCTAAAACATTTTTCTGACTTTGAAAACTTCTCGATTAAAATGGCCGCTTTCCCTCCTTCCGCACCCTGACATCTTGAAATAACTTTGGTGGTTTTGGGTGTTGGTATCGCAAGGTGTTTTTGCAGGCATGGGTGTGCTTGTCCGTGTCTGCTTTGGGGAGCTCGTGTAATTTCTCTTTTACCATATGACTGTCCTCACATTTACCTCTTCATGTAGTGACTAAGGAGTTTCTGCTGTAAGCAAATCAAGGTGACGGTGTGTCATGTACTTAGGAGGATATTTTTCAATGTATTTTCTCCAGTAGAACATGAATTTCTAAGTCAAAATGAATAGAAATTTCTATAATGCCACCTGCTTATACTTGTATATAATATAAAAGTATAAAATATTTTGTCATGAAACACATTATGACCAATATCAGTAATAGGGTTTCCCCCGTCAGTCAGCTGATTTAATTATTTTTATTTAATGTGCTTTAGCTATAAATTTGGCTTTCAGGGCATGCTCTCTTTGCGATTTCTTCCTTGTCTGTTCAACTTTTGACTGTTTTTCTTTTTGCATAAGATACTGTGCCATTCTTACTTAGTTTACTAAAGTTTAGAGAAGAGCATCCAGTTGCTGTGACGCATTTGTTCAGTGCAGCATCTTAACGCTGGCTTATACTCGACATGAAATGTCCAAACTGTGATGTAGAACATGGCTTCATTTAATGTTAAAACAAAGATGGTGGTGACACAGGCAGAGGCACGGCTAGAAGATGAGCCAGCAGGCAAAAATCTAAATTTTCACACAGTGTAAGTAACTCAGCACTCACCTATCCCAGTGGTGACATTAAAAGGTTTACACAACATGCATTCATGCAGTTCTCTAAAGTGATTTTCTCAGGAAGTGCATATAAACATCAAGGGTTAAGTCGGTGCACTTTTGCTACTGAATCTTTGATACATCCCTTGATATACATGCTCAAAACTGATTACAGGAAAAAAAATGTGGTGAACAAAAACAAGATTTTGGCTTTAGATTGTGATGCTTGGAGTGGGTGGAAAGCTGATGTAATTGCAGTTTTTCACAGGTTAAATGTGTTTTCCAACACTGAGAAATTTCCTGGGCCTATGTTTTGATGCTGTAAAAATCTCAAAAAAATGCTGAAAGAAAAAATAACAACAGAAAGTAAAAAACGGAAAATTTCATTCTTTGGAAAATATTCATAGCGTGACGATAAAATTTTACATGCGATAATCAAATATTCTAAAAATAATTGTACGAAACCCCCCATCAGTGCTCTGTTCTGTATTGGCTCCCTGCTTCTCACTTTCCGTGTGTGTTTTTTGTGTGTGTGGAAGGGCAGGGAGGGCTCAGAGAAGAGCCATGACTCCAAATATAAATTACTACAAGCAACAACAAAAAGAGCCCCTAAGACTTGAGGGTAGTTTATGCACAATATATAAGCAGGACCTGTTCTGAAAGCATCAGTGCTGCTCATGTGAAAATCTGATAGCATTGCAAATGCTTTCTAAATGTGGAAACATTAGCAGTGGTTTATAAAGTTACAAACAGAATATGTTTTGGAAAATTTACAGTGTGTGGTTTTTATTTTTAAGTCTGCCTCTGCAGAAACGTATGCATCTCAACACCCCTTTGCCTTACTCTCCCTCTCCAGGCTGATGTGGCGGTGCTCGTGGTGGATGCCAGCAGAGGAGAGTTTGAGGCGGGCTTCGAGGCTGGTGGTCAGACCAGAGAGCATGCCTTGCTGGTGCGTTCGCTGGGTGTCACTCAGCTGGCTGTAGCTGTCAACAAGATGGACCAGGTCAGACCTTCTGCACTAAAACGAAGCACTGTGGAGGCATTTTTAAGACCAACTGTTTTTTACAGATGAACAATATGAGTGGCAGTCTGTTTGTTTTAAACAAATAAGCACACAGTCCTGGAGGTATGTTTAACAATTAACGTTGAAAAGAATCTTCAGCTTGTCCACCGTTGGCTGAATCCAGCAAATCCTGCTAAGGTATCTTTTTTCTTTGTTGCAAAAGGTGTGCCCAGAATCTCCCTTTTCTGTTCAAGAACAACATTGTGGAGAAGTTCAGATTATAGGAAACGATAAGGGAAAGAGCAGGCCTGTTGTGTATAGATGGACAAATCAAAGAGTCGATTGGTCAGAATAACTGCAGAAGCACGGCCATCATTGCTGTAGTTACCAGGAAACTCGAAGTCAGTGTCATGACTATAATAATTCTGCAGTTTTGAAGATCAGTGTGAAAGTTGACACTGCACATTTCAGTGCAACTAAAAAATCTAATCTAATCTATCAAGAGAAGGCCTGGTAACAGGCCTCGTAGATTGAAATATGGTGGTGTGATGTTCGGTAAGCATTACATGCAAATATATTTAAAGAAATGTAATATCGGGCATCTGAAGGAATTTTAGAAAAGTGGGTCGATATTTTAGCCTGTCACTGTTGTACTAGTACTGCCCAGCTTCAGCTTCAGGTGGTATATCTACCCTGTGAAACAGCGGGTGTACTTGGTTGACACCATATGCAGGACTGCATAGACAGCACTGCAGTCTAAAAGAAGTTACTCTATTTAAAGTTTTTTTTTAAATTTTTATATATATACACCTTCTGAATGTTGAAGACCTTAACAGGAGAGAATAAGGCCTTAAGAAACTGTGTGTATGTGTGTGAGATTGTGTTTTTGTTTCCTATAATCACTGGCATGTTGGTGACACATTTCCATATCAAAGCAGTGCTGAAGGGGAAACTCTGTTTCTTTGTGTTTTTCCTTTTTCCTGTATGTTCGTTTACACATCAGGTAAACTGGCAACAGGAGCGTTTCCAAGAAATCATCTCGAAACTTGGCCATTTTCTCAAGCAGGCAGGATTCAAGGTGAGCCGGCACGAAGTCTGAGGACATAGCTCTGCATCTGTATAATATTTTGGCTGTGAGTAAATATTTGCTCTCTCTCTTTGATTCCGTGTTTATCTGCTTTTCCAGGAGTCTGATGTTTTCTACATCCCCACCAGCGGCCTGTCAGGAGAAAACCTTGCCACCAGGAGCTCAGTGTCACAGCTCACCTCTTGGTACTCTGGGCCGAGCCTGCTGGAGCAGATTGGTAATACACTGTGGCACGTCTCGAGCTGCCGAAAGCGTTTATTGCCTTTTGACTCAAGCTACATTTTCACTCTCTACTTTTCTAAATGTGTGATCTGACGTGATGAGTCACGAGTTTTGTTTCCTAAGAAGGTTGACTGCACTACCAATGCCCAGCTCTAGTTATAGAGCAGGATTAAATATTTCAAAAGCTTTATTTAAATTGGAACATAAGTCAGTAGACTAAACTCTTGATTTAACTGTCTGTATGTAAATCTAAATATATTGCCGTTTCTGTTAAATCTGTTAAATCCTGGAGTGCCTGTGTGTTTGCAGCACTTATATTTTTGTCAAAAGAAGTTCACCCCTTTGCAGTTCTGCTCTCACTGTTCTTGAAGGTATGCAGAAAGAAGAATTAGTCATATGTAGATCATCAAGTTTGACAGCTTGAAATTCATCTTGCTGTTAACTAATGCAAGGAAAACCCTATAATCACATTAAGAGCTGCAGGTATTTACTGTAAGTTGTTTATTTCCATAGGCCTCAGTCACACAGGTCTATAGAGTGGTCCTGTGAGCCACAGGGAACAATCTGTTTTACCCAACTAGTTGGCCAATAGTTGCTAGAAGTTGCTAGGTGCCTTACTAAAACCCCCTTCTAATTGCTTTGAATGCTTTGATTGCTAAGAGATTGCCATGCTTGCCCATAATTTGCATGGAAGACGCAGACATGACCGCAAGTACTCCCACCTACACCGACTGTGGAGACTGTTTGTCTTTGAATTAAAAGCTGTGCCTTCCTACTGCACTAACTTTTACTTTGACTGTGAATATTTTCTGTTTCTGGTTTTCGTCACTTTTTTAACTTGTATATCACTTGGTGTTTGGTTTGCGAATGGTTGCAGGCAAGTTGACATCTTCCATGCTAACTATAGGCAAGAGTGGCAATCTGCCAGCAGCCGGAGGTAAAGGGTTTATAGTGTAGTGGTGGTTCATTAAACTTAGAAGTGAAAGATCTCTGGTTCAGTCCCAGGAAGGTCAGCTGGTGTGAGCTGAAAGTGTTTCTTTTTTCTTTAAACAAGAAAAATGACTAAATATTTGATTGCATTTATTATATTTAATTATTGAATGACTCAAACTTCCTTTCTTTAGGTTGACATGAGTGTTAAAACACCAGATGGAAAACCTAAGACGCTTCGCAGCATCGAGTTAGGTTTAATAATTTTAGCACTGAATGTGGATAATCTAACCAGCTTTACACGTTGCAGCTGCAGCAGTGTGTTTTTGTGCAACTTTTTTTCTTGAAATGAAAGCTGCAGAATCCATGCATTCTGACTGTAAGCTTGCTGCAATAGATGTGACTTACTTGAAAATGATTCACGCAACACCGCCTGACATGTGAAGTTTAGCTTCCATAGAACTGACATCTATTTCAAAACATTCAACATCCAGTCTCAGTCTGCTTACAGAGAACATGATTCACCGCCAATGGTCACTGGACAGCTCATGTTATTTACCAGCATTTTACCGCTACTCATTGTTTACTTCCTCTTTGTTGTTTTTTTTCCCTCTGAAGATGCTTTCAAGGCCCCTCAGAGGTCTGTAGACAAACCTTTCAGATTGTGCGTCTCCGATGTCTTTAAAGGTAACATTAAATATGGAAATGGGCCCTTGATGTCTATTTTCTTAATGTCTGTTTTCATTTCTCCAATTTGTGTTTGATTGCTGAGATTTTGCTGACGTTGGATTTTCTCTTCCCAGACCAGGGTTCAGGCTTCTGTGTTACAGGAAAGATCGAGGCTGGTTATATTCAAACTGGAGACAAAATACTGGCAATGCCTCCAAATGAAACCTGCACTGTCAAAGGTATGCACTCATGTGCTTTTTTTCCTCCCCTCCCGGTCTTTGTTAAATGAAATGTCATCGGGGTGGGCTGAAAAATAAAATCCTTATACGGCTCGGTTTTTACTATCTGTACTAAAAACTATCAAATGAGACCTCAATTATTTTTTTATCTCAAAGTCTGTTAGTCATGGTTTGACATTAATACAACAAAGCATCACTCAACACCCACTGCACAGGTGGAAAGTTTATTTTTGGCAGCCATACAGTGAATTTCTGTAAACCTGAAGGGAAACAGATTGATAGCATCTCACAAAAACAATAGTTTGATATTAATAAGAAGTAGAAAAACATGCGTACATTATGCAAAATCACAAAGAAAACAAATGTAAGCCTGATGTCTGCTTACATGTGGACCTTTTTTGTGTGCGTCTGCTGGTGTGGATGAGTGGTAAACACTGCCACCTTAAGGCGAGTTGGGGAACAACACTGTGCTCTTTGCACTGCAGGAATTACTCTACACGATGAGGCTCTGGATTGGGCTGCAGCAGGAGACCACGTCAGCCTGACACTCACTGGCATGGACATCATTAAGATCAAGTAAAGAATGAATTGCTAAGGATGTGTTAATATAAAACTGAATGAGTATTTTTAAATATTTATTATCAACGTTAATTTATAATTTATATTTTGCAGTACATATAAGTATTGTTGTCTGGTTTACAGTGTTTTGATTAAATACAGACTTCATTTATTTTGCTTGTAGGGTGGTTTTTGTTTTTTTTATTGTACTTTATTTTTCAAACATATTTTCTAACTGCTTCCTTCCAGTATGGGCTGTGTGTTCTGTGATCCCAAAGAACCTATTCGAGTTTGCACTCGATTCAGAGCTCGAGTCCTCATTTTCAATATCGAGATCCCCATCACACAAGGCTTTCCAGTAAGTGCCAACAAAGCTCTGCTTTTACACACCTAAACAATTCTGCCAAGATTTTAGTGATGACAATTGCATAATTATGTTATGTGAAACGACTCTTTGCACAGTTGTATGTGCTTTAACTTTAGAAATGTGTGCACGCTTGGTGTAGGTACTGTTGCACTACCAGACAGTCAGCGAACCGGCCACCATAAGGAAGTTAATTAGTGTTCTACACAAGAGCAGCGGCGAGGTCCTGAAGAAGAAACCAAAGTGAGTTTGGAAAAGGATTTATCATCATTTTCTATCCAATTATGCACGCCAGCATTTTTGTTTCTGTTTATTGTGTTGTTAGGAGTGTTTTTTATTATTTTCTTTGTTTATGGTAGCGCTGAAGCTTTTCTCTGAACTTGGAAACAATGAATAGCCTTCAAAATAAAATGTTCAAGGTACTGCCTTCCAGCGCCTTAATGTCAATGTGTGGGAAGTGTGGTTAGTTAAGTAGGACATTTCTTTTTCCTAAACAAAACTTTACACGAACAGTAGTTTGGATATTTACTGTAGATGCACATACACTGCTCAAAAAAAAAAAGAAAAAAATCATCACAACATAACACAAAGCATCATTTTTAGCTGCTTTGGCGTAAATGAAAGTGAGAAGTGTTCAACTGGAGCGGAAACGACAAAACAGCCCCCAGAAAGGAGGTTTTGCAGGTGGTGGCCATAGATCATTGCTCTTGCCTGACCCCTCATGACTGATTTTTTTTTTTTCTTTTAGTTGTTCCTCATGCTAGCTCGCCCAGGTTGGCACAGTCTCAGTAGTGTGGAGGAGATGCTAGGCAATGGGCAGTTTTACAAAGAAGGCTGGACAGGCCGTTGAAAGGCCTTAACCCAGCAGAAAGTCTGGTGTGAGGGGGAACAGGAGGAGGAGCGCTGCCAGAGTCCTAAAAAAAACTCATGTGCATTTTTATATCACAGACTCCATGAAGGTGGCATGGAGGGCATCCTGTAGTGGGACCTATGCTCATAGCTCTGTTGCCTCTCCAGTGCACCTGTTGTCATTTTCATTTATGCCAGAGCAGATGGAATTGATGCAAAATGGTTTATGCTTCCTAACATCTGGACGTTGAGTTTTCAGTGCGAGAAACATTTCACCAATCATCCAAGTGACTTCTTTTGTCTCAGCTGACTGCAGGTTTCCCCAACTTTATTAAGTCGACTTGTACCACAAGCCAACACATATAAATCAGTATTTAAGGTTTGATTCTCATCATCCACTGGAGCACAAACTGGGTGTTATAAGGACGCTACTACACAGAGCGAACACAATCCCCAGAGACACTGTGAAAAACGAAGCAGATGAACATCATATCAAAAAGCCCAGAGTAAATGTGGTTATCCCAGCTGGACATTTGACAAAACTGGGAAAGGCTTTCAAATCCCACCACAAGGATCAGGCTCCCAGCTGCAAACAGAGGAATATAGTGTACGCTGTTAACTGCCAGGAGGATTGCTGTGTATATATATCAGGGAAAACGAGTCCTAAGCAGACCAACAGGCCAGTGGACATTGTTTCAATGATGAGCATGTACACATCCTGGACAGGGGGGAACGCTGGTTTGAGCGGGGAGTCAAAGAGGCCATTTACGTGAAAAGGGGCCATCTCTGAATCGAGGAGGCGGCCCAAGGGTACATATTTCACCATCTTACAATGCTGTGATCGCAGCCATTCCCCAACTCTCTGTGAATAATACTGGTGGCTATTGGTCAATGGTCATGACAATTTGCATATTAATGATCATGAAACTGACCTCATGGCCCATTGTTAGTCATTATTAGTCAGTAGTTCTACTTTCAGTCATTATGCAAATATGCTGTTTATGATGTTGGGAAACCTGAAGTCAGCCAAGACTGAAGAAGTCAGTCAGATGAGTGACAAAACATTTCTCCACTGAAAATGCCACCATAAAGTCAAGTTCTTGTTAGAATATTCAAATTCATGTCATGCTGCTTCTTGCGTGTCTCTTCTGTTGAGGTGTTTGAGTAAGGGCATGAATGCCATCGTGGAGATCCAGACCCAGAGGCCCGTGTCATTAGAGCTGTACAAAGACTATAAGGAGCTGGGCCGCTTCATGCTGCGATATGTTGGCTCCACCATCGCCGCGGGGGTTGTCACTGAGGTAATGAGTTGGATCCTGTGGCAAAATAGTCCCACTTCCCCCGTTTAATAAAGTACTCTTACTCCATTTAATTTTTCTTTCCTGCAGATCAAAGAATGAAGACCATTTCCGCCGACACAGAGCCAGCTAGCCTGACCTTGCTCTGGAGACTGCATGCAGCCAGAGACAAAGTGCAATTCAAAGAGATCAAAGAAACGCCGCTCGTGGAGTCAGAGCGTCTTATTCATCCATCCATTTATCCAATCAGTGTAGCAGCTGCTCCACCTGTCTGCCCTGAACATCACTAACTGCACAGATACCAAGTATGTGGCAAGATGTCACAAAATAAACTCCCAATGCATCCGCCAGCTCTCACATGTCAACTCAGTGTTGCTGAGCATCCTCCTCAGTCATACAGGCGCATTACCCAGCTCCTGCTCACTCCACCTTTATCTGTCAGTAAAGCCTGTTGCTCTTAAATTGATTCCACTTGATTAAACCAATGTTTTCTTTAGACTCTGAAAGACCAATCCTACCCTGCTGAGCATCTCACAGTGATGAGTTTAACTGTGTTCTTTTTGAAGGAGCTGTAATAAATCGGATAACACTGACTTTTATTTAAGGAGTGAAAGAACAAGTCCATGTTTTTCCCTCTCTGCTTCTATACATGAGGGGTCAGCACTGGGTTCACACTGCCCCGTTTTCCTTGATTAGGCTTTTCTAATCAAAACTAAAATTAACTATTGTAACTAATGTTACGTTATGTGGGACTCTAAAGGGCAAAATAGTATCTTTTTTTTAAAAACTAGAACTATTTTTTTTTTTATTTTAATTTCAATAACCGAAGGGATGAATTTTAATGCATTCAAATGTTTACTCTGACCAGGGTGGAGTAGTTTAAGAACAAAAAAGTGAAAATTATCATTTCCACTTGGAGAAGGCATTTCTCATTTATGGTGAAACAATAATGGAGTTATTACTGATTTTCTTCTGCAAATCAGCAGAAAGATGTTGTTTGATTTCCCTCTTTATTTCTTTTTCTTTTTTTAAACAAAGGCTCATCTGAGTGCAGTTTGGGGTTCAAAGAGTTGTATCATTTCTGTGCAAAAAAAGAAAGAAGAAAAAATGCAAAATGAACATGACATCAGCAACTTGTGGTTTGAGTTTTGATTTCTGCATCTGAGAAAATCCTTTCATCTAGTGACTCTTCGTTATTATAATCCCATAAGCCAAGAAAAACAAACCTTTCTCGAAGGGCCATCTTCAGTAAAAGTGTTGCATGTGAAGTTGAACAAAGTTTGGCTTTTGTCCTGACAGTCTCACAGCTAGAATGTAAATGCCGGCTTAATAATGTGAAATAAGTTTACAAAATGCTCACAATTGTGACCCCCACACACACTTTTTTTTAAGCTCTGACGCATGTTGACGAACAACCTACTCATTGTCACCTCTAATTGCGCACAATTTAGGGTGAGAGTTCAATGAGAGTTAAGTTTCCATTCTCCTTTTCTCTTTGGAAAAAACAGAAATATAGTGGTTATTTTTTTGCGTAGGTGCTAATGTGACGTTCCCTGAGGTAAAACGGCTGAAGAGATGAAATATGAAAGGACGAATGTGTCCTGTAGAGCGAGTATACAAGAATTCTCCAAACACAAACACAATGATTCATTATATTGTTTTTGTCACTGCGTTAACAAATGCATGCGGGCCATGACCATTTAACTTCTTAGTATCTTCTTTTAGTCCATTCTGTTACATTTTCTTGTGATTGTTGCCAGCTTATAGACCGTAATGACATGATAGCATCACACAGTTGTTGCAGATTTATCAGTTGCAAATCTGTAATGCAAATCCCATTCCTCCACATCCCAAAGATGCTCTATTGCAAAACCTGTTGGTTGTTATCTTGCTTGAAGCAGCCAGCACAAGATGTGTACGTTGTGATTCTAAAGAGATAGACATGATCAGTAACAATTGTGGGATAGGCTGTGGGGTTTTAAACAATGCTCTCAGGATTAGAACCCGGTGTGGTCTGCTGCTGCAGCCCATCTGCTTCAAGGTTCAATGTGCGAGTTCAGAGATTCTTTTCTGCAGACTTTGATTGTAACAAGTAGTTGAGTTATTGTGATAAACATCAACAAGACATTTTCACCCAAAGAGCTGCTGCTTTGGATATTTTCTCTATCAGGCCATCCTCTGTAAACCCTGGAGATCAGCAGTTTCTGGAATACTCAAACTAGCATGCCTGGCACCAACAATCATGCCCTATTTAAAGTCACTTAAATCCCTTTTCTTCCCCATCCTGATGCTCAGTCAACTTCAGCAGGTTGTTTTGATCATGTCTACGTGAGTAACTGTACAAGGTGATGCCACTGGATGATTGGATACTTACATTAATATAAATGAATGTACATAAATATTATAATGAACTACATAGGTGTAAACTGTATATGTATGCTTTGGGATTTAACTTCATGGAACTGGTGTCCATGTCAGTAAGTGATCTTTAAGTCATTCACAGGCCTCAGGAAGAAATCCTGCACTAGTGAGCCACTCAGCGTGAAAGTTGCTTAGTTGCCACAGGATGTTAGTGGTCATTACGCAGACACGCTACTCACCTTACAGGAAAATATATGTGCTGCAAAAAAAACCAACAAAAAAAAAAAACCAGGAGTAGGAAAACGATGAGAACTTTTGTTAGTGGTATGAGTTTTTTGGCTCATATCATAATAGTGAATCACGTTCTCTGTAAGTGGATGAGTAATGTGATGGCTTCGTGGGCAGTCACCTTTGAATCAGCACTTCCTCAAGGAGTTGTGTACACAAATACAGTTGAAAGCACTTTAGGTGCTGTAAATTATGTTAATGTTTTTTGTTTTTGTTTAAAAAAAACACATAGTTATATCTTTTCATTGAGGTTCAGATATTAGCAGTGTTGGATTACAACCATGTACACATTGTACAGTCACGGAAATATAGCCACAGTTATAAAGGTGCAAAAATGTCCGTCTGTAAGGCAAAATAGCAGAGACATCTCTTCTCCAGGTATCACTAAACTCACCGTTTGGACTTGCCGGCTGACTGTGAACCAACACATTTCCTTTTGCTTTGCTATTTGCGAGTAGGGTCATGCTTTAGAGCTACACAAGCTGATGAATGACCTCTTTTTAGTTTCAAAGAGACATGAAGGGTATTTCCCAAAGCCTGACCTGCATAGATTCATCCTCTTGGTCTCCTCCTCAGTCATACCGGTTACATGATTGCCTCAGAAGCCCTATGCACTAAACTGTGAACTGAATGATCAAATTGAGCTAGCGCTGCAAAAACTTATGAGGGGTGTGGATGTTTAAACTTTTTTATGACCAAAAAGTATGAATTAGTGTAATTTATAGTTATAATTTGAAGTATATCAGTAGAATTCAGCTAAGGGGGTACAGTGACATCCCTCGGCTGCCCTGGACCTCCAAGGCCCATCCAAATTGTGAGGCCATGCATGCAATGTCCATTTAAACTTATAGACAAGTAAATAGTGTCATGCGACACATACCTGACATTTGTGTCTGTCTTTCTGAAACAAAACGGCTTCACTTCATTCATTTAACCACCAGCAGGAGTAGATCACCCAGTTTTATGATATATGAAGCAGCCTGTGAGAATAAACATAAAACATAAAAAACTGTTTTTCTAAACACACCTAAAGTCACTCAGATGCTCGAATATTGTCCATGAACACTGGAAAGCCACATTTATTTTAACTATCTGAACTTTGTGTTGAGCAGACATATTGCCATGATATTAATTAAGGTTCTCTTTAAGATACTGTGTGTAGAAAAAGTGTTTATTCTTTCAGGCTCAAAGATCTGTGTGAATAAGATCTGATAAAGAGTTAGGCAATAGGATCATCAGAGAGTAAACCCCTCCTTTAGAGGCCCAGTGTTTGTCAGGTTAGCAGTACGTGCAGTCATCGTTTTCTCTGGGAAGTGAACTGGTGTTACTTTGGCGCCTGTAATTAACAAGCATGTCAAAAACTTCAGAAGAGCGCTCACTTTTGGTTCTGGAGAACTACATCGGAGGAAAGTTCGTCTCTTGTCGGAGTTACATCGACTCCTACGACCCGTCAACTGGCGAGGTCTACTGCAAAGTGCCGGACAGTGGCAAGGAGGAGGTGGGGATCAAGTTAAAACCATCTGCAAAACCAAGAGGTTGAGATTTGAATGAATCCTTGCATATGTTTAGACATGTTTGTATAAGTCCTGCTGTGTGTTTGCATTAGGCTGGACTGACAGCTTTCTGCAGAGCTGCTGCAGAAGTCTTATTTAAATACAATTTCTTTTTTCTGCTCTAAGCTGCAATATCACAACATTTGCACAAGAATATTTTTTGCCTTGAGTTGGATTGCTTGTTATTACAAATCCTGTTGTCAGATTTAAAGGCCTTTGACTCAGCAATATTAGTACATTTTAGTGTATGTGTTTTGATGCATGCTCAATCATCCAGTTAGGAAAGTCCCAGAAAGTCTATTGTGTTCATCTAGACATTGCATTATCACTAGGAGAAATTTTTGTCACTCATCCGAGGGACTTCTTCCGTGTCAGGGACTGAAGAGATGAACAGAACAAACTTTCTGAATGAGGTTTGAGGTTTCAGGTTAGTGCGTTGCATAAAATGTGGTTTCAGAAAAAGCCACCTTTGAGCTTTGCAGAGCAAGCAATCAAGTAATCATTAAACACATCAGTTAACTTCAGCTGTTCATGTTTGACCTTCTTCAAAAATGTAGTGTTTTGTTGAAATGCATCCGTGTACATATTATTGCAGTTAACAATATTCTTAAGTCCTCTGAACTCCTTAGAAATTAATATAAAGGATCAGCTTTTTAAGATTTTAAGAGTGTATCAATAAAATGTCACTTAAACAATCCTGCGTATTCTCTCAAAGTGGAATCAAGCTCCATTCTTGGACGTGATCGTGCTTAATTGTGCAGTTTGCTTATACCTCATCTCGTGCCTGCAGGTGGATGCAGCAGTGGCAGCAGCTAAAGGAGCGTTCCCCAAATGGTCCGCATGCAGCCCAGAGCAGCGAGCGAAGATCCTCCACAAACTGGCTCACCTGATTGAGGCCAACCTTGAGGAGTTTGCACAAGCTGAGTCCAAAGACCAAGGTTGCTTAGACTGTCTTATATGTTGCCACCTTAGAAATCAGGTCACTAATGCAGGAATAGAAATGAGTGGCTCAGAAATCACTTTTTATTAATCAAATACTGATTCACGAATGTCTAATCTTGTACTCTGTCTCAAAAATGTGTAGGCAACTGCTTCATTTGCCCTTTGATGCTCACTTCAGAATCTTTGTAGGTAAAACGATAACAGCTGCACGGACTGTGGATATTCCCCGGGCAGCGTACAACTTCCGCTTCTTTTCGACATCCATGCTTCACCACACCACCGACTGCAGCCCAATGGACCACATGGGCTGCCTGAACTACACTGTCCGCTGCCCCGTGGGAGTGGGTGAGCACTTAGGCTGCTTGCAGTGAAACCTTCAGATGACCCATTTGTCTTGTGTATGTGCTCTTAAATGGCCTTTGGTGTGTTTTTTAGCTGGTTTGATCAGTCCCTGGAATCTGCCCCTGTACCTTCTGACCTGGAAGATTGCACCTGCAATCGCTGCAGGCAACACAGTGGTGGCCAAACCCAGCGAGATGACCTCTGTGACCGCCTGGATGCTGTGCAAGTTGATGCAGCAAGCAGGTAGGACTACAGGACCCACAGTGCAATGTCATGCAGATGGAGTTAAAGCAAAGCAAAAAACAAAAAACATAACACATTAAGGTATTTTTTTTAAATCTGCACATAATGAACAGATATGAGTACATTGGTCCCTCGTTTCTTGCGGGAGTTACGTTCCAAAAATAACCCGCGGTAGGTGAAATCCGCGAAGGAGCCAACTTTATTTTTTACAATTATTATAGATGCTTTGAGGCTGTAAAACCCCTCACTACACTTTTCTCAGACAGGCACGAACATTTTCACACTTTGCTCTCTTGTTTAAACACTCTCAAAGTTCAGAACTTCGTAGAAAAATAAGACCAGTATTATAGAATGAAACCGCGCAAAACGTTTCGTCGACATTTTTGTGTTTGTTGGGGAGAAAACTTACAAACATACTATGCATACATGCTAGCGAACGAAGATTTATCTAAATTTGACAAGCTGAACGCATTCTGTACTGCACAGGAGACACCGCACGAGATTGATTGAAATTGTCTTCAGCCAATCAGGACGCAGAACACAATGCGCTGTTAAAAAAAAAAGGAAAAAAAAAGGAAAAATACACAAAAAAACAGCGAGGCTGCGAAAGGTGAACCGCGTTACAGCGAGGGACCACTGTAGTGCGAAATTAATCAGTGGTCTGCAATCGTCTTCGTCTCTTTAGGTGTTCCTCCCGGTGTCGTCAACATCGTATTTGGCAGTGGTCCAAGAGCCGGTGACGCGCTTGTTAGTCACCCTGAGGTCCCTTTAATCTCCTTCACTGGGTCGACAGCCACTGCCCAGCGCATTACCGAGCGGAGCGCCCCCTACTGTAAGAAGCTCTCACTGGAGCTGGGAGGCAAAAACCCAGCCATTATTTTTGCTGACGCAGACTTAGACCAGTGCATCGAGACCACCGTCCGATCCAGCTTTCTCAATCAGGTGAAGATAAAATGCGACTGAGGATTTTTTTTCTTTAGGACTGTTTAGCTTTATTTATTTTATTTATGGGTACCATCACTTTTAGTTTTGGCTTTTATATATTATAAACTCAATTGACAGGACAGCTGCCCGAGAGTCTTTAGAGCTTCTGTGTCCACAGATTGTTATTTTAACTGGAAATTTGTTGGGGAATGTGCAGCAGTGAAGCACATTTTTACAGAACGAAAAGTTCAAGAAATAATTTCTTTATTACAAGGTTATTAATCTCATGCTCTCCAGATCATAGCTGGAAATGTTTGTTGTCAGTTTAGAAGTGTTAAAGTTAATCTTTTTTATGTACTGAAATGTGACGGTGGGTGTTTTAAATATACGTTAGACTGCAGAATCCGTCACAACCTAACATGATGAGTTTGATTTGATATGTATAAATTGCCGGTGTGCAAAAAAACTGTAAAATAAAGCCCAGAAGGTCCATTTTTAATACATACTTAACAGGGATTTTATTTTATTTTTTCCAAATTTGCTTTCATTGAACTTCTTAATGCAAATGAAATGAAGGTGACTATCTGTAACAGGAGTTTCTGTATGTGTTGAGGGTGTAATAACATAGTTTGTCCACAAGGGGGTAATCACAGCCCAACTTTTTGTCTTAAGGTGGGTTGTCAAAAAACAACTTTCTGAAGTCCTCCATTTTTATCTTCTCCATTTCTTCTCCTCTTAGGGAGAAGTCTGCCTGTGTACCAGCAGGATTTATGTAGAGAGGAGTATTTACTCTGAGTTCCTGGAAAGGTTTGTGGCTGCAGCTAAGAAGTGGAAGACTGGTGTCCCCTCTGACCCCAGCAGCAAAAATGGAGCGCTCATCAGTAAAGAACACCTGGAGAAGGTGCTTACATGTAATGCAGAATGTGACTGAACACTTGTTGTTTCGATTTCTGATGTGCTATAGTTTGAAATGTCTCCTTTCAAATCCAAAGGTTCGTAGCTATATAGCCCTGGCCAAATCAGAAGGTGGCATAATTCACTGCGGTGAGGGGCTTGACCAGCTGGACCTCCCGCAGCGCACCAAGTCTGGATACTTCATGCCGACGACGGTCATCACAGGCATTTCTGACAGCTCCCGTGTCATGCAGGAGGAGATCTTTGGTCCCGTCACCTGCATCAGCCCCTTTGATACTGAGGATGAAGCTGTTGCCAGGGGCAATGGTGTACGTTACGGTCTGTCAGCCACAGTGTGGTCCAAGGATGTGGGGAAGGTTCACAGGGTGGCCCAGCGGTTGCAAGCAGGTCTGGTGTGGACCAACTGCTGGCTGGTGAGAGATCTGAACCTCCCATTTGGAGGAATGAAGAACTCTGGTGTGGGAAGGGAGGGAGGAAAAGATTCCTATCACTTCTTCACAGAGGTGAAGAGTATCACTATCAAGCACTGAGAGAGGAAAGTTTGTTTATTTGTAGAATACAAAAGTCAAAAATGTCTGGAGCAACAAATATAAGAAAACAATCAAGTCCAATATAAATTTGCCACCATTTGCCAATAAAGTTGCTGAAATTGCAGTTTATGTTCATTATTTATGGATGAATTGTCAACAAGCCTAAATTTGCAAATGAAAACAACAAAAACTGCTCTTGAGCTTCAGAAATAATCTGTGTCTGTGTGCGCTATAGCCAACCAAAACTTAACAGTACAATTTGTAAATATAGGAATCGCCATTTCCCCAAAGACAGTTTGTCATGCTTCCTGCATGATGACATAAAGATATTTAAAAAGAAGGGGAAAAAATGCAGTCATCTTGTTATTCACATTTAGGTATCCATGTGCTTCAGGCTGAAAAACCCAGTGACTGAATACGTGTAGCTGAATCTTGTCAGAACAGTGTGTTATGATGGCAGGTTGTAGAGTTCAGTTTGTTTTTAATCTTTACTTTCAATGATGTCATTGTCTTAATAAAATCTGTAACACGGTAAAAAACGCTGCATTTTTGGTCTAATCGAACTGTTAGAAACAGTTTTACAAACAAACTTGTCTCTTGTACATTTGTGACATCATTTGTCTTTATTTTTCTAAACCGTTCAAACCTCAAGGTCTGCAAACATACTCATAAGTAACTGTTTGACACAGACGTGTTTTTATCTCTTAGCTGCTGACGTAGGAGAGGTGAGTAAATGACGAGTAGACTCTCCTGTGTGGTTATTGGACAACGTGTTTGAAGATAGAAGTGGGCTGATGGAGACGATTGCTCTCTGGTGCTCTACCTGTACTGTGTGTGTGTGTTTTTACATTTTTTAAAGGATTATGAGACAAAGATGAATACTGATACTCTTTTACAGCGAAGGGAATGTGAAATATTGTACTACACTAAATATTTAACTGGCTGCTGCATGTCACATTGCAAATGTATTTCAGTTTATCTACTGTGCACCACGAAACTGCTGGGTCCAAAGTTGGAGGCACTGACATCAGTTGAATATGGGCGAGGCTACTGCAAGCATCTCACTAATGATTGTCAGATAAACCCCAAACGTTCTGTTTTGCATGGTTTTCTTTTATGGAAATGATCCCGGCTGCTGCTGCTGGCACAGGTGGTTCTCCAAAGCTACAAATACCTCTGGAAAGGTATCAAAATATACAATATACTGCCAGAAGTATTCAGTCACCCATGCAAATCATTAAATTCAGGTGTTCCAAACACTTTCGTGGCTGCTTTCAGGAGAAAAAAGAGGTCTAAACTTTCTGCAGAGTCAATCGCTGCAGAGCTCCAAACTTACTGTGGCCTTAAGATTAGCTCAAGAACAGTGTGTAGAACACTTCATGTAATGGGTTTCCATAAAGGTCCATAAAGACATGGATGAGTCCTGACTGCAACCTCTGCAATTAATTAGAGGACAGGAAAGTTTTCCCAGAAGAGTTGAAGCTGCAAAAGGTGGGCCAACATTATATTAAACCCTATGGACTAAGAATGAGATGTCACCCAAGTTCATGTATGTGTGAAAGCAGCAAAGCAAATACTTTTGGCAATATAGTTTATCGTGTTCACTCATGTCATTGTGCTTACATCTATTAACTCACTATATAGACCCAACTGTAGTACAACTGAGGGTGATCAAATCAGCAAAAGGGAGATGATCAGCACTGGTTAAATTTTAAAGTTCCACAGCAGTACATCCAATAAGTTCCCAGAATTTGAATGTAAAACATCCTGAAATAAGAGTCTGAAAGTAAGTAGAGGCAAGACAGAATAGATGTGTGTGTGAATGGGAGTGAGGTAGGTGGAAAGGAGAGGCTGCAAAGAGTAGAGGCAATGATGGTGGATAAGTTTAAATACCTGGTGGTCAACCATTCAAGGGGAAGTTTTGGACACAAAGTTAGAGAGACAGCGTTGGTTTTGACATCTCCAGAGGAGGGATAGTATTGGGCAAAGCATGTTGACTATGGAGCTGCCAGGTAGGAGCAAAAGAGGAGAGACAGAACCAAAGCTCCATCTATGACATCTAATCCATGCTTTCTCTTTGATATATAAAATAATACTAATAGAAACTTAGAAAGGTAAATTCTGGGTACCAGAAACTTTACATAGCAGGTAACTAAACATGAGTGATGTGACCTCCACTACAATTAAGATTATATAATAATATCTTTCCATGCTAATCATCTGATCAGTGGTGCAGCGTATATGCAGATAATTACGTGTGATGTTGCATTTCCTTTCAATTCAGGAGATGTGCCAGTATAGGAAAAGTGGGCACACTGGAGGAGGGGAGGCGGGGGGCCCTATCCTTTTAGCAAGTGTGTACAATCACGTCCCCTGGAGAGCTCTATGTGACACTTACCACAGAGCCAGGGTGTGGGTCCCACCCTCTGTGTTTTGGCTAGGGACCGGGTATTGTGCTATGTCACGCTGTATGCCTGCACACACACACTCTGATGCCTTCCTAGAACATAGTGTCAAAGTGGATGCCATCCAAAAGTAAGGCTAAGGTGTCAGAGGCTACTTGCTTTCCACTGGCATACACTCCCACCAAATGGCCGTGATGTGTGAAACAGAATGGGAACGCAGTAAGTCAGCATTTATTTCATTTTGCTCCATTTCCGCCCTTTTTGGTGGATTTATCTTTCATCTTGCCTTTTGTGAAGGTTTCATTGAGAAGGAAAGGCCCCGCTGTAGAAGGACTCGCCCCGCTGTACGTGACTTTGAGAACGCTGCCAATGCCCATTTGAAAAAAAAAAACAAAAAACCAAAACAAAACAAAGGAAATGTTAATGTCTGTGTTGATTGATTGATACTTAAACATTATAATTATATTACATAAGAAAAAAATAGCAAAAAGGGGCTTGGTTCATGAGTAAATCATTGTTTAAGATGTTATCGATACATTTTTACTTTCATAGGGAGCCTTTAACTTTCACTTTAGTTATTGGGCACTTGAAGGAACGACGGTGGCATCCTTCCATTTTATATCCACAAGTTTTCTGCAATATTTAGCAGAATATATAAGCAATCTGTTTTCATGCTGGCTTCAGGGATGTGAGAGGCCTCCTGCAGAGGGGCTTCACACTCATATGTATGTGCTGAGAACAGTAACGGCCAACAGCAGTTCTCTCGCCTATTCTGGCTCAAACCCAGCGCAATAAATCTGTGAAAACTTCTCTTAGCTTCTCTCTTAGTAATTTAAACACAGACACACACACAAAAGTAATTCAAGTTCCCATTTGAAGAGCAGAATGTGAATGTGTGTGCATGACAAAAATCAGAGACCTATAGCAAGAGAGACTGACCTGGGATTATTGCATGTCCCAGATTTTGCAGATTAAAAGCTTTTGGTTTTCCTTTTTTCTTTGATTGCCATGTTTCACACCCTGTCGATAAAAGCCTTCTGTCACGTTTGGGTTTAGGGAATTTTCCACCGCCTGGTTGGTTTTGTGGTAGATAAAGCCCCAAGATGAAGCTGAGTCCTGAGAAAATGCTGCAGTTCAAGCAGGTTAAGCAAACTCAGCCAGCAAACCTCATGTGTATGTGGAGTGTGGGATTATAATATTATTTTATGCCATGTTAGACCCCTAATTAAAGATTGTGAATTATTATGTAGTTTTAGTTTGCATTATTCTCCTGAATTAGAAGAAGGTGATAACTATTGCATTTGTTAAACTGATTTGCATTACATTAGACTGCTGATTTATTGTGAATGAATGATATTGTTTTATGATGCATTATACTGCTGAGTTATAAGAAATACTGTTCGCAGAAAGTCGTCGCCTTATTTGTCTGATTAGAAGAGAACAGAACATACTGGAGAGGTTTTCTGCCCCATCTCAGCAGGAGCAGATAAAGAGGGAGCCAAGGTCGTAGCCTAGGCGCTGTGTGAGAGAAAGAATGTGAATGTTTAGGCTTTTATGATTAGGTGGGGGCCACTAGAGGCTATAAGAGTTTGATCAATGCTCCACCATTTTGAGATCTGATGCTGTCTGCGTACGGTGTCCATCTCCCACGCGTGTGATCATTAAAATCATCGTTTGACTCAACCCGGCCGGACCAGTGTTGTTATTTTGGTTTTTCCTCTTGTATCCATCCCCAATATTTGAATCTGTAACAGGAGACAGTGGGAGGGAGGGTGTTACTTGGCTACAGAAGGCTAAATGTTTGCGCTGCATGTCCGTCTCCATGAAGACTACACTATTCACAAGCAAGACAGGAAGAATCACAATGATCAGCAGTTATTTGCTCTTCATGTGACGCTGAAACCTGAATGGGCTGCTAGGACTGAATGATGTTTTGTTTTAAAAATAAGCTAACCCATATACCTGTGTATTGCATTCTTAATTATATATAACACATTTTATCATATACCTAAACTTAATATGCTTAACATGTACTTGTATTCATTTTAAACATCTTTAAAATGTTAAACATTAAAATATTGACCATGATTCCATGGGGTACGTGGCTCCATAGTGCAGTGGTTTGCCCGGTTGAGTCAGGAAGGACTGCCAACCTGAAAATCTGCCAAATCAAACATATGGAGCGACCTGCTGTGGCTTAGACCTGTTCTTCTTCTGGACAAATTCAGGGAGCAACTGAAAGTAGCTTCAACTCATCAGCTGAAACTCAACCCTTTTTCTTAGCTCACGTTTGTCCCAGTTCAAAGTTGGTGCATATAGTTATCAGCGCTTTACACCCAGATTTTAATGCTTAATCAGACCAAGCCGCCATGGCGACAGCGTCTTGCTGAACTACTACTGCTCAGATTTAAATGGCACTTCTTGCTTTTCTGTGGCGTTGTGCTTTATTTTCCTGGATTGCGGTAATATTCCCAAAAAACCTGAAATCGAGGTACACGGTGGTTGGCAGGAACGCTGTGGCCTAGATCTATTCTTCTGGACGAATTGAATTAGTGATGTGTTTGTTCTGATTATATATTACAGCATTATGCTTATTAGAGCCAGTATGTCATTTTACCACTGAGCACGCAACTGCTTTGTACTTTCTTGCAGTTTTTTCATTGAATAAAGAGATTTTTTTTAAGTATGCTTTCAGCTCATATCTGCTCCTGGACTTAATAGTAAAATTAGACCATGATGTTATTATGAGCACAGGAACAACCAGGATGTATTTTTTCGCACTGAAAAACAAAACAGGTAGGCAGTGTGTGTATGGCCAAGACTCTTTAAGAGTCTTAAGAAGTAGACCAGGACTTTGGGTCTTTATACATTTGTACTAATAACTGTTTTGGATCTTCCTCGGCCTACATGTTTGCTCCCAGACTATAATTGTTTGGACAAAGTGTGTTGAGCACAGTTCAAAAATTGCATCTAAACTAGTTTGGCATTTACGGTCCTCAGACAGCTATAATTCTTACCTTCAAATAGGTTTTGCTCATTATCACTAACATTTCACCACTGGGAATCCTACATACCCATTTCAGAAGATGAATTAGCATTTTATTCTCCTAACACCATAATACAAGAACAAATACAGCACTCTGTGGACAGAGGAAACAGCTACAGCATAACTGCAATTAGGTCTGCCTGCTGATAAGGCAGACGCATCTCACACGTCTACCATATCTCTGAGACTTTTATGCCCTTGCTGGATATCACTGAACAGCTAAAGTTGTTTTCACTGGCATTGTGTAACCAAGGAAAGCATTAGAGGACACAGACATTTGGGTCAGCTGCAGAAGAGCAAGCAATGAAAGGAAACCAGGTCAGCACAGAAATATTAGATGTTTATACAGGATTTTACTGTATTAAAAAAGTGCTTGAAGAGCAGAAAGTGTTCATAAAAGACTGAACGGGAGATATTTAAAGTTCCTGCTCTGACCTATTTAACAGGAAGCTTAAAAAAGGACACTTTTTCTGTTTTTCTGACATGATGACAAAAAAATGTAAATATTACACACCTTTTTCCATACTCTGATGACATATGTGGGGCAGGTTTTAAAATTTGACACTTGGACTGGGGATCAAACCAACCACTCCATGATTAGTGGGCGACGAAAATCTTTGGGTATTGATCACCAGCTACATGTTTTGTTGACTGTTCCTCTGATCTAAAGAGTATAACAGTTTAACCCTCTCGAGGCAGGCGTTGCCGATTTGCAACAGTTAAAAATAACAACCTGATTACCCCACATACATATTTTATGAGTTTTTTTTACTCAGAAGTACCACTGCAGGACTTGGTTGTGCATTAGCAACAAAAAATTTAATTTGAGCCTGAGAGGGTTAAAGAAAATAAAAAAATCAGATGTCCTTTATCGCAAGTTTTGAAGTAGTCATGTCAATATTAGCACTCCACATGGTAGGCAGAAGAGTAAGAGGTCATCAGTGCTGTAGGCTGCCGTTTCTGATGCTGCCCGTCTTTCAGTTACACGAAAGCTCTGAGCGCAACATGGAAATAAAAACACAAAGCATGTTGTCACTTATATCATGCAGGTACTCGGTCATGTGGAGTGAAACTGTGTGTGCATGTGTGTGTTGAGAGTGGGAGGATCTGCCCTAAATTACTCATGTTCAGGTTTTGATGACATGATAAATATTTTTTACATAATCCCACACTTACCCTTCTTATGCTTCTAGACATCATTTACGTATTTTAAGTAGCCTGTTTCACACTGTATGATGTGTTTTTCTGTTGAAAATAACATAGTCACAGATAGTGCCAGGGGTTTTGCGTCTTTCCTCCATCTGGCATATGCCAGGTCTGGAATCTTACCCTCAAAACCCTATCCTAGTTTTGCACAATCTTTAGGCCACAGAGTACAGGTGCACTGACACTGTAGTGAGTGGAAAGTAACCTATTGTGCTTCATTATTCTCCTGAAATCTTAAACCTAAATGTCTTTCTACTTATACTGCTGTAGTAAGTGGCTTGATGCCTTATGCGGGCTGTTAATAGGAAATGATCAGTCAAACTACAAACTGGCAAAGAACCAGGAAATGATACAATTATTTAAATCAAAACACAGCAGTTAATAACACCATCAATACCAGGAAGTTAATCGACTTAACACAAGCATTTAGGCTGTCTGATTTCAGAGAAATAGCCTAAAAAGCTAATGGACTAGTAAGTAATCACCCTGCTGTCAGGCTCATGTATAAGTAGGATGGAAATTAAGAACTAGCTTCATTTAAGAACGGGTAAGAATTGATCAAATCATCCAAATCATGCCCCCTGAGGCTTATCTATTCGTCTTAGTTAGCGGTGTGCTTGTTTCAGTTGTGCATTGACATCAAGCACCATGCAAGCTTTTTCTTTCTTATCTGTATCTACTCTACATTCTGAGTCAGTGATGATAAAAACAGTTGCACTGTCACTGAAGATGTGTGTAGGCCTGTGCCAACCCGACTTCTTGTCCACAGGGAGGACTGATTGGGACGTAAAAAGTGACTCAGTACTAGTATCAATAAAATCTTCTTATTGTGTCACATCATAATGAGAAAATTTGGCAAGGTTAGCACCTGAAGCCGAGGCTGTTTAGTATTTTGTGTGTAGTTCCTGTAGGTGTTGAGGGCATCAAGTATATATGAGCACTGTTTTCAGCAGAGTCGAGTTAGTACTGAACGCTCTCAGCAAGAACATAAAGGCATGTTACCCTGAAGAGGAAAACATGCCACTCAACTCCTGAGCTGCTTAAAGCTAAATTTAAGTGGATTACAAGGAGGGTAGTGGAGACTTCCGTGTGTCACAAACAGGGCATGCCAACAAGGGAGACACATGCACAAAATGCTAATTAATAAAAAATTTGTTTGCCTTTGACCACAACAAAAACTGTGGACCCAGGAGGAAAAAAAACAATCCCGGCATTTTATTTGTTTCTATCGTGGCTAATTGACACATGAAACACCACAGAAAAGTGTGAATGCTGGTGAGGGAGGCGGCCTCTTATGTAGGTTACGTCGTAGGATCTACAAAAATCCACGGCAGTGAGGGCTTTTGTAGCGCTCTAGCACACTGGGCACAGGTGCTGACGGTGTTGCTAACAAACCGCCCCTCCTCCAGACAGGCAGAGAGAAAGGCCGAGGAAGGCTACGTTCGCACTGCAGGCGAAAGCGCATCAAATCCGACTTTTTTAACCCTATGGGACCCATATGGGATCATGGTATGACAGCACAAATCCAACTTGGGTCATTTTTGTATGTGGTAAGAATCCGATACATATCTGATGTTTTAAAAGCGACTGCTGTTTGAATGGTCATGTCGCATTAAATCCGTCTTGTATGTCACTGACACAAGACAGACGCCAATTATCAGCGCCGAAGAAGCGCCCGAGAAGACATCGAGAACGCTTCCTGGCCATCCAGTGAAACTGTTGGGAAGACAGTATGGGAAACGTGAACATTTTATTTGTACTGTATAATCTGCAGATTCTGACAGAAATCTGCAACTATCCTTTGAAGCACCGCTCCTCTCTAAAACAGCAACAAGGATAATTATTAGGCCATATGTAAATAACAAAATAACTTTATAACTTAAAGCAAAATTGAGAAACGTAAAGTCCGAAACAAGTCTTTATATTAAGGGCCATCAGTCAAACAATACTGTTTGGTCTGGGTCTAAACAGAGCGCATTGTGTGACGTCTTCTTTTGTGCATGCGGGCCACTTTGAGGGTTCACACTAGAGCGCGTTTGCTGTCACATTTTATTTGTAGTGTGAACAAGCAGACAAAAAAATCGGATTTGATCAAACAATCAGAATTGAGCATTAAGACCTGCAGTGTGAACGTAGCCTAAGAGAGTCGTCGACCTCACCTCAATTTGTATGGAACCATTAAAAATACCCAAAGTAATTAGTGTTTTTGTTCATGTTTGGTCAGAATGAGCCAGATACAAAAAAGCCACAATAGATGTTTGGCAGCTTTTATGCACTTTGTTGCTCTTTAGTTGAAACGTAAGCTGTAAGCGGTTAGGTGAGTTAAACATAAATGCTAACACCATCACTAAATTCAAAGGGTGCAACAACAGCTACGTCTCGCATAGAGATTATTTGTGTCTATGCAAGATGTTATGACTCTACACCCACTAAATGCTGGGTGTAGAGTGCACTGAACCAAGAAACCAACAGTGCTTTACACTCGCTACTTGCTAATACGTGACTCACATTGTGTGACCTGTTATCGCAGAAGAGTAAATGTGTCTTACGGTCAGCATGCTTGTTTTGTAACCGATTACAGTGTCATTAAATGTTGTTTAAAGCTATTAAATGACATTTAAGAAAAAAAAGCAAAACATTATTTCAACAGCACCAACTCAGTTGAGCAATCACTGTTTGTTCGATTAAGGTGTCTACTAGTACTTCTCAAGAAATCCTGTGACACACTTACCAGATTAAAAAAGTGCAGAGCCAACTTTTGCAAGCATCTTTCAGACGGTCAGTCTCTATGTGACTCTATGTGACAGCACGTGTCTGTCACTCACTTTCAAACTTTAATGCAACATAAACAGGCACACTGGTTTCCCTCTGTATGGTGTTTATACAAGGAAAAATTAGCTAGAGACTGAAGCCACGGTTTCTATCAGGCTGTAAACATGTTTATCCTACCTTAAAGTTGGGTGTTTCCTCACCCTCAACCAGTCACAGCCAATGGCTGGCCCTCCCTGAGTTTGGTTCTACAGGAAGCTACTTCCTGTTAAAAGGGAGTTTTTCCTTCCCACCTTCGCCAAGTGCTTGCTTACAGGTGATCATCTGGTATGTAGGATTTTCCTTATTATTGTTGCTTTTCAGTATTATAAAAGTGCCTTGAGGTGACTGACATTGTGATTTTATGCTATATAAATGAAACTGAATTAAATTAAATTGAATATTAGAGTATGTTGGGAGTATAGACAGTATAAAAGTTGGACGTTGCGACTAACATGTCACCCGTTGGTTTTCTAGTGTTGAGGTGAGCATTTCTGCTGTTGTAAACCTGGTTGCAGGAAAAAAACAAACAAAAGCAAAACAAAAAATAAAGGTTTACACTGTTGAATGCATTTGATTAGACCAGGCATTAGCTATTAATATAAATTGTTGCAAGAATTTTCATACAACTTGGGTTACAAGCTAATCCAGAGAATCTGGTCCAAACATCATGTTTGATCAACAGACATCATACATTTCATACTGGAAAAAAACGATACAGGATCAGCACACTGTAGCTTCAAAACAAGTCTGGACCACAAAAGACAGTTAGCCTCACCCAGTATCAAGTTGTGCTGCATACTGATAAATTTGAATGCATATTCTTTTCAGTCTTTTTTAAAATAAATCTCCTCATGTTAGTGCCTCACTGGATAAAATGCTCACAAAGCCTGATTTCATTTTTCACGCAGAGGAGGAAGGATGACACCAAATCCTCCGCTGAATGGAGAAATAACGAAGCCAGCATGTCACAGTGGAGCACTAAGCCGGGCCTGTTGCCTCCAGCATGGCTGCCTCACAAAGGCCATCAGAGCTCCACTGAGACCGCACATAGCCGAGGCCTGTCTGTCAGTGCGTGGGTGGATATGTACAGAAAGGGGGAGAGAAGGGAGAACCAGAGAGATGGAGAGAGAGAGAGCTGTTGACTTAATGCTGACTGGTCAGTTCCAGGCTGTAGGACCAGATGGCACGGTTTGGCCTCTGATTCCTCAGGCCATTCTCCAGGTAGACATTTGTCTACACTTACAAACAAACACACATAAATACACCAAAATATGCATATGGAGCGTAAAAGACCTCATCATCCAAGCTAATGCTTTCAGTTTCATCTCTAATCCTCCCACATTTAAATTAAGTCTATGAAAAGTGTGCCTGTAAAATGGAAAAATGACAGAAAAAGAAAACTTGAAGGAAATCATATGGAACTGTATGCATATGCACGTGTGAACAGATGGTGACAGGAGGAAGGAAACACATAGGAAGCTCAACTCAGATGTGTTAATCAGGTGCAGCCGACAAAACAGCCACAGAGATAAAACTCTATGGTTAACATGTTCTTTAACCCCTATAATCAGCCAGGTATATATAGGTCTATAGGTACAGCACTGTGCAAAAGTCTTGAGCCACCTCTTGTAGCTCATTTTCAGTCCAGTTCTTGTACCTGATCATTTAACGAGGATTGTCTCTGTGTGTGTTTGATTGTTTTTGCACCTAATTCAAGAAATGAACCAGTAAATACAGACAACTTAGCAAAAAAACCCCTAATTTTAAAATTTATCCTAGTCATGTCCTTCACTAGTTTGTGTTTGGAAATCTACACAAAAGAAAGCTGGAAATCATGGATAGTTGAAATGATTTCCAGCTGGAAATTACAATTGACCAAGGCAAGAAATTACTATTTGGCCCGATTACCACCGAAGAGGTGAAGACAATCTGGAGATGATCTGCTGCACACTACATGAAAAGATGCAGATAAGGTGTGAGGGAAAACATCAAAGTCCCAGGCTCAGCAATTTTCAGCAAACTCTGCAACTACTTCCTATTTCCCTAAGAAAATATAAAGAAATGACGGAAGAATTTTGCACAATACTGTATGTGTATCACATTGTCATAAATCTATTTGCTCAGTTATCATGAAACTAAATGCATAAATCAATAGTCAAAAAGGATTGCATGCTATATTGTACAAGAACACAATGTCTCTTTTATTGCATCCTACTTTTGTTTGAACTTCTGTCACACCATATCATTTTTTTTTGGGCGCTTGTACCTTTTCCTGCCATTTTATTGGATAGCTGGTGACACACCACCTTTTGGGAACACAGCCACAAAAGATCAAACATGCCTAACTACACAACCAGGGGCAGACCCTTCCTGGCGCATGACTGAAAAGGCGCCATTTGTCAGTCTGTTTACATTTTCTAAATGTCACTGACCGACAGTCTGAAGAGGACCGTCCAACCTGACCGAACTCATCCCTCGTCATTTAGCTGACACAGGGTGATAAACACAAACCCAACTTCAACTTTTGATTGTTCACTCAATGAATTGTTGAATCGTTTTATCATTTTTTTGTGGATGAATTGGTTCATTACAAATTTGTGCTTAATTTCACAACCCATAGGCCAAGTTTGTTTCATAACTCCTACTATTTACCTATCACAATCAATACAAGATTTATCCAGCTGGTCAGATAACTCAGATTCAGTCCAATAGCATTAAAAGTGCATTGACCTTACACGGACACACACTCCTTGCAGCTGGTTTTTCATGACAATAGCTCCTTGTCTCAGTGCATTTCCTGAATCACTGCGCAGAGAAAGGGAAACTTTCCGGGGATTCTTCTGCTACACTGACCTTGTCCATGAAACACACTCTTTTAAATGCATGCACACACATTTGTGCACAATGTCCAATTAAGCACTCCCGGGAGGGAAATAAAATGAATGGTCCTCATTCCACTAATTTGTCGTCTACAGTCACTAGAGTGGCGCTGCTTAGGCAGACAATAAGCATTCTCCACTCACTGTTTCCTTGGCTGGAGTGAATTTCCTCACATGATCGAAGGTTGCGTGTATTTTTACGCAGAGCATTCCTGCAGTGACCAATCACATTTTCTGCTACTCATGATTTAAATGTTTAAAAAAAGCTCACGTATATTGCCGCTTTGAAAAGCAATGTTTTGATTATTTATTTAGCCACCAAAAATATTCAGTTGTTAACTTGTCATTAATTTTCTTTGACTTTTTTGCATTTGTTTTTATCTATTGCCATCTTCTCCCCTCCTCTCCTTGAATTTTTTTTGGCCTTAAGCATTGTTTGTGTTTACCGGCCTACTCTGAGTGCGTATGTGCTGACTGTCGTGCATTGCGTAACCCTCTGTTTGAGAAGTGATTGAAAAGGAAACCAAGTACTTTTCCTAGGGTGCCATCAGTTGTGCCACTGAAACCAACTGTGGGTTTAAATAAAGAGAGAGCGAGATGGAGACTGAGGGAGAGTGAGATGGTAATGAAGATAATCAAAGGGAGACACACCAAGAAGGAGGGCTTTATAGATGCACAGCGGGCCCTCACAACAGCTGTAGGGTAGACATGTATTGGCCCACTGGGAGACTCTGCTTAGGATACATCAGGACCTGCTGGGGAGATGGCAAGAGCAAGAGGAAGGCATACAGAAGAGAGGAAGTGCCAGAGACAGAAAAGAGGGAGCTGAAGACTTCTGAAAATAGAAGATGGGTAGTGAATGTTGAATAAGTTTCTGAAACCAATGAATCAGCATTAGTTTTCCCAGGAATGTCATTTTGAAATAATTCGAAAATGGTTTCTACAAAGATCACAGACCACTGCAAGCCGTAATATGAACTGGACTGATCTGTTTTGCAGTCAAGAAAATAAGTATAGTTCGATTTGAAATAGGATTTTTCCACTTGCTGACTTTCCCTGGAACATGACAGAAATGGCACCATATGACCTTTCTGTCTGTTTACAGTCCCTGGACATCTCTGACCGACAGTCTGACCAGGACTGTCCAACCCGACCACACTGATCCCTCATCACTTAGATGACACAGGGTGACAAACAAGCTTTTGATTGTTAACACAGTGAATTATTGTATTTTTTTTAAGTCAATCCATGCTTGAGTCCATAACCTATAGGCCAGGCTATCGATTCAACATCTTTTAGAAGCTCCACAATAGTTACAAAGTCAGACAAAATGAAACTTATATCTTTGGATAAGGAGCTTTTTGACATTCAGTTCATGTTACTAATAAATAAGACAGTTAAGGACATTGATATTTACGTGTCATTGTGACTTTGTAACATTATATTACATTCATCCAACTAAAGGCAAAAGCTCCATATCATATGTATCTGTAACATTTTTCCAGCCAGATCTCAGTAGATTACAGATTGCAGTGAACTGAGTTGTTTTCCCCTCCAAATCCGAGTGCAGAATCCTAGCTTGATGGCTGTTATAGAACATATATTTTTAAGTGAGTCAAGAAATCAGAAACTTTAAATTTAGAATATGCCCCATACCAGGTGTGTATCTACTACTGTTTGGAAAGGGATCTGCTCCGTAGTTTTTCCCTATTTGTGGAAGGCTGTCAGTCAACTGTTTACCTCAGCTGTCAATGTTGGGTGAGAGATGTCCGCCATCATTTATCCCGGAGGAGGCTGTAAAACTTTCAGCCATACTGAGGTAAGTTGTTGAAGACATGCTGAACTGTTGGTAAGCTAATGTTAGCCTATGTTAACTTTTGATCACCAGTGTTAGCTGCTGTTAGCTGTTGTTCGGTGGCATTCATAAAACATAAATCTTTGGAGTGGGTGTACTCTTAGTGACACTTAGTAAATAAACTGTCATATGATGTAAGTATATGATCAATCTGCTTGTAATAGGGAAAGTGTGACTTTTAGGACACTCAAGCCTAACATTAGCTGTCACAATGTTAGCTTATGGCTGTTATTTTGTTTAGTCAGCGATTTTGTCAACTCCCTGATGAGGTAGGGCTGTATGTCTAATCTGCTGACAATGAGTAACTGCAAAAATATCAGGAATAAAGCATGTTTTAATATTACATGCTCATATTACAATAAAGGCATTGGCCTTTATTCAATACAAATGGTGAAGAAAGACAAGAAAGTGGAGAGAAAGAGAGGGGAGGACACAGCAAAAAGCTGTGGGTCAGACTCAAATCCAGGCCTCTGCTTTCTGGCCATGTGGCAGATGGGTGCCTGCTCGCCCCCTGAGCTAAAGCAGCACAATTTATGCGCATTTTCATGTGTTAGAGCCTTCAGCTCAGAAAAAGAGGCTTTAGGTGAAGAGAAAGAGCATGACATTCTATTAAGATGTCGGTGGCATTGTCTCTTTCCTTTGTGTTTTCGTTTCTTTGGTAAAGGGGACACCTTCTCTGATGATAAAATGTCAGTATGATGCCTCATATCTGGAATCTGAAGGTTCAGGCACGGATTTAAAGGTCAATGGCAAGTCAACACCTGCAACTTCTCTTCTCCTCTACCTTTGGTGTACAATGTACAGGGCCAGTCTCTACCCCAGTTCAGAGACCACAATTAATCAGAAGGAAGATGTCTTTCCTGGTCACTATTCAAATATGGTTGGGGAACATGGCAGCTTCCATGAACCAAAAATCTGATCTGATGTATTTTAAATTCATTAAGTATAAACTTCGTGTGGGGTTAGTTTATATACATAGTGGGGATAGGTTCATTGGAAACTCCAAGAATACATCAGTTAGTTGGACAATGTATAGACACACTATATTTATTTGTACAGACTGTTTTCTATTAAATAACCTAAAAGAAAATGAACCTTTAACTGCATCACAGATTTCATTTGAGCTGGTTTATATTACTGCTAAAGACTTAAGAATTCACTGTCAATATATGTTATAGTGTCATGGAAAATCATTGTTTTTTAATATTTACTGGAAATTTCCTTAGGGTCAATGACTGTCTCAAGTTTTCTTGACTCTTGCTCTTTTTCATTTTAATTGTTGTCAAATATCCTTTAGTCAGAAAAGGATACTTGTTTGGGATTTATGCCCTTATGAATAATAAAATGCTCTTGAGTTTTAATGCACTTTTTAAATCTGAGCAGAGAGAATGACGCTACGAGTGAGAGATAAATCATCAATAGAGCATCAATAAATACAAGTGTGCAAATGTCCTTATTAGCTATTCCTGCCATGGCATAAGCTTAGAACCACCAAGTGTGACTGATGAGAGGAAAGACTGAGTGATGAGTTTCCTCTTCATCCACCACTGTGTTTCACCCACCCATTAAACATCTCCCAACTGCAGCCTGACGTGCTCTGTTTTCTGACGCTCAGTGGGGGGTCGGCTTCTTTAATTTTTTTTTACTCACTTTTAAGAAAAACATCCACGGCTCTTCCGGGAAGCGCTCTTGCCCTGCTGTGAAGCCATAAATTGTGATTTTTCAATTTTTCAGCTATCCAAAACATTAATTCCGCTTCTTCTACCATGTTATTTGCAGCTGGTTCATTTGACTTCACTTGTGAGTAAACTCAACCTGAAACAACACCAACATGTTACCCAAAGTGTTTTGTAGTGTCCAATTACTTTTGAACCCTCACAAACAGACACAGTTCTGTTTTGACGGAAACAGAAACCATTTCAAATTACAGCACTTCACCAGTCATTATTGTAATTCCAGTTAAACGTGTTACATCGAATCAAACCAACAGAAAACAAAATAGTGTTACTGCAAAATAATTACATAAATAAATAAACTGAAAACAAAACAATCTGACACACACACACACACACACACACACACACACACACAAAACCCAAACCAGCGCCTATTCTTTGCAGTGTTCCTCGTCTGTATCCTCTTTAGATGGGTCTGAATGCGTGCACGTCCACATCGTGAACTCTCCTTCCACCTGATGGATTATTAACTTGTCTCTGCAGCAGCATGCTGTCACGTTTCATACGACTTTGAACACAGAGTCAAAAAACATCACTGATGTCCATGATGACAGATGTTTATGTACTTTGTGTTAAGCGCTGTGTAAAAGTGGAAGGGATGCATATGGTGACAAAGCAGGAGGATGGCAACAAAGGAGGGGGAGGTGAATGTTTTGGTTTTGAGTAGGGAGTATGAGGAAAGTGTGTGTAGGGTTCGGGTCAGCGTGGAGCCAGAGTATAAACATAGATAGGTGTACGCCCGTTGATGCAGATGACTGAACAGTGGACTAAGGTTACTACAATACAAACACATGCACGCATGCACACACACTGGACATCAAGAAAAGGGGAACTCATGTTTACATTTACTGGAAACCTATGATATAATTTAAACTATAATTTTATCATTTATTGGAGTATGGAAGGAAGCTAGAGTACGCTGAGAGAACCAGGGCTGCACTAGGACAAAAAATTGGCTCTGGCACCATGATCGCTGCATTTATTTTTAGTTTCTTTTTCTTTTTCTGTCTTAATTGTTCAGCTTTACATTTTCACCGCTTCTTTCTCACTAAACTCTAGTAAACTAAAGCAAAAGTAGGAGAGGGCCTGATTGTGTTAAGAGATTTGATTGGACAGCGCCGGTAATAAAAATAAATGAATCGGCTGCTGTAAGTGCTTGTAGGGCCGGTGCGTAGGGGTCTTTTAACTGACCCTTCGACCCAAAAGTGCGCCGGCCCATCAGGTATGCCAGATTACCAGTCCAGCCCTGGAGAGAACCCATGTAGACACATACACCGAGAACATGCCAAGGCCAGAAAGGCCTCAGTCTGGGTTCAAATCAAGATCTTCTTGCTATGAACAACACCACAATGCCACCTGCAACCACCACCTTGGTAAATTAGAACACTAAGTAAACAAAAAGCTGCAATATTTATGAAGTCTTAATCATGCCTAACTCAGATAACCACTCATTATAGCATGTAGAAGAGCATCTCCTAATGCACTACACATTGAACCTGAAGCAGGCTACAGCAGATGGAGACCACATTGGATGCCACTCCTGTCAGCTATGGGCTAATCAAAAGGATCTTAGAAGATTGGAAAAATGAGGCTCGAGTTTCTACTCTGACTTTTGGATTGTACAGTCAGAATTTGGTGTAAACAGCATGAAAGCATGAATCCATCTTGCCTTTTATCAACAGTTCAGATTTCTGGTGGTGGTGTAATCCTCTGGGATATATATTCTTAGCGCACTTTGGACCCCAGAGTACCAAAAGAATATTATTTAAACACCACAGCCTATCTGAGTATTGTTTCTGACCATATCCATCCCTTTATGACCACAGTGTACCCATCTTCTGATGGCTGCTTCCAGCAGGATGACACACCGTGTCATGTCAAACTGGTTTCTTGAACATGACAATGAGTTTATTGTACTTAAATGTGTGTCTTTGGAATATGGTGGAACGGGAAAACAAAAGCACATTTTTTTAAATAACAACCTTGTTAAGTGTCTGCAATTTGAACAAAAGTGAAACCAAGCACCAACATTTAGGAATCACTGAATCACTTTAAAACATAGTCAAAATATGTGGTGATTAACAGATGAAAGATCACCCCCTCACAGCCTGTCAGAAGCTCTTGTCTATTTACAGAGTTGTGTTGGCCACAGAGCTTATGCAGTGTAAACTGTGTGTGAGTGAAAGTGTTCGTGGTCTTCAGTGGACTGTATAAAAATGAGTGCTTTCCTGTTCTTTCTTTTAGATTTCTAATTCCCTGCCTCTTCCATAGATGGCTTCAGATTGCCTGTGTATGTGTGTCTGCCTTTGACCTGCAGGACACCAGCTCAGACTGCTGTCTCCATGGTGAGGGGCTGCTTCCTGTCATCAGAAGGCTGGGCTTCCTGTGCTGAGGACACTGTCCCAATGTGTGCATATGTGTATGTTGTGTAGCTGTCTCTTATTACACCCTTTTTAGCGCCCTTTTAGCGAACGTTTTCCTAAACGCAAATCTCAATATACTTCCTGCCCCCAAAATGGGCAATTCTACACCCTATTATTCGCATGAAAGCGAGCTGTAGAGACAAATCAACAACCAGGAAGCTGTTTCAGCCCTGAAGTCATGCCATTGTGTGAGTCACTCTCCTATCTTGAGTGGATTTTAGCTGGCAGAGACCAAACAGGTAGAGCTGAACTTAGCAGAGGCGGGAGGGTGATGTTTGGGGTGAAATCAAATGTGGAGGAAGCCTCTCGAAATAGCAAAGGCAGGCCAAAGCCATTGTCTGAACTGTTCCAGTGTCTTTTTTCTTTTCCTCCTGTGGACTCCATCCCTGTTCACCCCACCCCTGCGCTAAACTGACTGGACAGTAGACACACAGGCACCAGGGGGGAAACCCTTCCTCTGCACGCTATTCTTTGAGGATGGCTATTGTAAAATGTTGAGTGTGTCAAATGTAAATCCTAACATTTGCTATTGTATGCCGCTTTAAAATGGGAACCTTTTCCATTATGCAACTTATTTAGTGCATTTTAACAAGTCTGAGATACCTCAGTTAATACTCACACTGATGATGATGGCGATAATGAATTTCCATAAAGAAGCACATCTTTATCAGAGAAATGACTGATTACCGGCGCTTGGATAATCAAGGCTCATAAACACAGTGCAGTGCTGCAGTGCTATTTTTAAAGTATGAAATATTTTGGCGGTCTGCTGAGTAGAGTTTTGTGAAACTTACGACTAAAGTGACCCAACGGGCGATCCTGACAGGATAAAGTATCCACTCACACAAATTTCACCCACTGGAAGTCATGCAAGTGACACCACTTGGCATTTCAGTCAGCCAGTCAGCACAGCACTGCTCCCTGCAAGGTGAAGCAGTCAGCATCTTTATGTAATAGCTGATATGTATCAAGCAGAGAAAAGAGCTCAATACGGAGTGGAAAGATTACGAAGAACACCCAAATTATCTCAAACACAGTGTGTGTGTGTGTGTGTGTGTGTGTCCCATATTTAATCTTTCTGAAGCAATCTGTAGATATCAGAGAGGGAAGTGTAGGGGATGCTGGAGTTACAAAAGCGTTTTCAACCAGAAAGTTGTTGCCTACTCAAAGATTAGATAAAAGAGAAGGTCCTCTGAACACAGAAGACTTGAATTGAAAACCAACCACTCAAACCTCAGCTGAATGCTACTTTAAATTACTTGTCAGTTAAAAAAATTCTTCTCTGTAATTTTCAAGACTTTCTGACTCATTGTGTTGCATTGTCAGGCACATCATACCCAGATGGCACATAGGAAAAACGCAATTGAAAGCATATAATAAGCTATTGTCAATCATCTACTGTTGGTATTCGGTTTAATCTCTGGTTTCCCTTTCCAATAAAATCATCACCGATTTTTAATTTTTGGTTTTGTTATGTCTCTTTGTGTTTCTAGTTTCTATGGTTATGTTTAGTTGAGTAGGAGGTGGATTGTTTACCTTTTTGTTTCTGTCCTTCCTTTGTGATTGGCTGTCCGCCTTAATTTGTTTCACCTGTGTTTAATTGTCTCCACGTGTGCATCGTCCCCTTCTGTCTATATATGATCTCTTCTTCCCTTTCATCCTTTGTTGCATCTTCTATTGTATAAGCTCTGGATAGTCAAAAAACAAAAGGTACAAAAAATACCTTCTACCTGCTTTTCCTAACCACTTTTGCTTGACCATCATGTAAAATGTACTGGACTGTTCAGTATATCCTTTGCTATAGGAGGCGATAAAGGAAGCATTGAATCAACTGTGTTATTTAGTGCATTCCTTATTGTTTATGTGTTTCTGCTTTGTGTCACCCCACTGGACTTTGTACGTTCTGGGATGCTTGTTTTGTCCAGTAAAGGTCCCCTATTTGTTTTATTTCAGTCTGGCAACATGTCCTGTGTTTGGGTTCTCCCTTCACCCTCCTGTGACCCCCAGAAAGTGCAGTCTATGTGTAAACACTTTCAAACGTACATTAGCCATCATGTGGGGTAAAATGACACCATAATGCTGACGTAATGTTGCAGATCAAATGACTATTGCTCTAAAACTCAACCTTAATTAAATTCGGCAATGAAAATGTAAATTAAATGTTTATGCGTCTGACGTTTTTCAAGGTACCTTTGGCTGTTCCCTTATTTCCCAAGGGGTCCCCACAGCAAATGGATCATCATGTCCTTCCTGACGCAACCCTCCCATCCAGACCAATGACTACACTAGCTTATGACACCCTGAGGCTGGGTTTGTTTTTCCCAGTGGTTTCGAACCATGGATCTTACACGTGTAAGGCAAATGGACTACCACTGTAACACAGACAGATGTACCTTACTATTAATAGCTATTAATGTATCAGTATAAACTTTTGCATGTCAGTTATAAGCTTTTCACCCACATATTAGCAATTAGCTTTTCTGTTATTTTGAAATAACAGAACAGCATTGCCAATATGCATCCATAGTATCCACCATCATGTCAAATAATCAGTTTCATTTAAAATTCATCAAAATATCGATCCTTGCTCCAGAATATTGTAGTGACAGTACTGACAGGGACTAGAAAGAGAGAGCATATATCTCCTATATTAGCTCCTCTTCTGTTAAATCCAGAATTGAATTTTAAAGTCCTTCTCATTACATAAAAGGTCTTGAATAATCAGGGCCCATCTTATCTTAAAGACCTCATAGTACCATATCACTCCAATAGAGCACTTCGCTCTCAGACTGCTGGTTTCCTTGTGGTTCCTAGAGTATTTAAAAGTAGAACGGGAGGCAGAGCCTTCAACTTTCAGGCGCCTCTTCTGTGAAACCAGCTTCCAGTTTGACCTGTCCTCAGAGGGATGTGTTCAGGATTATACATTTTCTGGCATATAACTAAAATAATTTAAGCACCATTAATTATTGTGTTAAGTTAAAAATTATACAGTAACTCTCTTTTACAATGAGTCATGTTAGAAGGTGGAAAATATAAACTGGTCCACAACACTATGCTCTGTTAACAGCTATGACATCTACAGGCATATATATGCACATGTTTGTGCATTTCTCTGACATGAGTGACCTCCTGGGATTCGTCCTGCTTGCATGATGCAAACAAGGCAGTGATGCAATGTCGGTGTAATGCATCGATAGCCTTTGGCTACACGCACACAGGGACACATGTGTTGAACTTTGATGTTAATAAGCAGTAGCAGTAGAGAAAAAAACTGTCAAAATGATTGAATTTGATTGTTATGTAACTGTATGTGTGTATTTGAAGGTGAAAAACAACCTCCTGTCTCTTTTCCTATCACTCACGCTTTCTTACACATGTGGAAATGTGGTCTTGTGTTCATCCAATCAGAATTATTCTTACAGACAAAATGACAGCGATGGGATAAGAAAATAACTTAATTTAAGAGAAGAGTGTAATTCAGAGGTATTGAGCTCTATTTCTTCTTTCCCACTGTTCTTTCATCATTTTCATGACCATCTACGTGACCTAAGGTAATGCATTAGCTGTTGTGCTGTAAAAGGGCTCTCCGAGCACACTGCTGATTAATGAATGTGTATATCCTTGCTGGGAATTGTGGCATATCGCCAGCCTAGGAAACTAAACTAATGTCTCAGTCAGCTAGAGAAACGTGCAAAGCTAGGGAAGAGGAGGAGGAGGAGGAGGAGGAGGAGGAGAGGAAGCTGATTTAGGAGATAAGAAAAGGAAATAAGCTTCACGGAAGAAAAGAAAAGGGAGGGTAGAAGAAAAATAATTACCAAATCAGAGGAAAAGCTAATGGCTGAACAACAAAGGGAGGAGAATGATGGAGTGGAATAATATTTTAGCTGACAATAAATAAATTCTGTTGGAAGAAAAACGAGGACAGAAGAGAGAAATATAGAGATGGGAGCAGAAGAAGGCGAGTAATGTTCGCTGACATTGAGGAGTCAATTAGTTAGGGGTGATGAGAGGGGAAGGATGATAGGAGGAGACAGACCACACACACACACACACATACACACACACACACATACACACACACACACACACACACATGCACACACACACACACACACATGCACATGGCGACACAAGCAATCAGTAACAATAATAGTGACGTCACCTTTTCTCTTTTCAATAACTCTGTCTCCTTTTCTCTTTGAAATAGATCTGCCTGCTCTGTATGCAAGACATGTCCCACTTCTCTGTACCTGCCCTGTGTGTCTCTCTGTGTGTGTGTGTGTGTGTGTGTGTGTGTGCATTGACATATCAAGATTCAGTCACTGAGTAGTTTCACCAGGCCGCCAGTCCACAGACCTACGCTGTCTGCTCATTGGTCCTAGAGATGTGCTGCCTCAACCAATGATGTTGCAGCAAGATTTTATGGCCATGGTCTGTTTGCACACACACACACACACACACACACACACACACACACACACACACACACACACACACACACACACACACAGAAGAAGAGAGAGCAGGATGACCAGAACAGAGTATTAATAAAAAAAGACTGCACATAGAAGACATGATGTTTGTGTCATTTTCTTTATGAAATAAGAAAAGACGCAGTGTAATGACACATAAAAAGCAAACTAATGCTTTTCACGAGGCACCAAAATTGATCAGGTGTTATTGTGCTTATTTATGACTCTGAGTGAGTCCCAACCCTCTTACCTTTCTCGTTATTTGTGCCCCTTAATGGTTAACAAAGCAGCAAGAAACTCTTCTGGAGATTTATCGCAAGAGTCAAGTGGGCACGCCCCACGGCCAGTGTGGTCAGAGTGTGCCTCAAAAGATTAGGGGTTAAATGATTATAGATGCTGTGTTAAAATGCAGGATTTCATGTCATATACTTGAAGAGTTCCACTTTTTTTATCCCGGCCATTTATTTTCACATGTAATTGTTTTTACTTTATGGAAATGGTGTAGCCGTGTGTTAGGGATTCACAGAGACCAGTGTATGGGCACAGCAGAAGCAGGTACATGCACAAACAAACACAAATATAACAAAAAAAAAATGAGAGATGATGTGTTTCAGCCTTTAACACAAGTTCACCCTCTATTTGATCTGAGGTATAATTTTGGAATAATGACAATACTGTTTTTAAAAATGTGAGAATAGTTTGCCATCCATGATATAATGGATGGCAATAAGTAGTCTTGTGTTGGATCATTTGGACTTTGGACAGTAATTGTTTAGAGTTTGTTCAGGAAGAGCTAAAAAAGCACAGTGCCTACTGTAAGGCCCTGTCCACATGCACGAGGGTATTTTAGAAATCATAACTTGCATTAAATAACTTTGCTATCAGGATGCATTTTTCTACTTTCTAAAACACTCATTAGCTACAGATAGATTTGTAGGTAAACAAATGTCCCGTCTGCCGACAGTTCGTTAGAGTAAGCAGTTATTTTTATTCTTAAACCGCTATTAAAGCGATGACAGAATATACCACAATTGACTTTTCACAAATCGCACATACTTTGACAAGCGAAACTTTCACATCTCACAAAGTCAGACGCTGTCTTCGGAGAACAAATGCTGCAGAGTGATTTGTTTGCAGGTGCCAGTCTTCCCTCATGTCATTTTCGATCCTTTTGGTATTTTTTGTTTTTCTGTTTTCTTCACGGAGGAAAAAAAAGATGAAACATTTCCATTTCAAAGCAGCGCTGGAGCATCTAAATAATTGCATCTGTGTGTGTGTGTGTGCGCATTTATGTGTTTGGTGTTCGTGGATGTGTGCGTATATGTGCATCAGTGCTTGAGAATCGATGAGTGTGTGTGTGCATGCACGTATGTTTAAGGCTGCTGAACTCCTTGGCAAGGACGAGCATTTTAAAAATTCCTGCTCAAATGTTCAGCGCCATCACCTCTTACCCAAAAGCAAAACTGTTATCTTTTAGACTCTCTTCAAAGGCACGCAAATGAAAAAGGAGGAGCAAATGTGCTCTATTAAGTGAGGGAAACAGGGACAAAATCTTCAACTTAAGCTGATCCAAGTCGAGACGTGCTCTGCCTGCAGTAAAGAATGTGTGTTTTACACAGTATTCACAGTGTGGTTTGACTAATACCAATCAGTGACATGCTTTAACAACTGCTCATGTTTATGGCCTGTGCAGGCCAGACTAAGTGCAATGGAGCTGACAGTCAAAGCTAATTAAGTATCCATCTTTACAGTCTTAGAATAACAATTATACTCGTGAATGTCTCTCACATGAAGCCGTATCCGTGAAAAGAAGTAGTTGAAATGGAGGTTATGCAACAAGGGCAAGACTAATGTGAAGATTTCGTTCTCATCCATGAAAAGATCCTTTGCCAAAGCAAACTGAATGTCTGCTTTTAACCTGAAAACATCAGAACGACAGGATGAAGCAGTAGGAATGGAAACACTCCTTTATATTTCTTTTTCTCCTCGTGGCTGATTCCTGTGTGTTGCGGCACTGTATGAAAAATCAACACACCAAAACAAACTTGAGACAGTTATTTCATCATAGTGAACAGGACGCCTGAATTAGCAGCTTTGTGTGCTGCTCTATAGACCAATGAAAGGGTGGCCTCTTCTATTCATTATCCAAAACTTCATTTTTTATGGTAAAACAGGAAAGAGGCAATATCAGACACTATTCCAGGGACAGTTAAATAACTAAAGCCATACCTATACCATACTAAAAGTCATCCGCATCAGGTGTTGAGAAATAAGGCATACAATCAATTCAATTCAATTTTATTTATATAGCGCCAAATCACAACAAAAGTCGCCTCAAGGCGCTTCATAGATACAGAGAAAAACCCAACAATCATATGACCCCCTATGAGCAAGCACTTTGGCGACAGTGGGAAGGAAAAACTCCCTTTTAACAGGAAGAAACCTCCGGCAGAACCAGGCTCAGGGAGGGGCGGGGCCATCTGCTGCGACCGGTTGGGGTGAGAGAAGGAAGACAGGATAAAAGACATGCTGTGGAAGAGAGACAGAGGTTAGTAACAGATATGATTCAATGCAGAGAGGTCTATTAACACATAGTGAGTGAGAAAGGTGACTGGAAAGGAAAAACTCAATGCATCATGGGAATCCCCGGCAGCCTACGTCTATTGCAGTATAACTAAGGGAGGATTCAGGGTCACCTGGTCCAGCCCTAACTATATGCTTTAGCAAAAAGGAAAGTTTTAAGCCTAATCTTGAAAGTAGAGATAGTGTCTGTCTCCCAAATCCAAACTGGAAGCTGGTTCCACAGAAGAAGGCCTGATTATTTAAGACCTTGTATGTGAGGAGCAGGATTTTGAATTCAATTCTGGATTTAACAGGAAGCCAATGAAGGGAAGCCAAAACAGGAGAAATATGCTCTCTTTCTCTAGACCCTGTCAGTACTCTTGCTGCAGCATTTTGGATTAGCTGAAGGCTTTTCAGCGAGTTTTTTGGACATCCTGATAATAATGAATTGCAGTAGTCCAGCCTGGAAGTAATAAATGCATGAACTAGTTTTTCAGCGTCACTCTGAGACAGGATATTTCTAACTTTAGAGATGTTGCGCAAATGGAAGAAAGCAGTCTTACATATTTGTTTAATATGTGCGTTGAAGGACATGTCCTGGTCAAAAATGACTCCAAGGTTCCTCACAGCGTTACTGGAGGCCAAGGTAATGCCATCTAGAGTAAGAATCTGGTTAGATACCATATTTCTAAGATTTTCAGGGCCGAGTACAATAACCTCAGTTTTATCTGAATTAAGAAGCAGAAAGTTAGCGGCCATCCAGGTCTTTATGTCTTTAAGACATTCCTGCAGTTTAACTAATTGGTGTGTGTTATCTGGCTTCATAGATAGATAGAGCTGGGTGTCATCTGCATAGTGAAAATTTATGCTATGTCTTCTAATGATGCTGCCTAGGGGAAGCATGTATAGTGTAAACAGAATTGGTCCTAGCACTGAACCCTGTGGAACTCTATAATTAACCTCAGTGTGTGAAGAGGACTCTCCATTTACATGTACAAATTGGAGTCTATTAGATAGATATGATACAAACCACTGCAGCACAGTACCTGTAATACCTACAGCATGTTCTAATCGCTCTAATAGGATATTATGGTCAACAGTATAGAACGCTGCACTGAGGTCTAGCAGGACCAGCACAAAGATGAGTCCACTGTCAGAGGCCATAAGAAGATCATTTGTAACCTTCACTAAAGCTGTTTCTGTGCTGTGATGAGCTCTGAAACCTGACTGAAACTCTTCAAATAAACCATTCCTCTGCAGATGATCTGTTAGCTGTTTGACAACTACTCTTTCAAGGATTTTTGATATGAAAGGAAGGTTGGAGATTGGCCTATAATTAGCTAAGACTGCTGGGTCTAGGGATGGCTTTTTGAGTAAAGGTTTAACTACAGCCAGCTTGAAGGCCTGTGGTACATAGCTGATTATTAGAGATAGGTTGATCGTATTTAAGATCGAAGAATTAATTAATGGCAGGACTTCTTTGAGCAGTTTTGTAGGAATGGGGTCTAAAAGACACGTTGATGGTTTGGAGGAAGTAATTATTGAAGTTAACTCAGAAAGATCAATTGGAGAAAAAGAGTCTAACTTAACATCAATGGTACTAAGAGTAGCTGTAGATAATATTACATCTGTGGGATGATTATTGGTAATTTTTTCTCTAATGATAAAATTTTTATTTGTGAAGAAGTTCATGAAGTCATTACTAGTTAACGTTAAAGGGATGGTTGGCTCGAAAGAGCTCTGACTTTTTGTCAGCCTGGCTACAGTGCTGAAGAGAAACCTGGGGTTGTTCTTATTTTCTTCAATCAGTGACGAATAGTAAGATGTTCTGGCTTTGCGGAGGGCTTTCTTATAAAGCAGCAAACTATTTCTCCAGGACAAAGACTTATTTATATACACATATACACCCTGTCAACCTAAACCCAAAGATCTAAAAATGTACATTAATGATGTTTAAAAACAGCAACAAAAAAACCCCGCACCTCTGGTATTGTGCATGTGTGCCTTTTCAAGAATAAGCAATATGCACTTGTTGTATAGGTTGGAGTGGGTGTAAGACAGGGAGCTGAAAATTCCTATGTAAAGATAAGAAGTGCATGTAAAACAGAGGGAACAAAACAGCAAGCCTAAAAGATGAAAGAGAATAAGGAAGCAGTAGACGATGAAGTTATTCTCAGTGGGATCTCAGGCTCAGCTCTCCACATTTTCCCTCTGCAAAAGTTTATATTTATTTTTATGTTCTTTAGCAGCAACTTTGCAAATAAATTGATGTGATTTTCCATGTAGTCTATAAGACATGCTCTTTGCACAGTGAAGAAAGGAAATAAACGGGTAAAAGCCTTGCCCTTATCAGGATGTACTTCACTGGCAATAATAAATTCCCTGGGTCAGTAGCAATGAATTGTCCTTCTTAGGTGGAATTTTTAGCCCAAAAGGAGTTTAAAAGAACAGGAAATACCAAGAAAAGGAAACTTGCTCTCAGGCTTTTGGGGTTATCTATCCAGGGCACAACTGATAACACATTACAGGCAGTTGGGTGAATTGGACATACAACTCAACTCAGAACGGCTGACCTTGACACACTAATGTGCAATTCTTAATAAGCCTTTAGTGAAATCCTTCCACTGGAAATGCTGACACTTACCATGCATCATTGGTCTGCTATGAGAAGTGCAGATTTCACATTCCAAAGGTTACTTTTAGTTGTCGGTCTGTCTGTGTGTTTAATATTAGACTGCACAGCAACAGCAGATAAATTATAGTGACAATGTCATAACTTGTATAATGATATTTATGCACTAAGGTAACTTTTAGCAAAGGAGTAAAATAGTTATGCTACATGCATCCTGACAATTTCAAAACTTTGTCTTTCACAGTTTGGTTAACCAAAAAATGTTGTGGGTCAGGTGCGTGTAGTTTGAGTATACCTTGTTATCTTCACACGTCCTATCCACAAGCTTCACAAAATCTCCTTTATGGCTGACCAGATCTCGCAGCAGTGTTCTGCTGTCATCGCAAATGGAGTGGTTTCCTTCCTCTAGGATGATACACATTAAGCACTCTTTACTTTTGTGTTTGTGCTGTTAAAGGAACAAATAGAACTGCACATGCCTATTTTTCTTCCACTCCTTTCATGATACCCGTCTGCCAATAAACTTACTATTTTGTAACTTTACATGATCTGTGCGTGATTTGTGCCATCTTTGTACTAGGACCAAGTGTCCTGGTACAAAGTGCTTTATGCTTAACTAAACTGCTGAAACCGAATAGGCTGATTTTAGCTTGCTAGGATCCTGTTTTTTTTTAGCAGTACTTTTTAAGAATAATACTGAGCATATCTAATCATATCTAGGCTCGGTAAAAAAAAAATACTGAGTAGTAATGATTTAATGCATAGCCTACAAATAGTCTAATAATGTTGGCCTGAGTTAGCACTGATTAGGTTTCCTTCTTATCATAAGCTGCATGAACACACCTCAGTTAACCACTCTTTATGCCCAAGCAATTAAGAATAGCATCTCTGAAAACACAACAAATAGAACCCTGGAGTAGACGGGCTACAGCATCAGAAGACCATTGCTGCCAATCCTGCCAATAAAGAAAAAGAAACTGAGGCTACAGTTTTCACAAGCTCACTATGATTGGACAATAAGATTTGAAGAATGCTGCCTGGTCTGATGACCCTTGACCTGTGGTGCAACATTCACCTGCAGGGTCTGAATTTGGCATACCCAACATGAATCTATCATGCCTGGATCAGCAATTCAGACTACTCGTGGTAATGTAATGATATAGATATAGTGTCTTGGCACACTTTGAGGACCTGACCAATTGAGCCACAGGTCACATTCATCCCTTTATAACCACATTGTACACATCTTCCCGCAGGATAACGCACAATGTCACAAAACTCAAATCATCTCAAACTGGTTTGAGAACACAAAGCCCTTTAAAACCTTTGTTGTTGGCAGCATTTATTCTGCAGTGGCTTCATTCCTAAAATAGTTTGACACTAGCAAGTACCGAGACCTTTGGGAGGACTTTACAACACAAACTTAGGAATAGTTTTACCACTAGCAGTTGCAGCTCTGTTCTGAACTGACTTTGCTAAACACAACATGTCACTCAGTTGCTTTAAAGTCTTTTGACAGAAGTGTCAGTGGGAGAGAGATGTTGATGCGAGGGAACTGGTACCAAAAGCTGACATTTGCAATTGATACGAGGGTGTTTTCACCTTTAAGTTTGCATCAAAGTCCTAAGTTAATCCATGCGTTAAGTTAAATTAGTTTGGGGTTGTGTGCTAAATAAACTATGACTTTTATGTATCAGAATGCTCAGTAGCTTTGTTTTTTGCTTGTTTGCTCTAGGTTAACAGCTTTAGCTTCTACTGACAGCTCACTGTATATAAGTAAGTGTGTGTGTGTGCGTGTGTCTCTGTGTGAGAGTGTGGTGGGGGAAAAAAAGACAAACCAGACCACATCCCCTGGAGAGACAGACTGAGGCTCATATCTAATGCTCTTTATGAAAGAGAGCTGTCCGCCCTGTCAGATCTCCCTGTCTCTCCTCTCCTGTGCCTTCACCTCTCCCTCCTCTTTATATTCATCTTTTTCTTTCCTCTCACATCTACTCACCCCTCCAGCACCATCCCCTGTATTTCATTTATCTGGCTCTCCGCATCTTTTCTCAGAATCTATCAGGATTTCACTTTGAACTGTTTTTTATTCTCTTTCTCGCCCTTTCTCTGTCTCTGTACATGTTGAGGGCATTCGTGATGAAACTGAAATTCTTGCCTTACAGCCAAAACAGGCGCATTGACTCGTGATTTTCTCACAGAAATAAAATCTTTTGGACTTCGCTTGGGAGATCGGGTTGCAATTTTGACACAAAAAGATGAGTTAATAATCAACAAACTTGGCTGAACAGTGATCTCAAACAAGACTGAACACTTGTTTGTGATGATGTCCACATTTTTTATTTCTGGATTTTTGACTCAGCTCCCAAACTCAGTCTGTGACACAATCCCACACCTTTTTTTTCAGTGGTGGAGCGCGTGTCGCCCCACAAACTCATGCTGCAGTTTCCGCAACTAGCTCAACTGTGAACGAGGGAACGTCCTGTTTCTTCCTATCAGCATTTTCCATCTTTTCTCCCTCCGCTCTTGACCCTCCCTAATAGTGCTACCGTGGCGATGGGGGGGGGGTCTGTGGCTGGTCATTGGTGTGGCGCCAGATAGGAAGCAGCTGACCGCTTGTGCAGGAAATGGACAATAAAGGACACACATTTGGGCAAGAAGAGTCCACGAGTAGGTTGACATCATATGTGTCACTAAGTGTATAGATTATAGACGTAAATATGTCGACCATTGTTTTCAGTGGTGCCATGGGAGATCAAATAAGTCCTGGCTTAAAACTGCACTTTTCCAGTTGTCTTTAGGTAACAACTTATTATACTATTATTATACTTCCACTATTATTATATTATTATACATTTATTGAGTGCTCAGGTAGAGTAGAAAAGCACTATACAGTTCAATAACCCATATTAAATAACATATTCTGACACTATAGCTCATGAGGTAACAGTAGGATATATAATAATTAAATGCCTGATAATGTCAACAAAATATTTTTACCCCTCCATTTATATTATCATTACTACATACTATTTAACACACAATACTTTTGTCTGTGAGTGCAACCGTCAAATTAGAGTGTTGCGTCGCATCAGTTCATTAACTGAAATTTAACATCATCTTGTCCAATCACAATGTGTTATTTATTGTGTGCATATTCTTTTTAAAGTGAGCTGTTTTAAGCTATTATTTTATGCAATGATGAAATTTTTAAATTATTTTAAATTGATTTTGACACATTGGACGCTGATGGAAAGTCGTACATATTTAATGAGATAATAACACAATTACATATTTGAAAACATTCAAATATTTAATAAGATAAAATATATTTCATTATATAATATTAATAATAGCAGGTTACCCAGTTCTGTTAACCAGCTCTGCTTCTGGTTCTTCCCTTAAAATCCAAATCCAAAAAATGAATTACCTCATGATTAAACAAGTTATCCAAACGTTATGTTAATCATAAAATTGCATAGCTGGGTAAAACTGGTTACCTGTGATTTGTGTAATGATTATCCGACACAGAATGAAATCTGCCATAAGGGGCAGTAAATATAAACTGTCATTTCATATCCATGGCACATATGGGACAAAGGGAAATGATTGGCATGCCACGAGCAGCCCAAGAGACAAAAGACAGAAACAAAGCGTGTCTGTAAATAGTGCTCCTGTACGTCTGTGTGCTCCCCGTGGCTCCTGCAGACTTCCTTATCTGAGAGTCATCGGCTTGATCGCTCCTCTGAAGTCAATGCTTCTCATTGTTCCTAGAAGGATGGAATTCCACAGCTGCTACAAAGGGAGAGACAGAGCAGGGACATGGGGAGAATTAAAGGTTGGGCATGGACATATATGGTAGAAGAAATTACAATGGGAAACGTATTAAACACACGATAAATTTGGATTGGTGGCCTGGATGACTGAGAACCTTCACAGACAGATTGGTGCTTTGTTTTGTTAGCTGTGAGCCAGATGTGTGCTGTAAAAAGACATCACAAAATCCAGTTTTTTTTTGTGAATGCACACGATTTTTAAACAAAAATTTACTGCAAGCTAAAAAGAAAAAAACACAAAACACCTACAAAAAACAACATATGCAGTATATGCATTAGACAAGATGATCTAAATATGACCTCAAAAGAATGAATATCTAATTCTATAGCTCTGTATATAGATAGATATATTCAGTTTTTAATATATGCCTGAAAAAAATTTAACTTTCATATCTAGTGGGAAAGTTTACAGCCTGCTTTGTATGCCACATTGGTAACTATTAAGTTACAATGTTCATCAAAAATCAAAATTTGTGTTGCAAAAACTTGACATTGTATTTTCATTACAAATTAAATGATTTTAATGTGTTTATTCATTTATACAGGGGTAGCTCACCAGGCTCAGTGTCATCTTTCATGCACCCAAAACAAATTAATTTATGCTGTGGCAGATGGCACATCTTCAGAGGTGGAGTTTATGCAGATGAGGCATCACCTTGCAATGTTGGAACCTTCTGTAATGTATAAGGCACCACAACAACGTAGTATACTTTTATGTTATTTGCAATGATCTGATTCTGAAAAATCCCCAGAACCTGCTTTTAAAGAGGAAGTGTGGAGATTATCATTAACAAGGCTGACTCCACATCCTGATGCTGAACATCCTGCTCTAGCCTTTCATACAAATTACATAAGGCGCATCAGGTCACTATAACAATAGGTTTAAACCATCTCTTAGCTCAAGTGAAATCACCAGATTTGGAGTTTATATGTGCAGCCAACAAAAGGGCAGGCTTTACTTGAACCTTTGTGTTTTTCAGGCATGATCAGTATCGAGAAAAGATCTGATTAAATGCCTCTTGATCTGTGTCCTCGGAGACGCATGACTCATCAGCTGGTATGCAAATATGCATGTGTGTAAGCAGGTAATAATGTCCCAAAGTCTCCAGGCATATTCCTGTCAATCATTCATTTGAGGATTGCATTACTGAAAAGGTCACATAGCATCTGCTAAACAGGGAAAGAGATACAGAGAGAGATGAATATTTTAAAGTTTAATGAGAAAAAAATACAAGGAAGGGAATTAAACTGTCTTTTACAAAAATATCACTCAATCTCACCATAATAACTGTTTCTTTAGTCCTATGTTGGAAGCCTGATCACATCAGAAAGGCAAATGATAACCTTCTGTTCCACATTCTTGCCTTGTCCCACATCAAGTCTGAAGGGAACTTGATGTTTCTTTTGAATTCATACCGGACACACCCTGCTCAATCTGTGGACCACATGAATCACCTGCTCAGGTATGTCGTACCATGCGTCTATCTTGCTCCTGTTTTGACGAGATTGCACTCAAGCAACACAGTATACAAAGAAAAAAAAGCAGTGCAGCAAGGTCACAAGCTGTAATGAACTAACACAGTTTCGGTTATGGTTAATGTGCCCTGCGTTATACTAAAAACAATCTATAAGAGAATTGCTCCCTCATGATGCATGACTAATTACCAGCACTGATCATATATAAATTCCAACTTTGTAAAATTGGTGTAAATTTTGAGGAAATATAATATAACCAATAAGTTGTGTGTTGTAGATCCTGTTGTTGTGAATGAACAACAAAACAAATAAAAAACATTACGTATTTTATCCCAAAGTACAACCCAAAGATTGGTTGTTGCACAGCAGTGCCTGGGAAATCGTCCATTGCATCATTTGGAAAAGGCCGAGAACTTCCAAAAGGAACAAAGGTGACTGGAGGATCTGTCCGTTACCATCTACAATAATCTAGCATTAATCTGGCCAACAAACCAAAGCACATGAAGAGCAGAGGAGTAACAATCTGCCTCTTTATGAGGTGCTTCCAAGCTAAGAAGTGGCCAGCTATGTCGTTAGCTTGTACATGATTCTCACCGATTCTTTAAGGAAATTTTCCGCTGAAGGAGCCTTGCAAGCAGTCTGACAAATACCTGCCAGGTGATTAGAACCTTTGTGAACTGTCACACTGAAACCGTGCCGTGCATTTGTGACTGTACTGGTTATAGTCCCACACAGAACACTGTTCTGAACTTACCCACTGTGAAAATCTTGCTAGAAACCAGCTGCCTTGCAAGCTAAAATGTAACACACCCTGATGAAAAATAGTTCCTGCAAAGGAAGACACACAATATACGTGAGTCATAGTAATAGTCACTCTTCCGTGATTAGCAATTTAATAATAATAATAATAACCAATTATTAATAATTAATATTACTTCTGATTCAATTAATACACATATAGTTAATAACTTGAGAGAGAAGTAAATTACATTAGACAATACCTTCACTAAATCAGGGTTGCAACCACAGAGTAACTCAGGATATGATGTTTTCACCATTGTGCAAATGATTACATTTATTTAAAGGGAAAACAATAGACTAGAACGCATTGCTTTTTTGCACAGCATTGCTCCTGTTCTATCACATGAACAAAGTTTCACAGCTGCAGGTCATGCAAGTCGAAAATGAAAACTTAAAACACCTGGTTAAAAATTGGAGCCAAATGCTCCGCATGCCATGTCTTTGAAAACCTTCTGATTAAACTCATGTGATGCTTGTTCCTTGACATTCTCCAGTACGCATTACACAGGTATGTGCAGTAGGTGTTAAAATACGTGCTGCACACACACCCTGATGTTGGCTTTTTTTCAACTTTCTAACATGCTGAATTAAAAACATAAAGAGAGCTTCAAGTTGTCTGTGTATAATTATACTGCCTAATGCTTCACTTTCTTTGGGACACGCAAACATCACAAGACAAATCACATACCAAATCACGTACCACAGCTAGTCATCAGGTGGTGCACATCGCGTGAGTGTCAGGTGATACAACCACACTATAAGAAGATAAAGCAATGATGACTTGAGAATATGCACTACCAAAGACATGGTAACATACCCACTAAGTGAGTTGCAGCTATGTGTATGCAATAAGAAACAGCTTTTTAAAAGAATTGCTGCTTAACAGTTCAGTCTAAATGTTTCTGCAAAACGAATTTAATTAGCTATTATTCTGTTGATTTGGCAGGCAACATTTCAGGGCATTACATTTCCTCTGAATTTACAGTTTGTCAGTCTCGACCTACAAATGCTGAACAAAGACAAATGTAAATTTGCTAGCAAGCTACCGTTTTACCTTAGCTTTAGCTTTTTAGCTTCGTATGCTAATCAAAGCCACCTAAATAATACTTTTAGATTATTTCTACTTGAGCAAAAACAGATGCCATGCTCATGAGTAGCAAGCCTTGCACTGGAGAACTGTGAGTACTGCACTTAGTTTACATCATCTAGACCAATCAGTAACTAAATAGGCAAGTCCTTATTTATTATTTGTGCCCTTTCTTCTTTAATAAGATTGATACTGTAATGTACAAACTTCACATTTAAGACCTGCATTAAACTAGTGTTTAACAGTTAGCACTTACAGTTACCTGCACTGTGTAATAATTCAAATATAAAAATGCCTTTTTCAGTTTTTATGTCTGTTAATGCTGGGTGACATCAGCAGATATAGATTTGTTCAAAAAGTATGTACTTAGAAATTACTGTAAGTAAGTTGACAAATCGATTGTGACTCAATGTTTAAACTTGTTTTGTGTCTTTGCTCCCTTTGATATGAAATGCAGAGGATGCACCCGTGCCCAAACTCCAGCTATACAGAAACTCTTCAGTGATTGCAAATGTGCGCAGAAAGTTTGCTATTTACTTTCACTTTGCTTTTAGAAGGCAGTCTGACTATCTGTGTCCCAGCGCCTGTTGGTTGCTGTAGATTCCTTAATCTTTCTGGTATTTTACAGTGTACACAGTAACATACCAGAGCCCGCTCTGCTTAAACTTGTGAAATGAGTACATCGTCTTCAATCAATCTGAAGTGATCGTAAAAAGGTGAAAATTTGGATTGTCTCCTTCACTTAATGGGTTTTTGTGTTGGACAAAATGAAATAAGTTATTTGCATCAGGCTAACATGATGGGTGACTCGGCTCTGTCAATTTTTAAGGACATGGTGCTGTAGTCGCATTGGATTTCATTTTAGTGTAAAACATTTCTGTTAATTCACCTAACCTGTAACCTATTTTCCGCTTGCGAATAATCTTTCTCGTTGTAGAATGATGATTTATTAATCATCATTATCATTGAACCATCTGAGGTTTTCACTTCAGGTACTAGGAGTGTGCTAATACATGCAAAAAATAAAAATAAAAAATGAAATGCATGATGAAATAAAACTTCTTACATAAGCTCTGGTACCAGGGATTGAATCCATAATGCATGATTCTGCACCTCACTGCACCTTTACTTCCAGTGCCAAGGTTAAATAATCCTGAAAGCAATGTTTCCTTTATATACTGAGGTAGAGATGGTGGATGGTTGTGTAGTGACACTGAATCAAATCACTAACTATAATTCAGTTTGTTATTCGAGTGACAATTTTCACAATGTAATTGTAATAGCCACAATTCTCTCTTAATTTTAACCCCACTGTCAGTCACTCTAAAATTCTAAAATGAGGATAATAGTTTTATTGACTGCTAATTTTATTATTGAATTAAATATCCGCTCTGGTTTTGGTATATATTCCTTATCAGGTCTTAAAATAAGATAAACACAAGCTGAGATGAACAACGTTACATTTTATAGTGTCATTATTTATTTTAAAAAAACCAAAACAACCAAGTTACAGTAAGTTAAGTAAAGTCTATGATTCAATAGCTTGTAAGTCATTATTTTCTGTTTGACTTTACCAGTCTCTCACATTGTTGTGGAAGGTTTTGGCCCACTCTAATTTAGATTGTCGACGTTTATGCATAGCTCTCTTAAGGTCCCACCACAGTATTACAATCATGTTGAAGTACAGGCCTAGACTGGCCCCATTCTGTTGTAGATTTGCTACTTAGGGTCATTGTCACATTTGACCCAGTTTTGGCCAAGCTTTATCTGTCAGACAGATGACCTCACATTGGACTTTAGAGTTCACTGTCAACTCAGTGACTGCAAAACAAGCCCAAATCTTCAGCCCCCCACCACCGTGCTTGACAGCTGGTGTGAGATGTTTGTGCTCGTGTCCCGCGTTTGTCATGACGTTTAACAGTTAACATGATATCTGATGCCTGTAGAGTCCGAGATGCAGTTCTTGTTTTGTTTTTGACATTTCTCTGAGCACTGGACAGTTGGAACTTGATGTGAATTTTCTGGGATGTCCACTTCAGACAACTGTCTGTCTTGAATTTTTTTTTTTAAATGATGGACTTTAAATTATTTGGAAATGGCTTTATAACCATTCCCAGGCTCATGGGAAGCAGCAACTGCTTATTGATGTCTTTCATCCTTGGTACACCTGAGCTACACAGGAGTTTTAGCGGCTTTTTTTTTAGTGGAGCATTCTCCAGACCAGTAAGCCGCTAAAGCTCCTGTTTTTTATAGAGGTGCTCACACTTGCTAACGATCAGTTAATCAAGTACATTTGATTAGCAGCACCTGGCTACTACTTACCCTGCTCATAATTCTTAGTTTATCCACACAGCACTTCTATTTAATTTTTGTTCACTGAATAGTAACATTTAACTAATTTTAAGACCCACTAGAGTTATTTTTATTAGGTCTTTTTTTTGAATATCAGAGTTGACTGAGGGTGTACTGCTTTATCTTACTAGCCACAACTTCCATGAAAATGTCTAAACCATTTGTTTATGATAGCACATGTTTCTCAGTATATTCTGACTTCCTTAACCAGCCAGAGGTACCTCCTTGCATTTGAAAATGTAAATCTTTTGAAAAGGTCACAAATATAGTGTGTCTGCTGAATGGTATTTTCAGTTAAAATTCACATTTGGTGCGCAAGAGAGTGTTTACAGTGCTTCAAAAGTGCATGTGGGATCAGGTTAAAATAGACCACATTGAATACATTCATCTTAATGTGCTAACATGTCACCCTGTGGAAAAAAATGGCTCACTGGTGTAATAAATTCAACTCAAGCTCTGCTGAAATGAAAACAGAATTCAGTGACTTGAAAAGTCCTCAAAGTAGTACAAAGAGAATATATAAACAATGCATTTTTTAAAGAATATGAGCTTATTTGATCCAAGCAACACACTGAAAATAAGTGACTAGATAACATTGATCCAACAAACATGATTGTGTCTATTTAAAGATTCTGAAGTTAATTCAAGAAGATAGATATACACAAAATATATATAGTATATATAGTATATGCAGATGAGACTATATATAGTTTCATATATTTCAAATGTAAGGGAAGGGGTTTATAGTTGTGATCTAAAATGGACATCTATAGCACAAAAACATACATTAGGCTGCATCCACCGAGAAAACAGCTGTTATCGGATCAGTTTATTCACAATAGGTAACCATAATTTTTTGTTAAGGTAAAGTATAGTTAACTTTCCATGGAGTTTCTGCTTATATTTTAGCTGACTGAGCTTAGTGATAAGCACCACTGTAATTGGTTCTCTCCTCTCTACTTCTTTCCCTCTGTCTCCTTAGCTCAGCACTGCAGTATTGTCAATCCCACTGGGAGTTTCGTTGCTGAACTCCCTCCTACGCACACCATCACACACAGACACCAACGCAATACTGTACCGAGGCAAACAAGCACCACAAACAAATACACAAACACACAATTTGGCACATGGGGGATCTGTATACATGCCACTACATTCTCACAACCTCTCTCTACACTTGCAAGCACCACCACTGTTACCTCCCACGCATGTAATACACACACACACAAACACATGCACACGCACTCACACAACCTTGGACCAACAGTAGACTCGTGGCTGTGTGCGCGCTGCTCATTAGGCAATAATGAATTCAGTAAGCTTAACTTTAGGCCCTGGGAGAGCCTTGAGGTAAACTAAAACCTAATAAGCACGGGTGACAGACACTGAAACACACATACACATACAGATAGACAAAAATAATCACACCCAAAATAGTGTTCATCACCCTATTTATTAGTTAAATATGGGTGTCAAAGGAAAATGAATGTTGTTTGCTCACTTTGCTCACAAGTCTGCCTTTAGTTGCAGATGGGAGTCCTTCACTTATTCTCAATCATCCTAATACCATCATACACACACCCACCCACACATATACACACACACACACATACAGACACCTCTCTCTGCAAAATATACTTTTCTTCATAATCCTGTCTTCTAACACTTTTGCTTCCTGAGACAATTCATACTTAACAAATGCTGCAGTTTGCGTACAGAATACGCCAACAATGTCACATCCAGAAAAAGTAGGGAAAAAAGCAATGCATGAATTCCTGTACAGAAACACATATACACCCACATTTGAAGAAGCTGTGTGCTTTATGGCAATGGTATAAAAAAAGGTTGCTATTTTCAGAATGGGAGGGAACTTGCGGCTGGTGTAAAATTGAAGCACTTTTCCCTGTACATGCTCCTTGCTGAAGCCTGTGGAGGCAAAGTAGGAACATGGTTAATTTATGAAAGTGACTCAGAAGTGGAAGACAGCGAGAGAAGGCAGTGGGTGAAAGTGTGTTTCATGAAGCAATGCAAAGATGCGCACTTCCAGCCAGGGTCACGAGGTTCGGGCGTTGTTCCAAGTGATGAGCTCAGTACTTGATGTCACTGGTCAGCCTGTCCCTGGAACCGTATGAGCAGAGCTGAGGCGGACAGTGGAAATTAACTGAGTTTGATGCAGTAGAGAAAAGTGAGAGGACAGGGGCAAAAACGGAGAAGCTGGTTGGGTTACTCTTCCAAATAAAATAGGGTGTGCACTCACAGGCCAGTTTATAAGGTACACCTTGCTATGCTGGACATCCTTTTACCGTCAGAACTCCTTAATTCTTTGTGGCATCAATTCAACAGTTTTCTGGAGACATTCATCAGAGATTTTTGTCCATATTGACATGATTGCATCACATAGCTTCTACAGATTTGTCAGCTGCATTTCCATGACGTGAATCTCTTACTCCACCACATCTCAAATGTGCTCTATTGCATGACGATCTGGTGACTGTGGAGGCATTTGAGTACAGTAAACTCAATGTAATGCTAAAATACTGTGATCTTAAAAAGAATGGACATGGTCACCAAAAATACTCGGGTAATGCTGTGGCATTTAAACAATGATCAGCTGATACTGAGGTGTCCCTAAAATGTGGCACAATAACCCCAATAATAATAATAAATTGCATTTATATAGCGCTTTTCGGGGCCCTCAAAGCACTTTACAATTCCACTATTCAGTCACTCTCACACACTGGTGGAGGCAAGCTGCAGTTGTAGCCACAGCTGCCCTGGGGCAGCTTGACAGAAGCGAGGCTGCCATATCGCGCCATCGGCCCCTCTGGCCATCACCAGTAGGCGAAGTGTCTGACACAACGACCGAGACTGTCTGAGCCAGGGCTTGAACCGGCAACCTTCCGGTTACAAGACGAACTGCCAACTCTTTGAGCCACAATTGCCCTCACCCATTACACCACTAGCAGCAGCCTGAAATCATCAAGATGAAGCAGGATCGGTCTATGCTTTTATGTTGTTTACGCTAAATTCTGACTCTACTGCCTACCAACCCCATATCATGACAAAGTGTCCTAAAAAGAAATTGTCCAATTTTGGTGAGCCTCTCCAAACTGCATCCTCTTTTTTGTGTTTAAGATCGGCACCTGGTGTGGTCTTCCGCTGCTGTAGCCCATCTCTGTTGAGATTCAGAGATGCTCTTCTGCATACCTTGGTTCTAGCAAGTGATTATATGAATTACTATAACCTTCCTATCAGCAGGAAACAGTCTGGCCATGCTCCTCTGACCTCTGACATCATCTCTATGAACTGCCAATGAGTATTTTCTCTTTTTCAGACCATTCTCTGTAAACCCCACAGACAATCTGAAGATCAGCAGTTTCTGAGTTACTCAGAAACTGCTTTCAAAGTCATTCAAATCTCATTTCCTCCCCATTCTCATGTTCTGTTTGAACGTCAGCAGGTTATGGATTTGCTGCATGTGACTGGCTGATATTTGCGTTGAACAGATGTACATAATGAAATGTGTCTGGTGAGTACTGATCAACTGACTGCAGATGCATACAAACCTTTATGCTAAAGAGGCAAATACATATTATGTTGATTATGATTTCCATTTATAAAATTACACTGCTAATGTTTATTTCTCTTGTTCTCATATCCAGAAAAGACTGCATCATTTTCTTTCCTTTTTTTTGACATTTTAAAAGTTTAAAAAATTGGCTCCCAATGTTTTCTCACTTCTTTAGTTTTGTCAGTGCTGCTTGAGTCAAGTTTGGGTGTTTTTCTCTGTAAAGTAGCTGAAAAGACTTAAAAGGAGATTTTTTTTTTCCTTTTTCTTTTACCAGGTCTTGTTCAATATACAATCAAAACATACCCAGTGGAGCTCATTAGCAGTCTGAGATAGCAAGTGCATATTATCTCTGACCATCACAGAGGCTTGAAACAGCTTCACTTGGCTTTTAGTTGAAAGTTGCTGTTCTCCAATGTAATGTCTCATTACTTTCAGTAAATAATATGCTTGAAAAGGCATGTGAACGCCACGTGATATGTAGGGTTTGTGAGCTGCAGCTCGCACACAGGCGATAATATCTGTAAGCTCTTTGGAGGAGGGCCTGGTTGTATATGACACTTCACTGCATTCACATAACTTTGAGGAAATTCTATAATTTATAGACTTTGCATTCATTTTGGCAAGTCTGTGAAACATTTAAGTAGCCCCATTGTCAATTATTTATTGGTCGGATTTGAATTCATAAGAGAAGCACACAATCTTTTGGGAGATCACAGAATTATTCATGTGCCATGCAGCTATATATTTTAGTGAGAATCTGTTAAGATTATGTAAGTCTGTTGCTGCTGTCAGACTATGTAATAGCACCCTGGAGCCCTTACAGCTCTGGATGAGGAGATATTTTAGCAAACTAGGTTTTTGTCTTTATTCCCCTGACTGGATTCAGTGAAGCAAATCACTGGTGCTTTAATGCTTAAAACCAGAATAGGCTTCTTCCCTTTTTCTTCTATTGACTAGATGCAGTGAGGCAAATATTAAAATGCACATCAAAGAATAAACAATCTCTCTTAACTTTGGTGCTACATATGAGGCTTTCAACCTAAATTACCACTGGCGTGATTTGTCTCCTCTCTCTGATATGATCTTCAAGAGCGCACAAGCAGGAGGACACAGACAAGCTATTAAAAATCAGTGTAGTGCTGTGCCGACAAAGCCATCCACCCTGAACTCCTCCCTACTGTTGCTTTATAACATGCCATTGTTTTCCTCTGTCAACAACAAGATAAAACCTATGCTGTATATAAAATCAGAGAGAATATTTTAGAGACCAATTAAATGTGAAGGCATTGAAGAAAAACAAAGCTCAGAGGTTTCCAGATGTTCCTTCCATCTGTAGAAGCTAAGCCTCAGTAAAGTCCACACTTCATTTCACCATTAACCATTTTGTGTCATTACTGCTGAGTCATATGACCGATCTTGATTATTCTGCACAGTCACTGATTCCCCTCCGAGAAAGAAATGCATCCCTCTCAATTTGTAGCTGAGGCAAACAGACTCACTTGCTGCCTAATTAGAGTTTCATTTTGTCTGAATGCTTGCCACGTGTACTGCAGGGTGCCTTTTAATTTGCACGCAGTGCAGAGGTGTTTTTCGGTGAAATTGGTTCTTAATCTTTCCTTTCTAATGTTTTTTTTTTTTCATCAATACAGCCACTCAACACAGTTGCACCATTGTTCTCCGATAAACACAATAGTTAATCAGTAAAACGTGTGTGTTTCACAATCAACTGGTATTTTAAACACATAAAGTACTTTGCTAACTAATGGGTGAAGTGATTCTGTGCATCTTTTATATACAGTGTGTCCTGGACAATTATACTGTCAATTAAAAGAATCCTTCCTCCCTGCAGCTGTCAGACTGTACAATCAGAACTGCTGCCAACAAACATAGATGTTTACATCTGCGCTGTAACTGCAATAATTTAATCAACCGATTTGCACTACAACCTGGTTTGCCTCTTATCTGTAGTTATTTTTTATTTAATTTAATAACTGTACAGTACTCTGTTTATAGTAACCATTGTACTTAATGTAAAAATGTAAATATGTAAGAAAAATTGTGTATGTTTCTGTTCTGTGTCCTGTGTCCTGTTTGTTGTATATGTGTCTTTCTGGCTGCTGTTACAACCAAATTTCCCCTTGTGGGACAATTAAAGGATTATTCTATTCTATTCTATTCTATTCTATTCTAAATGCACTCTTTTATGTAAACAAACAATCAAAAACAATATGTGTTAGTCTCTGATTAGTTCAAAGGAGTGAGTGTACATCTGATATTTTAGGCAGTAATATTTTTATGTCTTTTGTCCTGTCTCCTCCAAATGCTCACAGCAGATGGCTGCCCTTCTCTGAGCCTGATTCTTCCTGTTATCAGAGAGTTTTTCCTTCCCACTCTCACCAAGTCCTTCCTCAAACGCAGTCGTCTGACTGTTGAAGTTTTCTCTCGATTATTGTATGGTCTTTACCTTTCAATTTAAAGAGGTGACTGTTGTGTTGGGCTGTGATTTGGGACTTTATAAAGAAAATTTAATTGAATTAAAATATCGCACAACCAATTATGCTTTAAAATTCTGAAACAAAATTGGAGTTATCAAAACTTTTAAAAAGTAGTACAAGAACAAGAGCGTCAAGATGTCATGTGATGACATCTTGACGCTCACTGCACAGGTCTTTATTTTAGCACGATGACATTCGTGCTAAAATAAAACCCACTCATGTAGTCATGGCTTGGCTTTTCTGTCATAAGTGTATATAAAACACCACCTTCTAAGATGCTACTATGGAGATATGGCAGACAACAGGTGTTGGATGCTACTTCCTATAATCTTTACCCTAACCTAACATAATCCTGGTAATCGTGTTGGTGGGGTGGGTCAACAAAAACACTGCCTTGTAGCTCTTCCTACTTGTAATTCAAGTCACACTTTGACATTAGCTGCTAGAAATGCCGTTGAGCAATATGAATTTCGAGATGAAGGTCAAGTAGAAAGTAATTTTCTCATCAGTGCAGCAGAGTGAGTAAACATTTGCTTCTAATTGCTACACGAAAAGCCATAAAGCCTATTGTATATAAAGCGTATGTAATGGTTAATAATTCACGTGTTATTGTTTTACTTTAAAGGCAGCAGCCAACTCGCAACTAGAAACACAGCTTTGTTTTTTGTTTTTTACAGGACACAACATCCATGAAAGCGTAACCAGAAAGTGATTCAGCTTTATTGTACACGGGTGTCAGATCAGGAAATTAAACTGCTCCTGCCTTATTGGTACAGAGGCAAGAGCATATGCATAGACGGGATGAGATGTGTGTCAGTGTGAGCGTGAAGTCCGGCTGGATCAAAAGAGCCAGTAACAGTGGTTCACTACCATTATCCCTCACATGCAGGCCTGCTGTGATGGAGACACGCATTGGATGTCACTGTCCTCTTTGGTCCTCAGCGATACAGATTCAGAAAAAGGGGAGAAAACAAGGGAGGACTGAGGCTGAAGGAGGGAGAGCGAGTGGGAGGAGCCAGCCCTGACTGCAGCAGAAAAATGAGTGAGCGGAGGGAAAAAGGGGGAGGGCAGAGTGGTGATGAGGAAACAGTGAAGGATTTGGAGGAAGAGAGAGAGACAGAGAGAGATGGGAAGAGAAAGAGAAGGGGAGGGGAGGCAGCATCTGCTTGCTGCAGAGCCTTTCATTGATAAAGTAGCACCGGAGTGAGCCAGAGGACTGCAGCTGGACTCATCACACACACGCTTCATCATGCTTTCATTCATGTACTTCGCGAGACTTCCTCTGTGCACTCACCGACAGTGCACCTCAAGTCTTTGCACCAGTGAGGACGCACACGCTCACCCACTAATCACACAGTGACATGCTCTTTATTTAACAACACCATCGCCTCAGACTTGCTTCTGTTCTCTGCATCCTATTTTTGGGAATGTAAGCTTAGCCCAGAGAGGGACACTTGTAACTGGGAGTTGTTGGTGTTGGTGGTGCATCTGATCTTGGACCGGGCTTCGGAGGAGTCTCCGGACAACAACAAATAAAAAAAGACAGGCTGCAGCAGGATCAGGGGAAACCAGCCAGCGCAACGGCATAAAGGTAGGGATGGAGAAATTAGGCATTCATCCAGACTTGTAGAACCGTGCTTAAACACATCCATCTTGTAAATACACTCGTGGATGCACGTGTAAACTTCACACACAGCTCACATTCACTGAGATGCTGAGTGTGGGGTGCTGTAAACAATGCTGTTTCCTGCCCACATCAACAGGAGCCGGTGTATTTGTCTCTCCATCTCTTTCTTTTCTGTGAATTTCTCACTTTCTTCAGCCCATCTTCATCTCTGTTCTGAGAGGTTGGTTTTGAGGTAATCTCAAAATATCACAGTGTCTCACCCTCAAGTTTTTGGTCCATCTGCATCCTCCTGCTGCCTCTCGCTCTCCTCTTGCATCTCAAATCTTCCTCTCATTGCGGAGGCATCACTCCTGCTTTCGTTCCCATATGGAACTCTTTCTCTTGCTTTCTCCCTGTCTGCCAGTCTGCCCGTCATCCTGGGATCTACAGAAGCAAGTGGTGTGCCGGTGTCGGCCATGAAGCTGGTTAATGGGGGAGGAGGAGGCGGCGGAGGAGGAGGAGGAGGAGGAGGAGGAGGAGGGGGAAGCAGTGGCGTGGGAGGTGGAGGTGGGGGAGAGAAAACTGCCTTCTCCTTTAAGAAGTGCTCTGCCTTCCAGTTTGTCAAGAGAAAGGTGAGTTTGGATAACAAGCAACATTTTGGTGGGGGTGTATCTTTGTGCCTACACATGAGCTGCATATTGGCTGTGAGAGGTGGTGACACAGCCAGAGTGTGTGGGTGTGTATGTGTGTGTGTGTGTGTGTGCAAACCAGAGATGATGTCATTGTGAAGGCTAAGCCGCTCTAATCAAGCGTAAGATTGGACTCCCAGCTTGTCTGTGTTTACAGCGTGTGTTAGGTTTTTATCTTTTTTTGCTTGTGTGTTTGTGTATTCCAAAACACTGTTGCACTTCGGGACCCACAAGTGTGTGTTGTGTTGAAATCACTGAGTGGAAGAGAGGTCCTGTGGTTAGGATCTAGTCAGCATATCCTGGGTTCTGCTGCAGTGCTGCCACAAGGCTCATTACTGGTGTGTAATGTTGATGGTTTGCATTAAATGTTTTCTGTGATGGTTTGTTTGTGTAGGTCTAATGAATGTGTGCCCTGGCTTTTATGAAAGCACAGCAAACTGTACTCAAAACTCAAAACGGTACTTAGGTCTCACCGTCTAATAAGGTTCACCTCACAAGGATACATTATAACTGTCACCCTCACTAGAGGTCAATAAATCAGAATTATGCATATTGCATATTACTGTCAAATTGCAGAATAATTATATCAATGGGCTGCAGAACATCTGCAAGACTTTGCATTGCATATTTCAGACTATCATAGCTATATGTTGTAAAACTCAAGTTCTAGCTAAATAAATAATTGAACAAATAAATGTGTACTCATTAAGTTATTACATTCAATGGGGAACTAAACACAAAATTGAACAACACCTCGTTCTCCTTCTTCTTTCGGCTGCTCTCTTTAGGGATCCCCACAGCAGATAATCTGCTTCCTTCCATCACTTCGTCCCTAGCATCTTCTTCTGTCACACCATCCCTCTGTCTGTCCTCCTTCGCTACATCCATGAATTTCTCTCTTGTCTTCCTCTTATTCTCCTGCCTGGCAGCTCTATATTTAACATCCTTTTGTCCAATATCCCTCCTCTGCACATGTCCAAACCATCACAGTCCCCACTTTCACTTCTACACTCCTGTCCTTCTTTCTCTCTCACTGCCTCTAAACATGCCTTCCCTCCCTCTCCTACTCTTTTGTATTTGTTCAGCAGTAGCGCACTATCCACTGGGCCCCTGCTGGTCAACTGCATTGGTTTCAGTCATCGTCAACCCAGGCTTCAACCAGTATGCAGTATGAAAAGCTCATTCTTATCTCATTTTTGCACCAGTTTTATACTGACTGCCCTTCCTATCTGCACTAGCCTAAACCTCGCTTAAAACAATAACGAATATATTACAACAATAGTTTGTACCACACTTTTTCAAGTTTTATAACTGATTAATTATTAGTAAACCAGTCATTAGTTGTAGCCCTAAGAAACTAGCGGCAAGATTTACTAAATGGGGCAAAACAGAAAAAAACACACATAATTCGTTTTATGGGTGATTTACAAATGTACTGTTTTCTAAACACAAGCACAGAAGGTTCACTTCAACATCAAGCACAAAAATAAAACGTGCTTTTTATCTGCATTACATATCAGGGCAGTTATCAGTAAATTGCATGTCACAGATGTTAATAAATCAGTTTGCATACTTGATTGCATCTTGAGAAATGACCGTGTATGACTGCCGCAGCTTCGTTAGATTTCGAAAAGTCACTGTATGCTGTAATCTGACTAAAACATGTCAATCTTAAAAACAAATTTAATTATGCTCCCTGAATAATTTGCAGTCCATTTACATGAGATCAAAAAACAAAACAGCGCGCGGTGCCTGCAGGCCATAACAGGAAGGATATGACTAACATTACTTCCCGCTTATGGAAGAGAGGTAATGCACTCAGTCAATAATCACATTGCTGCTTTGGGGATACAACAGACCTTTTTAATTTTTTATGTAGTAAAATAATTCAAATGACAAGTTAAGGGCTGATTGCAGCTGTTATTTACTTCATGTTGCCACAATTTCAGCCTTAGGCAGCCTTGGCATCTTCCCAGATAGCAACAAATCAGCAACAATCACTTATGCTCTTGAGTCATATTAGTTTCTTATCCGGTAGGTTACTGGATAGATTTACATACATATCTGATCTGATTGTGTCCCTGCTGTGTTTTTGTTTTGTTTTTTGGTTGTTGTTTTTTTTACTCAGAATATGAGTGGTCCAAAATGTGTATTCTTGTGTGTCTGTGCTGGCTCAGATGGAGTACAGTATGGTGTGGATTACTGATGAATCGCCTGGTGAAAAAGGACAGATTGCGTTAACACCCACACACACACACACACAACTACGCATGTACTCCCACAGGCGCTCTATGCTGCAATGAATTTCCCACAGAGTATCTATCGACGTAAACTTAACATTTTTCTTTTCAATTTTTCCAAAATGGTTTCAATTTTGGCTTCCCTTCTGCTCCATCCAAGCGATGATAAAAAATAAAATTAAAAAACAGAACCTTGCAGAACATTCCCGAATCCCGGTTGATGTTACTGCTGCCCCTCAGGGTTTATTTATTTCTCTAATTGCTTCAGAATAATCCTAATTGCATAATAAGGAAAGCATGAGTCCAAACAGAGCCTTGGGTCATGCAGAACAAGGAATAGAAATGTAAAGTCAATACAGCTGCATTCTGCATGTAACTGTACTTTTATCTGTCACTGTATATTTGAACATTTACAACTTGTTACACAGGAGCAAATACGTAACAGCGATGATGTCGTGCACAGCTTTTCAGTGATCCAAAAGAAAGCTAACATTTTCACATTCCAATGAGCGATGGATGACTGTGTTTTTGTGCCAAATTCGGTGGATTCAGCACCTATAATTAGTTTCACTGTCAGCGCGGCGCGGTGAACAACAGGTATGACAACGCTGTTTGATCTGTCACATTCCGTTACCTCTTTGAACCTGATCTCAAAAACAACAAAGGGAAAACTCATGTAATTAGATGGAACTCCAATCACGTGCAGCCAGTTCATGACTCGCGATGTGTGAAAAGCTTGTGTTGCTTTCTTATTTTAGGTGTGCGTCATCCGTTTTCTGTGGCAGCCCTACAGCAGCTGGCTTGTTTTTGTGTTGACCTGCTGGAGTGTTTTTCCAAGTCTGTTTTCTCTTCGACCCGACATGCCTTGACAGGCTGTCGAGGCCGCCCTTCGACTTAGGCGTTCGATCTCAGCGTGTGTGCTGTATGTGTGTGTGTGTGTTACTGCACTTTGGACTCTGTGCTGCTCAGCTGCCACAGGCTACAGCCCTGTGGTGTGTGTTTTCTAAATTTTCGAGTCACGCAGCAGGATGAAATTTCACAAGGTTCCTCTCACTGTCAATCTCCTTCTGTTTCTGTGTCTGTTTATCGGTTTCCTCTCCACTTTCACCAAGGTTTTTTTTTTGTTTCCTCCACACACACACACTCACACACACACAAACGTAAACACACCAGTGTTTCCTGTAAGTGACAGTGCTTCTCTGGTCTTAGTCACTGAAGGAGCACGGTGTGTACAGTATGCATTGTTCTTGCGTGCACCGACTTGTGCTGCGTTTGTTGACAGCATAAGGGTAATAATTAGAACACGTGCTCATGACGTGAATGCATGAAGGTTTGACTTGTGGTACTTCATCACAAAAGCACACTTGAAGACTGATGTTCTCCTCAGCTTTTACGAAGTATCGGTGAAGCAACACTGGTGTTGAAAAAAGACACAAAAGCCAAAAACATACCCGGGAGTAGACAAACAAGGCTGTGCTTTCATTCTTCATCAAAGACAGACTCAACATCATACTTTGCACCATCAGATGTCTTTGTGTGTGCTTGCATGTGTGTGTGTAATACATATATGTCATCGTGTGAGTGCACCCCCTCTGATTAATGTGTGGCAGAGTGGAGACACAATCTGTGCCTCTCATAAGTGCATTGTGTGTATCTCATTCTAGCCAACGTGTAATCATGGATAAGATTACAAACAGCTGATGATGAGTTGCAGCTGGTAAGGTGTGTGTGTATATGCACTGTATGCACATTTGCGTCTGTGGAGATCTTGCGCTGTTACCTTTAACAACAGAGGAAGAAACTGAGATGTTATAAGTCAGATCAGAGCATTTTTTTTTTCTTATTTAGAATAAATATTGTTCTTTTTTTCCTGTGCAGGTACGGAGATGGATGAGGAACCCGAAAGTGAGTGTGGAGAAAGCTCAGGGGAAAGGCCTCCTTTACTCCTGTCCAAAGTGTCCGCTGGCTGAGGACCTGTGGTACACCCACTTCCCATCACCGTATGGCTGCTGTCATTATGCAGGACTGCAGGGTGGCCTGTATTACCACCAGGAGCCCTGCTCACCTTGTCCTGCAAATGGGCAAACGAGTGGCCATGAAAAAAGCAAGGGCTGCAAGGTAAATGGAAAAACAAACAGTCGCTAATCGTGAATTCCATTGTTGGAAAAAAAACTACTTTGGACTTCCCAGCTATTAGTTCACTTTGGTAATTTGACTACAGAGAAACTGTATCAGAAGAATCTAGTTTGGTAAATAAAAGCTACTTAGGAGAAATTTAAAACTAGAAGAAGTAAAAAATTATGTTCAGTAAACATTAGAAAAAATATGGCAAAAGACACATTTCAGCAAAATATTTCAGCTTGACTGAGTTACAGCAAAGGTCCAATGTTTTTCACAGGTCACACATTTAAAAAGTGCAAGTAATATTAGCTTTTGATCTTTGGTCTCACTCTGGCCTGTCATATATTTGCTTATTCATTGTGATATTTGGAAAGTTTGTCCATGTTGATGTCACTGTGTGAATAATGAACAGAGCTCACCCTTTTGCACATGCAGTACACAAAAGTCAAATTTCTGACCGATGAAGGGACTGCCTGTACGTGGACAATGAACAAAAGTACTGTGCCACCTACACATTATCCCAACAGGGGCTGTACTTCCATGGAAAGCAATGCCATGAAGCCATGTTAGTGCTGGAGGAGGTTTGGAACTGCTTAGTTATCGAGTCACCAGTGTGACTTTTATGGACTATGCTGCTCATCACTCTGTAACTTTCCGTGGTCTCCCACTGAATTGCCGTGGTTCCTAAACAGTTCCTCTTTGTAAAAAATGTTCTTTTTGACTGATCAGACGAAGTTTTGAGCTGGTGTCTGGTGTAAAACTAACACAGCATTTCATAAAAAGAACATCATACCACCAGTGAAACACGGTGGCGGTAGTGTGATGGTCTGGGGCTGCTTTGCTTCTTCAGGAACTGAACGACTTGCTGTAATTGATGGAACCATGAATTCTGCTCTTTACCAGAAAATCCTAAAGGAGAATGCCTGGCCATTGAAGCTCAAGTGCTTCAATGGTTATGATCCAAAACACACCAACAAGTTCACCTCTGAATGCCTCAAAAAATAAATAAAATGAAGGTTTTGGAGTTTGCTATATAAGCCAAGACGCTTTAACATGACCTTAAACAGGCTGTTGATGTTCAAGAGTGGGCTAAAATTCTTCCACAGCAATGTGACAGATTCATCCCCAGTTATCACAAAAGCTTGATTGCAGTTTGTTCAGGCCAGGGTGACACAACCAGTTATTAGGCTTAGGGGGCAATTACTTTTTCACACAATAGGTTTGAAAAGCTATTTTTAAATAATAAATAAAATCATAATTTAAGAACTGCAATTTGTAATTCCTGCAGCTTTTTGATTTTTATCAATTATCGTACCACGCAAAGTCAAGGAACAAAACCAGCTGTGTGGAACTTTTTGGGCTTGTGCCACTAAATAAGTCATTGTTTACTTATGACCCATTACTTTGACTAGCTTTAGATTAAGTGTGCGCTTTCAACACATTATGGGGACATTTGGGGAAATTCAAAGGATTTAATGTATTTATTCTAGATCTAAAGGGGAAAAAAATGTTTCCACATTTGAAAATCTCATAAATCAATTTCTGAGCACCAATTTCTAGTGTCAGTTCAACAAGAATGATTGTCTGCCCCACAAAATTAAAAGTTAATAAAATTCCAATATTTGTCTTTAGCTTGCAGAAGGAAAAAAAAAAACATTTTTAATCTTGAATTTAAATAAAATATGTGTGAAACGGTACAGCCATTACAAGAAATAAGAAAAATCATCACCATCTGTAGACAAACTAAATTGGATTAATGTCTCTGTCACATAAGCTTTATTCGTACATGTGAACAAATTGTTAATTTAAAGAGAAAGCGAGAAGTTAACAAGAAGAATGTGACCTATTTCATGGTAAGGGAGAGGCCGCCCACTCACCTGGTGCCTTTTCACCTAAAATCTCCTCATGCCTGCAGCAGGAAGCATATCCCCGATACACTCCAGGACATCACTTGACTCATTTCACTGATGTCCCACCGAAGGCAAACAAACAAACCAAATTAGGCTTTAGAAGACTCTAGATAATGTTGTGATCCTCATGTTTTCCCTTTAAGCTCCTTCACGAGTGCTGTTATGTAACATAAACAATAAGGCAACTGAAGAAAAGGGTGTTTTTCTAAAGTCCACCTTTGTTGTTGCTGTAAATTAGTGCAGGAGGCCTGCATTTAGCAGAGAACGCGGATACTCTGTTAAAAATCTTTACCAAAGAGGAAGTAAATTCACACCTGTGCACTGGAGGAAAAGTAACTGTCAACACACACGACTTGCCCAAACATGCATGGCAGGCCTTTTATGTCGATGCTGCTGCAGATGTACTTGGTTATGCAACTACGATTACAATAGCTATCCCACTGCCTATCAATCATTTTAGCCATCAGATGGTTCCCTGCTTGTGTGTTTTTCCAGACCTATGGGCATCAGTAGGGAATGAGTCATCACTATCCCACTGAGCTAAACTGTGTTTGTTGAGAAACCATGCTAAAGGTGTGTTTGGATATGAAACAGCACGCTATTGTTGCCCAGCACTCTATTCCCTTTCCTGTGTCGCTTTTTTGTTTCGCTGACTCTCCATCTATTCCACCTCTTGACCTCAAAACCAATAGATGTGTCTTCAGTAGTACTGATGTGTCTCAGCGGGTGTAATTGGTGTGTGCGTGTTTGTGTGTGGCTCTGGGGTTAAAGAGGAGGGGGCTCGGTGGTGAGTCACAGCTTGTTTATAGTGTAGTGTTTGAGCTGTGGTAGTTGTTCACATTTCAGACGTAGTCGAAAATGGGTTTTGATCCAAGATTTAGTTCAATGATTGACAGCATGCAAACAGTAGCCCTTACTATGTGTCTCAATATGAGGGATTCCACCATTCGACTTGTTCTGCCATTGCCAAACACAACACAAACATCATATTTGGTCTTGTTCCCGGCATACTGTGCTGTATCTTTGCACACTTTGTCCAAATACTTTACAACTCAGGGCATAAGGCGCAGCTTGCCAAACACTGACAGAGCGTGATGCTTGTTCAACAAATGGAACACTGATAGAAACATTTCCCTCGCACGTCAAGCTCGCTGCTCTGTTCTCCAGGAGGCCAACTTCAGCCTGACTCAAATTTAAATGAGAAAAATCTTCACTATGAAATTTCAACAGCCCGTCAAAGCAAACAGCAATTTAGACAGCTCTCTCAGACTGGAACTTCAAAAAGTGGGATGATGACGCTGAGAGACTGCTGTCACTGCTGACACCAGATGACGGAAACGCTCTCGGGACACTTATCGCGGTCTGATACGTTGCTCCTTGTTCTTCGCTTTTTGTGCTCTGCATTGTTAAATATGAATGTTCAACTTTAGCCCGGCTTACTGCAGCTTTTCTCATTCAGAGAAGAGGCTTTTGAAACTGTTAATCTGCGCTTGGCAGCAAAATATCATTGCACTTGTTTGTTGCCAGAGGAGCTGCGCTGAACTTGAATTAAAGTTTTAACCAACCCACAAGAGGCCAGAGCAATAAGTAAAATATGAACCGTGCAATATCTGAATTGATAAGTTTAGAAAAGGCAACAGTTTAAGTGTTGTTCTCTCTCCAAGAGAGTCCTCGCTGACAGAATGCCCACCTCCTCTAATAACAAAGCATCAGTACCATTAAAAATGCAGGTAGCTCAGCTTGGCCTTGACACAGTGCGCTACATCACCTTCACCCCACCGCCACAGCGCCTGTGAGCGATGCTAATTATAGACCGAGCTTTATGGTGCTGATTATGTCATAAAGTGTGAGTGTGCTAAATTTATGACACAGCAGTTTTTATTGAGGGGCAATGAGGCTTACTGGAAGCAAGAGGAAGGTGGGGGAAGTGAATGTAAGAAAACAGAAGTGAAAAAAGGTGGAAATATAATAATATTGTTGGAGAGAAAAATAAAAGGGAGGGATTGGGGGAGCTGAGGGGAGGGGCACAAACAGAGGAAAACTGTGATAGAGAGAGAGATGAGAAGAGCTGAGAGGATAGTTTTATTACGAGATTGAAGATGAGGTCAGCGTTTGTGTCCCACTGCCAACGCATGAACAGAAATCAAAAGTATATAAATCCTCCTGATAAGGAGGGCCTGCACTGTCCCGTATACACAACAGCAGACGACCAGATACACTCACGAACACACACACCCGCACACACATGGTTAAATGCAAATGCAGCTTTTCCACTAATCTCTTAAATCGAGCCTGCACCGTTCTTGATGAAGACTTAATGAAAAATGAAAACAGCGTGAACCTTTGGTGACTCCTGGTTGTCCCAACATGTGATTTCTCTCTCTCGGCTTATGATTTCAAGAGTGCCTAATGTGCTTTATTCAGGTTTTCTCAGAAATCTTTGAAATTTCGTTATATAAATGGATTTAAAAAAAAAACCCAAAACAACTGTCCAAACTGTTATTTTCTAAGAATTTGACAAAAAATACAATTTCACAACATGGACAATCTTATATAACTCATTAATATTTAAGTTTTATACTTAGTCTTATCTCATTTAAAGGGCTAATCGTGAGTTTTAGATCAGGGAACTTTAAGGAAGTACTGTGTTGTATTTATTCACAGTTTGGAAGAGTGACTCCTGGATTACCTTGACACTGAAAAAGTCTTTAAAACGGAATAATTCTTAAGCAAGTACTGGAGTTTTAAGGGGTCCCTTTTTTGTGTTTTTTGAAAAAGTGTATATTACGTCTGTGCATTGAGATTTGACTACATTTTGACTAACAGAAAAAACCCACATGCAATGTTAACTGCAGCGATGGCAGGATTGAGGATCATAACTGACCTCCATGAGCTAATTGTCAGCCACTGCTATAGAAGTGCATCTCATCCCTGTTGTTTCCTAAACCGTTCTTTCCTTCTACTTACTTGTCCTCTCGCAAACCCCCTAACATTATACTGTATAAAATAATTACAGTTTAATAGTTTAATATAAGAGCAATATATTGTCATTAATCACGAAAAGTAATGTATTACACATTACTTGTTACTTTTCTTAAAAGTAATGCTGAACGTTACCTAATTAGTAAGTTGTTACAAGACTTGTTACTTTCTCATTACTCCGTAAAATGACCCGAAAAGCACTGTCTCATGACTACCAGGTAATTATATAAACCTAAAGACTACTGTCCCGCACACCAACACAATTCCCTATCCTAATGAGGACACACACAAGATCTCTCCTTCAGTTTTTAGGTTTGAGCACAAAGCTGACAAAGCAGTCTTGGCTAGCTTAGTATTAGCATGCTGGCTGTGCAAATGTAAGCAAAGAGATAAATTTGTGTTAGCAGTATGATACAATTGCTCCATCCTGGATGCAGTTTCCACTTTACCTTCATGCTGTCCTTTTGTGCAATAAAAATAAAAGTAACGTCCACAGTCCTCAAAAGCTGTCTTGCTGGACCAACTTCACCATTTTACTCCTGCAGCACCTGAACTAAAATCAGCTAACTGTAGTGCAAGTGCGCAGGAAGGAGAAAAGAGCATGTTTGTTTGATGTGTTTTTTCTTTCTATCCACCTGGTGCGCAGATAACTCAAGAATATACTATTATAACACAAGTTACAACATAATTGTAACTGTAATGTGATTACTTAATTTTGCACAATAATGCATTACTTTGTAACGCTTAACACTGTATATGACTTCATTTCTCATAAGAGAGGCTCTGATTTGCTCTGTGGGACTAGTGTTTAGTAATTTCCTTACATCCTGTTCCGGAAGCTGATCAGGTGATATTGTTAATAAGTCCATGTACTCAGTATGTTTTAAACACCAACCTTACCCAGAATGGCCTGGCCCAGTCTATTCCCTTTTCTGTTTACTGTCCAAAACTCATTCATGCAAGAGAAAGAGAGAGAGTGCATTAGACCAAAGTAGGAAGGAAGGAAGGAAAAAGCAAAAAGGATGAGGGCCGGCTGAAGAAATCCTGAGAGATGAGGGAAGTCAAGAAGAACGGTGATATTTATCTACGCTGATGCATCCCTGTGAGACAGGATTCACTATCCATTAACTCACAGCAAAGCACATTTCAAAAGGTTTCTTTTGAAATGTTCTCAGACCCAGAAAAAAGCCTCATTTGACAGTTAGTAAGCTCTTCTTGTTAATATTTTGTCAGAGTCAGCTAGATCATAGTGTACCTTTGTACTGGCTCAGATGATACTGGTGTCATCTGCATTTTAAAGCAAATGTCTCATGGGTCAGTTGGCCGTGACGTTTTGTTCTCCACAGAGGGAGGCGGTCTATCATAAATCTACCTTTTCTGTTCTCCTTTAGCAAGTGACAAGGCCCTGCGGGCTAAAGTCCTCTTCCACGAATGCTGATGCATTGTATCTGAGTCAGAGAAGGAGATCAGGGAGGAAGCATGATGCTAGTGTTAATTCCTTCGCAAGATCCTGTCAAGCGACTGTAGGGGTGATCACGAGTACAGCTGCATGTAAGGTGTTGAATCACACGTGCTGGCAGACTTCAGAGGTAGAAATGGCCCCATTGTAGGCCTACATATTGGCTGTTGACACTGACTTTTCAGATAAGTGGCATTTTCTTTTTAAAGTGTAAATGTGCTATTGCTGCACTTTGCACTTGAGACTCTGGCTCCTGACGTAGCGTTACCTAAGAAGAGCCCTTGCTGTACACTCTGTTACTTTTTGATGACGCTGATAGTTAATGACTTGTGAGTCATATTCAGAGATTCCACTGATTTACTTGTGACCTTTTCACTGGCACACAAACTCACTCTGGATTCCAGCCAGATCTCCCAGCTGGGGGATGTGACCTGTGAAAACTGAATGGAAACCCTCAAGCTGCTGCATTTTCAATTAAATTTATAAGTTTACAGTTTTTTAACAATGCCCTCCACAAAATAACAAAATGACATGATTTATTGCAGGGCTGCTGGCCCTGTATTAATTGCAACTAGGTGTACTTAATGAACTACTGAACTTTGTCCTCTGTTCACCAGCTTGAGTCGCATTTACTGTGAATCGCATTACTGTCGAAATATAGGTTTTAGCTACTACTGGGAATAAGAAGGAATTAAGAGTAACAACCCACAAGGCCCAATTATATTTGATACAAAGAATTACACAGAGAGCACTGGGAGCCAAAATCCCATTCCAAGTTGTTGGCTTGTCATGCATACTGTACCAGTACCAGGGGAAAAATACCTCTCATTCCAAACTTCTGATGGTACTCTTTTGAATAGTTTAGAATAACCTATGTTCACAAATTTTTTAAATTTAAAATTTAAAACCACACCAGTCTGTTGAATGCCGCACTTGGTGAGGTATGATGATGAGGTGAGGTAAATAGATTGGTACTTATATATAGCACTTTTCTACTTTAATTGAGCACTCAAAGTGCTTTCCTGCAACAAGCCTCATTCACCCATACATTCACAGAACTTTTTTTTATTAACATTCACAACCTCACAGTGTCTTCGATACATCAGACACAACTTAGGGTTCAGTTTCTTGCCCAAGGAAACTTCAACATGCAGATTAGAGGACCTCAGGGATTGAACTCAGACCTTCTGACCCTCTTCTACCACCCGAGCAGCCCCCACCACATATGACACCTGCTTAGCACCGGTATGAAGATAGTTGCTGTCAGTTTGGCCTGCTGCCTGCTTTGGCTTGCTCACCTGGAAAAACCTGAAGAAGTCAACTGGTTGACTTTTTTTTGACTGTTTCAGTTTGCCTACATCAAAGGATGCGTCATATCATTTACAACCTTGATACTTTTACATTATTACCAGTCACGCCAATGACTAATAATATCTCCCCCAATTTAAAAATATTTAATTAACATATAAATAAAGGAAGTCTCCCAGGGCCCCGGAAAGCAGTTCTAAGCTACCACTGTTTAGCATAAACTTAGCAATGGAAAACTGCTAATCCTTTCCTTTTCTTTTGTTCCACAGCCAAGTGCTCTGGCAGGCGAAGAATGTGGTTGGCGCTGCAAACTTGGAGTTGCTTTTCTCGCATGATCTCTCATCTTTGCTCACAGTGAATGCATATATATGCTCTAAAATGGCACAGTGCATTTGTTTCCATTGTTACTGCAATATCATACAGGCGGGCTTTTTTCTTTGCCAAGCCCCAAGAAAAGATAAATAAACAGAGTGGAGGCACTTCATACCTTGGCTACAGTTTCCTGTATCTGCTGTGGGAATTTTGCTTTGTGGAGATTCAGCCAGATCTATCAATAACAAACTAGAGGCAGGTGAGGCAGAGAAAGTAAGGCAGATTGTTTGTGGTGTTAAGAGGTATTCTGATAATCTCTGAAGTTTGAACAGACATTGAAGGCATTCAAGGTACACAGGAAGAGATACCTGTTTTATGACTGCTTCACATGTAGTGACAGGTTAGTTTGAGGACGTTTTTACCTGATATTTTGAACAAAGAACGATTGAAGACAGGGTTAAACAATAAGAGTAACTGACACAAACAAGTATTTTGAATTATGTTAATGCTAATGACTGTCTTGAGATTCACATTCACGTTACTACTTCTCTTCCTCTTTTCTTGACCCACTGGAAAAAAACTCCCTTGTTTCATTGTGAGGGAATTTGGGAATTACTGTTGTTCTAATCTACCCTGAGAACCCCGCTAATCCCATCTTCCCCCTTGCTGTCCCAGAGCTAAAGCCAGAAATGCTGTGCCACAGAGGCTCAGTAGCTCCCTGAGACTGAGGCAAAACATTTGCTTCTCCCAGTAACATGCTCATCTCAGCTGGAAATGATTTTTGTGCTGTACTGTGGCCTTAGTACCCAAATACAAGCTGCTCCTGTTGTGCATTGTGTGCATTTTGCTGTAATTTGTGTCTCAATTTTGGCCTAAATCTGTTAGTACACTCTGTGTAGTACACTATGTGTGTAATGTATAGATTTTGACTGGATATTTGTTGTCCCATGAGAAAACATCCTAGTTTATACTGCAAGAGAAAGTAGCTTCAACTATCTTTTTGTAGGTGAGTCAGATCTTTATTCTAGCTTTAAATAAATAACCAAGTTATCAATATATAATATATAAAGAAATGTGGGGAAAAACTTCCAAAAAATGGGAAAAGATAGCATTATATTATCTTTAAAAAGGGCCATGGGCTGAGGCATAGTAAATGACCATGAATATTAATGTATTGCTAAGAAGACAGGGTTCAGAGACCTTGTCACCGCAGTCCTTGAGATTTAAAGATGAAAGCATTCAAGCAAGTCCATTGAAAATTAGAATGAGCCCAGATGAAAGCTCAAAAGCAGCTTAGGGTCAATATCCAAATCTTAAAATCCCAAATTTACTCCTTATCCACTTCCCTCTTTAACAGTGGTATTATTCTCTGTCTTGTTTTTAATTTCGGGTCTCCAGAACTCTCCTTTTTTTTCTGGCTATGGCTCAATTTCCAGTTGGATATATTGCACACATTTGGTGATTTTATTCCATGTGGACTGTCTGAATCATAGTTTAGGCATAGCCTGTTCACTACTTGGATCAGATTTCCTACCATCTCTCATTAATTTTAAGACCTGTTTGCCATCTAAGAATGGTTTGGGGAGGTTGGGGGACCTATAATTGGATATTTTATGTAAGACCATCTTGGTTTATCGTTTTGTCTTTCAAACATATTTTTCTTTGTCTTCACGTTGCCGTTCAATTTAAGCCAGGTCGATTTAGACTTACATACTGAGGGGAGCTGGTGAAGGACATGAACGGATAAGCAGGACAAGGCCACAAAAGGGTTACCAGGAGAGAGAGCTGAGCCGTGGGCTGGCTGTTGACAGCACCAAAAAACACTGTTGTTATCTGCTGTGCAAAAGCCTCTTGACTTGGAGCTTTATCATACAGTTTGATGGCAAAGTCTACTGTATGGAGCTTAAGGGCATACCTTTAGGCAGTTTTCTATTAATTTATTACTGGCCAAAGCCATCTTTCTCCTTGCTGACAGGAAGCAGGAAGCTTTAAAAATTGCTCACAGAGCTATGTAGCTGATGTCTACTGGTATAAACATGGAAAATATTACTTCCTGAGTTGATGAGGTGAAAAGACAGATCTTGTTGGAGAGTGCTTACATAATGTAACCACTGTTTTCTTATTGGTCACAGCACAAAACAAGGTCAAAGGAGCAGGGAAAGGACTGGGAATGTGGAAACGGCATACATATATTTGTATGTGTGCGTGTGATATGCACTCCCTGCGGACATGAATTTTCATAACCCCAGAAGGAGGCTCAGATAGAGGCCATTCAATAAAAAAGCATGCATGATAAACATGTACGGTCCAATCTAATAAATAGCACTCGTTCGATTTAGACTTGCATACCGAGGGTAATACTGCACATAATTAAATATGATGAAATGCACAAAAACACACATTCAGTCACTGACAACTCAGGTCTATCACATTTCCTTTCTAATATGAAGTTAAATGTGTACATCCTTTCATACATCAACAAGTCTCTAACTGGTTTCACAATGGTACATTTAAGTTTATTAAAACCACAGAGCTATGTTCCTGTTTATGTAAATTACTAAGAATTGTCACATTTGGGGAAATATATACATTCTCTGACTATATAAGATGACTGATATTGACTTCATGTCTGTAGCTACAGTAGTTAGCCTAGCAACAACACAAAGACAGAAAATGCTAGCCTGATTATGTCAAAATACAAAAATAACACAACCTCAGAGACACAAACTCATATTTTTCCCTGAAGGTTTTTGGTTTTAATTTGCATATAAACAGACTGACAGTAATAATTCATTAATTTATGGGGCATTACTTGGAATGCTAACTTATTAGCTTGATTTGTTAAGATATTCAATCATATACAGTTTGCCTCCACTCTAAAAGATTTCCAGTACAATTTATCTGCCTGAATCTAACCTCATTTTAAGAAGACACTGATTCATGGGTGTGCATACTTACTATTTTACTGAGGTTCGGTGTGAAGTGAAGTTCAGTAGCCATTTATCTGGGTCACCTGAAACAAGTCGACACTGGCAGTGAAGTATTTGTGTCACAGCTTAACAACACACTGTAAAGCACAAAACTGTTAGTCCTCCTGGTGTGCATGAGACGGATGTTTTTTTTTTAAAAAGAGAAACTGTTTTTCTTGCTACTTACTCCTTGTAGTCTTTTTTGGTTTTGTTTTGCTAGCCACTGTTCAGAACAGCAAAACAGCACCTAACGTGACTCTCTCACATTTTTCTACAAATATAAAAAACATAATTTTTCCTCTTTCTGGCGTTCTGGTACATAGATTTGATTAACTTTTGTTATTTACCATTTATAACTTTTGTTACCGAAAAAAGTTGTTTTCACATATTTCACACCTTTTTTTATTTGTTTTGCTAGGCTAGGCTGTTTGGATGCTGGCGTTAGCTGAATTAACAAACAGATAAGGAAATCGTATCCATCCACTCTTATGTAAACCTCAGCCAGAAGCAAACACACATTTTTATAAAATGCTTAATTGTTCCTTTAAGACAGTGACTATGACTAAATGTCATTGGAACAGTATGTGACCAGAAAAAACAGCTCATTATGAACTCTCCTTCTAACATTGGGTAACAGCTGAAATCAAGACCTGCACTATCCACATACGGGAAACTTTTTTACACCGAGTTGCAAAATTCACCTCAAATATGCTCACATGCAACGTCACTCACACACTGTATTTCTTCATGCACTCCTATGCAACTGTAATGTTGGGTGAGCGGAGCAGTGACCACTGATAGAGGCCTCGATAAGATTCATTTGAAATGGCTCCAGTCACTGAACCTGTCTGCTCTGCATGCCAAGGGCAACATTTCCCATACATAAGAGCTTTTCTAGGTCACTGGCACATATATCAGTGTGATTTGGCTTCCTCAAGAAATATTTGCACCTTGACTTTAGTTTACACTGTCACATTTGTGATATATTTCTCTCCCAGACCTCCTCTCACTTTTATATGTGTGTGTGACAGAGCTCTTAAATTATTTCTGTTTCTGATATGTGTTCTGGCAGTGTTGCTGGCCACTCACTAAGTAGTGATTGAGAAGAGGATGTTTGTGGTGAAATTGTCCTCTGGAGCATGTGCCACTGTGCAGCTGTCACAAGAGAGAAGATTACTGCTAAGACTGAGCCTGACTCACTCAGTTTATCCAGTGCAAAGCAAATCTGAGTCTCAGTTATTTGATTCATGAATGGATCAAACCCAGTACAGTTTAATCCATCAAATTTTAAAAAGTCACTCACAGTTTTTTTAAACACATAATTTGAGGCATAATTTAACTAGTAATTTGGTTAAACTGCCTTGACCAGTAAATGTGTCATACTGCAAAACTATCCAGGTTTTTTACTGCTATAACCAGCGTATCAATAAAGTTCTATTAGTCTTGGATATTATTCTGTTTGAAACTTTATCGGCTAATGAAAGAACATGACTTCTCTAAATCTTCAGGTTAGGAAGTGGAAAATGCTGGCTCGCCATCATGGTGACGGTACAGGCAAGCAGAAGGAAGCAGAGCCCGACCTCCACCTGTGTGGCTGCTCATCCTGGGGGATTCACGCCTCACCCCTCTTGGCCAGCCCCGTCATGCTGGAGTGTTCTATCTGCAGCGGGCCCTACATCAGCTACGCCCTAGAGGACACCTGGCAGCCACGCCAGCGTACACAGGCAAGTTTATTCTACAGCTACTCAGATTATTGCATCAAATGCTAACATAATGAGATAAACAGTGGATCCAAGAGTGATGGGAATTCCAGGTGTATTAAGCAGGAAAATTAAGGAAATCTCCAAAGAAATCATTACCAAAACCGTTGTTATATAATATCTATAATACCTGTATGTGGAAATAAAACATTTCCATTGTTTTCCCTGGGTTATGTACAAAATCTATATATTATATGTGAAAAGACTGATTAAATAAATGCACCACCAGGCAGTAGGAGTAGTTACTGCTACAGTGCTCCCATAAAGTAGGTAATGGAAGTCTTTGTGGTATTTTGCAGGATTTCTAAAGGTCTGTGTCAAATCCTCCCCAAACATTAATTTCAGCTCATTTTCTTTTTTCTGTGGTGCAGTGTGTTGTCAGTGAATGTTGACATGATTTTAGAAGATAATGCTCTACGTGAAGATCTGTTTTCCACGGCACCTACAGTTTTATTATGGATCGTTTGACTCCTGCTCTCTGTAGTGCAAAATGCTGATGGGTACACTAGTTGCATTGCTGAGCACTATAGCCTCCCTTTTGTATTCAGAAGAGAGTTCACCTTTGTAGCAGCGTTAAGGACCTTACCAGCTTGCTTACCAGTTTTTATTACCTCTTCGCCATTCTTCGTCTTTATGTAATGAAAGTGTCATTCACCTGCTTCAAAATGTTGCTACTGAGGTAAATGTATAACAAATTAACATGGTTTAATATTTGCCTCTCTCCCCTTGGATAATAGGGCATGCCACATTCCTACTGCCCAAAATTATTCAGGGAACTCAAGTTCTTATCTCCCAGCTTAATAAATAATTAACAGTTTACTGGTTTTACCTAGATATGGTAGCGGTAAGCTGTTAAGTTTAAGAAAAGAAGACAAGATTTTTTTTTCTGTTGGTATAAATGAAGTTCTGTGAGTAACTCTATTTTTTATATCTTTTTTTTTACTTCAGTGTTTTTGCGGATACATATAAAACGAACCCAGATCAGAGTTCCTCAGTCCTTTGATGGTAAAAGTCGAAATGCTTCTTTTCTTTTTTCGCTGTTAAATATGCCTCATCCGATGATTCACTGTCAAGTTACACAGACCGCTACCTCCCCTTGATCCCAACACAGAAAAAAATACAATTAAATAAATTCTTCAACCTTGTTCTCTCTGCTTCAACAACCCACGCTTGTCTTATTTTGGAAAATATGATGAAATATTAATGAACAGAAACCCCAGATTCACCATCGCTATGGATACAACTCCATCAGACCTTCGCTGAATCAATAAACAACCTGAAGAAAAGGAAAGTTAGTCAGGAGGGGGAGAATGGGGAAGGCAGAAAGACAGATGCAAGTGTAAATCCAAGGAGAAATGAGAAAGGAGCATGAATGGTGAAGCGATTGTAGACTGTAGAGAAAGATGTTGACAGTATGAGGGGATATGAACAGTGAGTCATATATTTGTTTACAGTATTCGTGTCTGAGAGGAACGATGGAAAGATGCAGCAACTGTCAGCTATATAAAGACTTAGAGGTAAAATGACTGATGTGACAGGCAGACTGCTCAAAGCTTTGCCTCTGAATGAGTGAACAAACTGATGGGATTGGAATAACTTTTGTGCAGACACACAGGCACACGCATACACATCCTTATCCCTCGGCTTGTTTCGATCTTGAAAAAACACTCATGGGAGACTACTAAGTTTTCCGTGCTGCAATGTGGAACAACAAAGTAGGCTAAGATTGTGTTTACCAGGAGCCACTTTGAAAAGTTGATGACAGACGGCAACATCATTGAAAACTAATATCTGACAAGGCAGTGCACTTTGATGGGAATGCCCTGAGATGCAAATGCTGCTGGTCCTGTGACAGCTGCCGGTTATGTTGTATGTGGAAAAAGAAAAAGTGGGACAAGCTTAAGTAGCTACTATTGGGACTTGTGTGTTTACACTCGTATGTGTGAGTCATTTTTGCCTGTCACATGCAGAGAAATGTTTTGACAAAGTAAAAGACATCCAACTTCAGATGCGGATATGTTGACTCCATTACATTTATTTATGCTTCCCAGACAAAGGTTTTGCATTAAAAATACATTTTTCGTTTTATACTTATCAATCTAGTCTTTCTACTCTGTTGTCTGGTCTAGTCAGGGCCCATTTTCATGTTTGGGATATAGATGAGTTTTAAGCAAATTTACTAAAGAGTCATTTCCACATTCAAGTTGTTAGCTATTTTTGTTTTAAGCAACAGATTCACAGAAATCCAAATAATAGAGAACATTATATGAAACCTTACTTATAAAGAGCCATGCATACAGGAAGAGACTAGAAGTGGTGTGATGACCAAAGACCATCAAAACTCAATGAAACTGAAAGACCTGGGTAATTGAACAGGTTAAATAACCATTTAGAAGAAGAAATGGTCAGATATTGAGGTAAACGCAACTCAGCTTTGAGTCAAAAATTAAAGTGGCTTTCAACGGAAGCAAAGGATACATGTGATTGATAAATTATAGGTTGGGAAGCATATTAGACATTTATTAACTAAGCCCCGTAGCTATATAATGCATAATCCATTATATAAACCCTGCATTTTGCTTCACACCTAGTCGTAGGTCAGTTAGTGCATACTTTACTCCCATTGGTACCCTTTGAGAGTATGAGAACTGTGTACCCATCCACAGTGATTACTTTTGCCTAGTCATTCTAGCCCCTTCCTGTGTGCATTGCTCTTTTAGAAACAAATGTAAGCTCCAGTTTGTAAGTTGACTAGCTCATCTTACCTCAACAATAAAATGCTATTTAGACACCAAAGTATCATTAACAATTAAATTCTATATATTAATATGTAGCATAGTACATCAGCTTCAGAGGCACTTTTTTCTCCCTGCAGTCTTCCTGCAGCAACTCTTGTATCCTGTAAATGTCTTTGGCCCAACTGAACGAGATGAGTTTCATTTTGGCATTCTGTCTGACTGAAGAACAATAATGCTGTTATACTGTCGTTTAAAGCAAGCGATCCAACCACTTTTTAGAACAGGAAACCAAGAGAATCAGTGAAGTCTCACACTGGGAATCCAGCCTTAATAAGACATGTCGAGGGGAGCTAGCTGGAATGAAGGCCTAAATCAGTGTGGGAGAAAACCAGCGTGCTTTAAAATGCCAGCAGTCAAAAAGGTCACACCTCATATAGTCACCATTTACATAGTTAAGAATATCAACTTAGACTGATGATATCAAAACAGCTTAGCTTTATTTTATTGCATTTTCCCCTTTTATATTTTATTCTAGCAAATCAAGCAAAAAAGCATTGACTAAAGGGAAGGAACGGATTTTGACCTTTTAATCAACTAGCAATGAATCGAATTTGTCTTGATATGGATTATTTCACTGTAGATAGATGTTATTTTGTTGTACTTGGGTGTTATTCTACTGTACATAGATATTATTTTACAGTATATAGCTGTTCCTTTAGTGTATTTAGATGTATGCCATAAAATGGATTTTAAAACACCAACTAAAATAACAAGAACAATCTTACTTTTATATTTGTTTCTCTTGAGTATTTGACTTGCTTTTTCTAAGTGGTGCCATATTTTTCCCCCAGGCTATGGACCTGTACTACCACAATGAGTCAGACCCAGACAGCTACTGTTGCCCTGGTGACAACAGTAAGTAACCAGCAACTAAGCCTGTTGTTTTGTATTCTTCCATTTCCTCCCTCCTCCTTCTTTCCCTCTGCTTTCCTACTGTGACTCCACATCACAAACTCGTATTCCTCTGTTATTTCTTTCCACCATCCCACTCCAGCAGTCCCAGCTCATTTCTCTTTATTGTCGCCAGTGACGTTTATTTTTTTTTCTGTAAGTCCAAAGTAATCTTCATTTTGCTCTACTTGTTTGTTGTTGCGTCTTAGTCCAAACCTAATGAGGTTGTGACTTCACCTTACATCACCACTTTGCCCTCTGATCCACCCTCTAAACTCCTGGGATAATAACTGTTGTTCAGAAACCAAGATTACTTATTTGTTTTGTGGAAACTTGCAAAGCAGTAGTTACAGAGGCAATCCTCAGGACCGATCATTATGCACACAATGCAGTGACCTTTTCTGTTTACAACCTCTCGGGCGCTTGTTGCTTACATGTGTGTTGTTGGGTGAAAGTCTACCTTGGTTTATGGCCAAAATGACAGTAAGTGACTGTACTTTAATTTTCCATCATGCTTCACAGTTGTGGCACAAATCAAACTCCAGTACAAAGTGCATAGGCTGTATGCGTGACATGTTTTGGCACACACTGCCTATCTTCTTTCAGTAGTTGTCAATTAACACAATAGCCAAAGCATAGGCTCCACCGAGTATGTCCGTGTGTGTCTCTGTGTGTGCGTTCCCACGAACCACTTTCCTCCCTCTTTGCAAATTCAGTTTATTAATTCTAAGTAATAAATATCAGATGAAAGTCAACATTTAGCATTTCCTGCTTTGCACTGGAATTGTACAGAATCTTTAGGAGCTATTTGTTTCCAATTAAATCATTTGCTTGTACTATCATTAACTGTGTAGAAAGTGCAATTTTAAGTAATACGTAAATGTCACTTAGTGCTATAAGGAACCATAAGAAGAACCATATTGCATTTAAATACCAGTGTTATATGACTGTTACTATATTGTTGTTTATTATTACTGCAGAAATAAGCTTTTAATGGCTAAGGTTGAGCTCATTTTAACAATTCTATACGTACTTTTTTGTATGTCTCGTCTAACATTCACAAAACCACACTGATGAATGCATCAGGGGCAGCTCAAGGCTCAGTTTCTTTGGGCTGTATCCTTGCTTGACTTTGACTTGTTGGAGCAGCTAAGATTTGAACCAGTGACCTTCCAGTGACTAGACAACAATCAAAGTGCGTCATTTGCAAAAAGCTTATCATATAAACTTTATCTCTACAGAAATGTTCTCATTCATAAGCATTTGTAGTGCCCAAAATATTTAGAACAAATATTTTTGTTCTAAGAAGTAAAGGTGCAGTACAATGGTACTACTCCCTATACAAATCTGACTTTTGTCATCTGAGGACCTGTTAGAGGTCTGTTTCTTCTTGTCCATTTGCTCATTGATGCAGCTTATCTTTCTGCTGTGGTTTGAGGCAGTTGGGCTGCTCTGTGAAGGGAGTAGTACACACTCTGGTATTGAGATTTTAGGTTGCTTTGCATTGGAGTAACCAACAACTTTGGAGTTTTAGAAAAATGACTAGCCATTTTGAAAGTGTTCTCAAATGTGTGGAGGCTGATGAACCAGACACTTAACTAGAGTTTTTCAGTTATGCTCACATAGTTTAAAAAAGGGTTTTCAAATGATCAGTTAACAATTAATATGATAAATTTGCATTCGATAACAGCGGTGTGATAGTTGCTTATCAAGGCCTGTACAAAACCTCGTAAAATTCAGTGCTTTTATAGCTAAAAAATATATATTTTCCTTTACAATAGAAAGGTATTTCATAGTCGGCAAAACATTTTAAATCTGAAGTTTAAGTGCCTGTTTGAGCTTAAGCACAGTCCTGAAGTAAACTTGCATTCTGTACTACTGCAGCAACTGTGCTGCAGATCTGCAGGTAAGAAATGTGACAAGAACCGTATTCTGATTTTTTGATTTTTTTTTGGCTGGCAGTAGTGTGCCTGTTAATAATGGGAGTTTTCAGCGGATGGATAGAAATCCAAGCAATTAGCGGAGATGGTGACAAGCTGTTCCTGTGGCCTCCGCTGTCATGCTGCTACATCCTGTCGATCCACATTGAGCAATTAGTGGCTTTTGGAGTACTTAGAAGTTGAGGACCGTCACATATGAGTCGTTTACAGTGATGCACCGATGTATGTGACACATGAAGTGGTGCAGAGAGACAAAGACTGAGGGATCCAGTAATAATAATAATTATAGGGAGCAGGGATCTGACTGGCTAATTTTTACAGAGGAAACCATGCCTGTGTTATTCTTTACTCCTCTCAATAAGGGCAGTCTTATGTAACCAACACTACTTGCAAAAGAAACCCTTACTGGAAACACAAGTATGCTAGTGCTATAAATCAGCATGTACACATTGACTTATGGTGCTTTTCCCTGTGGCAGCAGGTTTATATAACATGTTAATTGCTAAGCCTGGATTTGAGTGTGTGCATGTGGGGGTGCGTGTTCTCAAATTTTCCTTTTGTTCTGATGTACAATATTATCAAAAGGTCTGTTTTAAAGCTATTATTTACTCTTTTTTTCCCCGCGTGTATGACGCATCACTTACCTGTGTCAACCTGCCTTTCAGCGCTTAACAGACAAACATGCTGCTCACGCCTACACACAGACACGCACATATTTGCAAATACAACACAAATATATGCATATAATTCATAACCCATAATGACACTGCAAATCCAAAGTGATATCACAGTACTGAGAAGAAAGTCTGAACACATTAATTTGTATTACACCTTAAAATTAATAATAAGACCTTTACTAGAGATCTATATAGGTCAAGATTAGCTTGCTCCACTTTTATCAGCTAAGCTACTAATCACAGATAAAAATAAAAATGTAACAGTGATGTAACAGTTTTCTAGTAAAACGCTATGCCATCTCTGACACTATCATGAGTGTCTTCCTGGAGTTACATAAACATTTCAAGGAAATGGGAATTTTTGGTGATTGAGTAACATGCCATATTACTTCAAGGAAGTGATTAGGAAACTTCAGGGCCAAACATATACGCCTCAAGTGCCACAGGTGACCCAGCGGACATGTCCATCAAGGCAAAGATCAAACTGGGAAGCAAAGGATGACGTATTGATATTGATAGTCAAGCAGGCCATCTGACAGTCCTCCATGTCCAAAATAAAAGCCTAGCTGTCCTCTGTGAACAGCCGAGGACTTTATATAACAGTGTCATTTGGTTCCTCATCGCCAAGGCTCATTCGCATTCATCACCAGATCAGCTTTACTCACAAGCACCCTCATCATCCTCGACACACAAAGAGTGGACATTAGGACATGGACGGATGAGAGGCTGAAAGAGATGAGCGTATTTAATAGATGGATGCCAGATGCCGGAAACAGGATGAAAATGGGCATATGCCGGTCTTTGTGTATGTGTGGCTATGCTAAAGGTGGGTGGGATGAGGCAGCAGGATTGTGTTTCCATGTATACTACAACTCTAATATCCTGCACCAAGTCAACCCCATCCTGTCCTTTGATGGCTCACAGGGTCTCTGTGTGAGTCAGTTATTTCTTTGGCATTGATGGCAGTGCCACTCACGGGTTACATAACATACTAGTGTCTCACACACATAGGCAGCAAACACACAGCGTGAGTATTGTGGGAGCCTCCTCTTGTTCGGGCCTGAGCTTGGAGCAGCCTGCAAATCCTGAGGCGAAAGCAGGCCAGATAGGAAAAACACTGAGAGAACCTTTGTTACAGCCGCTCCCTCGCTCCAATTTCTTCCTCTCTTCTGATCTTCGCTCAACACTTTGCTCTCATTTCATTCGACTCTTGGCTATGACCAAACAAGTGCAGAGCGAAGATCAATGCTTACACCCTGACAAAGGTAAGGCAGCGTCTTCTTCTTCGTCTTCATCGTCATCTTTTTAAATCTTCTCCCTCAGTGCAGAAATGGCTATATTTTCAGCCATTCCTCTGAGGACAAAATGCAAGTCATTCTGCTAAAGACGAATTTTTCAAGTTCAGCACTACAGTAGCTCTCTCTTGGTATGTCATTTTCCTGTCATCTTGCTATTTTTTGAAGGAAGAAATATTAGATACTTCAACTTGTGTGGCATTTCTGAATTTTCCGAATGTTGATAAAAGATGTCAGTTTTAATCCCACGCGGAGTGTTGCTGAAGTGTCACGCAGAATCGTAGATTAAATGCCCGTTGAAGGATGTCACTACCCCACGGCACCTTGCACTGCCTCAATAATAAATATCTTTCACTCAGTTCTTGGTGGTGCAGTGAGGACGGGCATGTGGAGCAAATTTAGGATGTGCTTCCAAGTACTCTTGTGCCCTTTCTCCCTTTTTTTAGAAAGTGTGCTCTGTGGGTCTCTCTTCAGGCTTGTGGGTGCTTGTGTTTGCATGCGTGTCCTTTCAGACTCCCTGCAGGTTTGTTTTGCCCTCCGGCTCAGCGTTATGTGTATGTGTGAGTGTGTGAATCAGGTGGCTGTGGTGGGCAGATTAATAATAGATTTTGCCCTGAGTTAAGGGAGAAAAAGAGACCGCAGTAAAAAGTTGAGGCTGTATTTAAAAAACTGCAGAGTCACCCATGGAAACAACCTGACTCTGCACAATTCTCATCTTTGAGTGTGAGACTAGAAAGTTCGATTCAGAACACCAAGACTGGCAGGGTAGTTTTATAAGTGCCCGTGAGCAAAACTACAGTGTGCAGATTCCTATTAGCCAACATATCAATCAGACTGTGGGGGAAATAATTATTTGATCCCCTGCTGAATTTGAGTTTGCTCACGTACGAAGACGTGAACAGTCTTTAATTTTTATGGAAGTTTCATTTTAATGGCGAGAGAAAGAACGTCAACTAAAAATCCAGATATAAAAAAAACATTACATAAAAGTTATAAACTGCTTTGCAAACTACATGGGAGGAGCTTGTTAATGATCTGAAGGCAGATGGGACAACGGTCACCAAGAACACGAGTGGTAACACGCTACGATGTAATAGATTGAAATCTTGCAGCGCCTGCAGGATCCTGCTGCTGAAAAAGCATATGTACAGACCCTTAAGTTTGCCACTGAACGTCTAAATGATTCAGAGAGGCAAGGAAGAAAGTGTGGTCAGATGAAACCAAAATGGAGCTCTTTGGCATCAACTCGACCTGCTATGTCAGAAATGCTGAGCATGTCCCAAAGAACACCTCCACAGAACATCTCCACAGTCAAGCATGGAGGTGGAGACATTATGCTTTGGGCTGTTTTTCTGCTAAGGGTACAGGACGACTTCTTGGCACTGAGGGTCCAATGGACGGGGCCATGCACCATCAAATCTTGGCAGAGAACCTCCTTCCCTTAGAGAGAACACTGAAGGTGGATTTTCCAACATGACAATTGAAACTGAAAGGTTTTATAGAGTTTCTGTAAAGAGGAGTGGTCCAAAATCCCCCTAACGTGTGCAAACCTGGTGAGCAACCACAAGAAACATCTTACAGCTGCGCTTGCCAACAAGTGTTTCTCCAACAAGTACAGAGTTGTCATGTCATAACATGCAAAGCAATTTATAACTTTTATGTAATCTGTTTTTAACCGACTATATAAATGTTGATGCTTGCACCTGATCAAAAAGAGAAAAGGGCTTCTCAGAATAGACCAAGGCTAAATAATTTCATGAAAAGCAGACATATTCAAAGGCTCCAAGGTTCAGCTCATTAATCGATAAGAACTCGGCATTGCTCCCGTTGCTCCTGACACAGTTGTGCCAAGGCACTGTTAATAAATACCCACAACAAATTAAGATAAAAATAACATAAACTGCATTGCACAACTTTTTTCTTTTGAAAAAGGCGCAGTTTATGTCAGAGTTCATGCAGAACTGCAATAAATGATCACTGCCTTGTCATTTGTACCCTCACCTCCCCTGCTTCCTTTCACTTATCTCACTCACTCCCAAAGACTCCCAAAGAAAAAGAAATATGGGAAAATTCATGAAAGACACTACCGTAAGAAAATATCAGGTAGATAAAAGTACTCAGGATAATGAGAAAGCATTTCATCAATAGACAGGTTAATTAAAGGCCCAAACAGTGGCAATGGCCAACTTGCCAACTCTGTGAATTTCTGCATCTTTTTTAATTCTGAGCTCAGCGTGTGAATGACCTCAGGTGGCTGGTGGGAAAACACTGGATATGAAAATGAACTTTTTTTTAAAGGGGGAAATGTTATTATTCTTCTACACTTAGCCTTTAACTATAACCCAGCTTCATAATGCTGTCGCAGGGAAGTACAATCCCAAGTATACAATACAGATGGATGATGAGGATTATTAGCTCATACTTAATATTAGCCTTACCTTTAAATCCATATCAATGTAGGGTGGAAATAAACATCTGCATTTTTTGTGTGGACACTTTTATTCATCCATTCATCCTTTTCCACTTATCATCAGGATCACGGGGTATTTTTAAATTAAAGTTCAAAGTTTAAACGCTTAACTCAGAACTCGAGCAAACTCAAGGGGAGCATTTGAAGGCAGCAAAACCCCCGCCCTCGAGAAAAGTCATGCAACCATGCAACGAAACACAAAACTTGGAGAGTGGAAGGAAATAGAGGCGGGACGTCTCCGCCCTTTTAAAGAAAGAAGAAAAAAATGCTGGATGAAGGTCTTCAAGAAAAGGAATGCGGCGTAGTTCGATTACCTCCCTGCCGAGGAGCCAAACCTTTGTTCTAGTAGTGATTGGGATATAGAAGCATCCACATGAAAGACAAAACGACATCTCTGACGTGTAAGTACGCTCAGTGTACTTTTGAAAACACCGGCAAACGTTTTACAAAGGAAGAAAGAAAAAAAGAAAAAAAAATCGCTGTTGTATTTGGATCGTACACTTGTAGGAAACTACAAATCCGCAGTGGGTTTTTTTTATACACTTCCGGCGCAGGTATGCGTATTTTAATAGTTAACTAATGCAAAGCAAGCGCTTCTAACACAGTTTGTGCATGTCTGTGTGTGTCAGTGTGTCCTGCGAAGAAAACACAGGCACACATACTTGGTGTATGTGGGGTGGGGTGGGGGGGGGCTCCCATTCATCCCATAATCCCATGACCTGGATTTATGATGCTCATATCTATTTAATTGTCTTGCTGATAGAGAGTCTCTTTAAAAGCGCAGGTGAGAGCTTGGTAAGTCTCTCTTGCAACTTGTTGAGCTCCGGTGATGCTGCAGGTAGACAAAATGAAAACTTCTGAGCTGAAAGGTTTGTTTTCTGTGGAAACTTATTGCAGTGCAGTTTTTTTCTTTTGATATTAACTACGGAATTGAGATCTTTTAAAAATGCATTTTACTTGTGTTTCAAAAATTGTGCGGCGCCACTTTGGTACTTAGAGTGCGTTTATCTCCGTTCTCCTTACGCACAGTGATCGGCGTCTCGATTAAGTGCTTTTGGCCTTCACATGAGATATCATCTTACACACATTCCACGGAGGGGTGTAGATAGAACTTGAACCAGGTGCCTTACATAACCGCGTATAACTGAGCCCGTCTCCTCTTCAAGTGTGCCAGCGCAGAAAACTAATCATTTTCTGCATTGTTACACACATTTTTTCAACCCTCATATCCTAATACTTTGCTTTTTTCTTACTGGTAAGTTAAAAACAGACTGTTTCGTCTCTGTTTTACTTTGGACTGACTGTGTGCAGGAGTTTCACTCTGTACTTTTCCACTACCAGTCGCTTTTCTTGGCATCTGGCCTCCCTCGGCTCAGGCTCTCCCTCTTGTCCTTTGTGTGCCGGGACAGCCTGCGTCACTCCCGACGGTTTTAAAAGAGGGACAGCCAAAAATTGAACTTGATAGTCCTCGTGACGAGGCTATCAAATTATTTGTACGGAACCTTACTGTACACTCAGCGCGAATACACACGATGCAGGAATGACAGAAATAAACAGGGACTTGTGGAACAGTCACGAATGTCTCGATCAGTTCTGTTTTAGTGTGCACTCATTTGTAAGACAAAGTCCATTCTGTATGCCTGAAACACTAAGTGGCACCATATGTTAGGCTGTTTACTGGATACATCTGGATTTCATTTGCCCATAGGGTTTGTGTTTGCAGTTTTTGTGTGTGTAGATTGAAAATGTGTTTATTTCGTGGTCGGTTCAGACTGCCTGACTCTCGCCTTGCTCTCGGGGGTGTTAAAGTTGGAATGGTATTGCACAAACTTATGTTCAAATACCGGCTTTACAGTGAGTACAGTGGTCATCACATCTTTTTTTCTGCCATTTGTCCATGTTTTTGACGCAAGCACGGCTGATGTGCGGCCATGACGCGTTGGGAGCGCAACGACCGCTGATTTGTCGAAAAACGGGATCGATCGCCTTCTCTTGGTTCACTTACCAAAGCTAAATGTTTACCGAGGATCACGCCCACCCGGGAGGTGGAGTAGGGGGTATGGAGTGTTGTGGCGTATGGGGTGGAGAGAGACAGCTCCTCCCTCTTCGTAGCCCTATGTAAAGCGAGTGCCAGGGCTAGATGGTTATAGTTTGGTTTTTGGCAGTCTGGAATCGCGGAGCTGCTTTTTGACTCATCATGACGGTCATAACAGAAACGCAAGAGCCTGTGCTGACTTACTCGAAGTCTAGAGGGCTAGTGGCATTAGTCACGGGTATGGATAACAACAAGATTTTAATTTATGATTATTATGATTATGATGATGATGATGATTATTAGTGGAATCTCTATGTTGCTTTTTTCCTTTTTAGTCCAGTGTAAATAATCTTTCCATCCCTCTTCTTTTTTCCATTGTTTTGCAGCTTTTATGAAACAAAGGAGGATGGGTCTGAACGACTTCATTCAGAGGCTAGCCACAAACTCCTACGCCTGCAAGCAGTGAGTATCAACTCACATCTGACTCATATTATTGTTCTGCGCTCAGTGGAGATTGAAACATTGGGAAACCCAACCAAACATTCTAGTTATACTGCATTGAAGAAATATTTGATGTGTGGAATGATGTCAGTCTTTTCATATTAGTGCAAATCTTTGGTCATTTGTGTGGAGATGAACTAAGTTTGAACTCGGTGTGGTTGTTGTTGTTTTTCAGTTCCGAGGTTCAGTCCATCCTGAACTTGAGTCCTCCTCAGGATCCTGAGCTCATGAACACAAACCCCTCTCCTCCTGTAAGTAAAATGAATTGTGCAATACATGGGCATATCCTCTGTTTTCATGCTTATCATACATGTTATGGCTCCAACTTTTTTTTAATCATCTCTGTCCTTCCCTCACAGCCCAGTCCATCCCAACAGATCAACCTCGGCCCATCATCCAATCCTTCGGCCAAGCCCAGCGACTTCCACTTCCTCAAGGTTATCGGCAAGGGCAGCTTCGGAAAGGTTTTGCTTGCACGCCATCGCACGGATGACAACTTCTACGCTGTCAAAGTCTTACAGAAGAAGGCCATTCTCAAGAAGAAGGAGGTATGTGTGCTTGCAGACATGTTTTTGAATTTGAACTCGTACACACAAATTGCAAGCATACCACGCAAGGTGTGTTCATGTCAACCCCCCTAACCACCTCTCTTTGTTTCAATCAGGAAAAACACATTATGTCAGAGAGGAATGTGCTGTTGAAGAATGTCAAGCACCCGTTCTTGGTGGGCCTGCACTATTCTTTCCAAACAGCGGACAAACTGTACTTCATCTTGGACTACATCAATGGCGGAGAAGTGAGTTACTAGCTCAACTGCTGACACGTAGAAAGATGGACAGTCTGATCTATTTAATGCTGGAATTAAGGTCGAATAAATTAGAGGATAACTTCGAGATAGAGGAAGAAACGAAAGGGAACAGAGGCACCAGACGTGATCTGTAAACTGAGAAGGAGTTTAAAGGAATAGTAATGCCTTTCCAGATCAGAAACAAAGATGAGACAGAGCAGAGACAGACAGAGGGGATATCCTGTCATGAGAAGAAGAATAGAAGCTGCTGCTCTCTGTTTTTTTTTTCTTTTCTTTTAAACTAAAGGAAACACCTCTCAGGAAATCATTGAGGAGGGGGGTGGGGGTGGTTGGGACAGCAGAAAAAACTGTGGGCCAAAATTAGCAGCGCCATTCAGACTTGGTGTGCCTCTAATCGAGCTAATTTCCTGTGATTGTTGGACGAGCAAAGACAGTGCTGATTAAATATGGGCCTCATCAGGAAGCAGGATGCATTTGCTCTCTTTTTCTCCTTTCTCTCTTTTTCCCTCCATCCTGCTGGTCTCTCACTCCACCTTTGGTCCTCAATTCATCTGTCTTCTCTTGTCAAACTTTTTAAGCGGTCGCCATCCTGCCTCTTAATTTCCTCCCATCCGGTTTCCTTTCTGTCTCTGTCTTTTTTTATTGTAGCTTTTTCGTCCATTAATTTCCTAACCCTACTTATATATAGAATTCTAACAGTGTAATCAAGTTTAGTTATCAGGAACAAAACTGCTCTCTGCACTTGTTTCAAAGACACTTTTTTCTGTTTCCCTCTATGTTCCAGTTGTTCTACCACCTGCAGAGAGAGCGCTGCTTCCTCGAGCCCAGAGCCAGGTTCTATGCAGCAGAGATCGCCAGTGCACTGGGATACCTGCACTCACTAAACATTGTCTACAGAGACCTGAAACCAGAAAACATCCTGCTGGACTCCCAAGGACACATCATTCTCACAGATTTTGGACTCTGCAAGGAGAACATTGAACCCAATGGGACAACATCAACTTTCTGCGGTACTCCAGAGGTAAGGAGAAGCTGTCCAGTGTGGCTCTGCCGTTAAGGTTTTCTCACAGTTGTCTGTAATAGCTGACCGTTTTAACTTACCATTTCTTATCATCTTTTGTTTTTTTTCTCCCTCTGCAGTATTTGGCTCCTGAGGTGTTGCACAAGCAGCCGTATGACAGGACAGTAGACTGGTGGTGTTTAGGAGCTGTTCTCTATGAGATGCTGTATGGCCTGGTGAGTACTTCTAATCATATTACATTACTTTAAATTGGAATAGAATTAGATATTTACTGTTGTCTTATTTGGAACACTGAAAATATTACAGGCATTTATGCTAATTTGCTCTTTTATTCTGCCACCAGCCTCCGTTCTACAGCCGCAACACAGCAGAGATGTACGACAACATCCTGAACAAGCCACTGCAGCTGAAACCCAACATTTCCAACTCGGCTAGACACCTGCTGGAGGGCCTGCTGCAAAAAGACCGGACAAAGAGACTTGGCTGCTCCGACGACTTCGTAAGTCTCCATCTCATTTGATTGTTTACACACCACACGTGGCGACGAGCATCATTTAATTGTTTTGTCATTTCTTTTCCAGATTGAAATTAAGAACCACATATTCTTTACCCCCATCAACTGGGATGACCTCAATGCAAAGAAGATCACCCCTCCCTTCAACCCCAATGTGGTATGCTCCCTTTTTTTAATACTCTGTTAAGCCCTGAGAAAGTCAGCTTTATGAATTTTCACTGTACCCGCTCTTAGTATTTACACAACATAACTAAAGAGCATGAAACATCCTCACTTAATACATTTCCAACTATGGTAAGGTATTTTAAAGGTTGGTTAATTCCTGCTTGTCTTCTTGCTCCTTCCTCTCTCATGCAGACGGGGCCCAATGACCTGCGGCACTTTGATCCGGAGTTCACAGACGAGCCGGTACCCAGCTCCATCGGTTGCTCCCCAGACAGTGCACTCGTCACAGCCAGCATCAAAGAGGCGGCCGAGGCCTTTGTGGGCTTCTCTTATGCCCCATCTATGGATTCCTACCTATAGGATTTAAACACAGGCACTTATCATAGACACTAGTTTAGACTTATTGGGCATGAAACGAGGCATGCCCGTGGACTTGCATCGTGACCCCACTCAATGTTTACCATCAGAATGATGGACATCTCCGACACCTAACCCCGCGACAACTCTGCATCTACAAAGACTTTAAACATGTGTACTTTGCCACATCCTCTGCAACTCTTGAATGCTTGCCACAAGAGGATGCCCAGTTGGAGTTCTGATCCTCAAGCTTTTACTTTCACTACCTGCAGTCCCCTTTCAGCCTTCAGTTGTTCATCTATTTCCTGATAGTGGAGGTCATTTGCACACAGGACTCAGGCAGCTTAAAAGCTCCCCTTGATCCCGACGCCACGAGATACAAGCACACGTCAAGCTCCCACCTTTTTCAAAGAGAGGAAGGCCGGACCAGGCCCAGAGAAGATTTCCATTTTCCATCTCTGTAGCGAAAGAACCTTCCCTCTTGAGATTTCTGCTACCACCTGTGAGGACCTTACCTTTTGAGCGCGAATGAGTAGCTTGGAGATGACATTCATTTTGGTGCTTTAGTTTCTTTTCATGTACTTTCCATGTACTTTCCATGTGTTTTGAAAAGGGAGTTATTTAAAAACCGAATGTTACAGAGAGACAGATGGGCTAATTTAATTTTTCTACAAGGTGCCTTTATATTTTTTTCTCTCCATCAGAACTTACATCATTTGAGTTTGACTGTGTCGACACTAACATCAGAGTTTTATCCGCTCTGCACCTGATTTCTTTTTGGTTTTGTTGAAGTCACTATCGAGGAAAGATGTAGCACTAAGTTAATCCAATTCTTCTGTCTTTAACATGTGACATGTTAGAACTCGAATGATGTTTCACGTCTTCTTTTGCACATAAAACAACAATGCTGATAGATAGATGGAAAGAGAGCGCACTGCTGCTGCTAGGTGGCGACAAGAGGGATGTGTTGTGCAATGTTTTGGGGAGAGCTGCTCGCCGACCGCGTTCCCCCTCATTCCTCCAGTCTTCCACCCGCCACGCAGTAATGTTGACGGCGGCCCGCGGACGGGCTGACAACACTTTAACTGAACATTCCATTTTAATATTGCTGTAATGCAGTTTGACGGTATTTAAGTTTGTTTGTATATTTGGAGTTCTGTGTACTAGTTTTAATGTATATTCAACAACAAAAAAATGACTAAAGGTATGCTTAAATATGTATACAGTATGTAACAATGTTAAATGTACTGTAAATTGTAAAAATTGTTTAAGATTTACGTGACCATGTTCGGTTTGCAATAAAAGTTTAACTTTATTACACCTTACAAATGTGTTATTATTATTGGTAAATGTCTTGTGCACAGAAAAGCTTAGCTGATTCCCCTTTGGCTTGAAATGTCTTTGCCTCTACAGAAAATAAGTACTTCAGAGTTCAAGAAAAACCCAGCATGAAGAAACATTTACTAGTCCTGGTTGGAACACATTTGAACTACTGAATGTCCCACTTTAGGGTAGAATGAACTTTATCCTCCTCCATGCATCAGCAGCCTTACACAACAGTGACTATGACATTCAGCTGTGTCTGTCTGGGTGTGTGAAGGGTCAAAGTATTTGCTAATAAAGCCAGTACAGGTTAAACAAAAGTCAGTGCACCCATGAACAATGCTTTGCTTTGAACTAGAAAACAGGCACATAGGTGAGAGGCATTTTGTTCCAGTGCTAATAAACTAATATTAACAAAATAAACTAACAGGTTGGCATGCTGATGAGCTACTATGTCCTTCTGCTAGAGTTCAAGGTTGTGTCAGTACTCAATAACATCCAGGGGATTGTTGTGAAGGTGAACCCTGACCTCCATTTTCCTTTGAGGGGAAGAAAAGGAGAAAGAATTGGCCACCAGAGACAAATGTTATAAGGGGGTAGAGGTGGCAAAAGTACAGACTTTCTTTACTTAAGAAGGAGTACAGATACCTGGGTTAAAAAATACTCCAGTAAACGTTGATGTTTTCTTATTCCATTAAAAGTGAAAAAGTACAGGCTCTGAAATGCACTCAAAGAAAGAAAGTACAAAGTATCTTCTTGAAGGAAAATTATACAAGCTATTTCTGTACAAAGTTATCTGAGCCTTGTGCTATATTAATATGTTAGTAAAATAATATTGCTACATGAAAAACCAAGAATTATTCAAATTTAAATTTAAATTCTAATGAATCTGTTATGTGTTAAAATTCCCTTTACTGAACCCATTACTTCAGCAGGTTGGAAAACCCTAAGATCGGCTGAAGTGGATCAGCATAGGGAAAAGAATTACAGCTCACAATAACTTCTAATGTGAGCTCCAGCAGATTTTCTTTGTGTACATGGCGTGATCAGCTGACCTGCTGTTCTTTGTGGATTTACACAACTGAATTAAGCAAGATGTCAGCAGTTTCACAAGCTATCATGGCTGATGTCCATCCCCTACCCGGAGACTATACTGTTTATACTGCCTTTACACCACACGGTATAAAGTAAGAATTCAGCGAATTCATCTAAGCATCATCAGATTATATACAAATTAATCTCTGCTACACTTGCTGTAACCTAAATCTGACTATCAGCACCTCAGCCACTGTGCACCAGTCCAACACAGTGCTTCACTGTGAATTCACATCAGTACTGCAAACTAACCTGTTTATCTTGCACATAACTACTAAACAGTATTTTCGTGCATCATTTGAGTAACACAACATTAGTGTAGCTTTGTTTGTTTTGCAGGAACGTTTCACAAAACGAAAATGCACAATTAATCAAAACACATCATATATAAATCCATCATGTTATTAAAATTATGACATCACACGTAAGCCTTAAATTTGCCATTAATCAAGCGTCACTGAGAAGTTCTTATCTTTATATATAAAGTCTCTCCTTTCTGTCTTCCTACATGTTTCTACATCTCTGAGTGAAGTTATCGCGCACTCATTTCTCTCCCTGTGAAATACAGCAGCTGGACCTTTAGTTACCAACCTCACGGTGTGTGAGGCAGAATGCACACAGACAGTTTGTGTGTTTGCTGATGTTTGTTGAGCTGATAGAAACATCTGAATCTGAAGTGCCACGACCACAACTTATGGACACCTGGACCTCTTCAGGGCCTACTTTAACCCCCGAGTATAAACGCTATAAATGATACCGTTTAACCTAACGTAACAAGCCTGTTAAAGAAGCAGAAGGTACAGATATCTGTTTAAAAATGTAGGAAATAAAAGTAAAAAGTTTTAAGAAAAATAAATACTCAGTTAAAGTGCTGATACATCAAAATTCTACATAAGTACACCTCTGTAAGGGGGCTCAGAAATGTTTCCTGGTTGGTTTGTACCAACAGATTGCCATGTTGGCCTGAAATCTTACATGCACACATTTCAGAACCACATGATGTCTGCCTTTTTGGATAAAGCAGAATTAGACAATCCTGATTTGTCTTTTGAAGATGCTACTTTCCAAACAGGTTATCACACAAGCACATTTCTCTAAATCCCTTTAATCTCTGTGAAATACTCAGAATTCAATCCCCGTATACTGTACGTGGCATTTGCAACTCATTTTTTTGTCTCATTCATTTGTTCTTCCTGCTGTATTGAGCTGACTGTGATGACGCTGCCTCTGCTGAAATAGCCATTGTCATGCACTGCCATCTGCTGGCTAAATTTCTGAGCTACAGGTGCCAACATCGTCTTTGTGGTTGGTCAGACGATGCTTCATTATCACCTGGACAATGTTTTATCAGACAGAATGATGTCACAGCTCTACAGAGAACTTCATTGAATTCAGCTTGTGCACTGGGAGCCAAACAAAAGGTAAGGACTGGAAGGATGACTTAAAAAAGTAACAAGAAAGTAGAGAGAAGGCTGAAGGAGGTCAAAACAATTAAGTTATGACTGTAAAAACCTTTGTTATACAATACTGTGTAAACGTTTTAAGTAATCACTCATTCCTTTATATTTTGCTAGGGAAATATGGGAAATACATGCAGGAGTTTACTGAAACGTGCAAACATAAATGGCTCTGCGGAGGCCATTGCATGAGTGATAGTGTTTCATTATGTATTTGTCTATCCAGGTATGCTTTACTGTAGTGATGGGTTTGGGATCAATATCATGCTGAAAATGCATCCTGTTTCTTTGGGAAATACTTTGTGGGTGTAAAATACTACTTTACGTCTGTCAAAGCGCATTATCATTTTTTCTTTGTGTATTCAGCTGAAGAAATTGGAACAAAACGTGTTTTTGCAACAGGCTGCAAGTAACAAACTTCCTAAAGATATAATTTAAAACAGACACAATACTGGTTCATCCCTTGAATTAAGTGATTTTTTTATTGCTCGACTGATTCACAGGTCAGTGTTAACTGGCTTAAAAAACAAACAAACAACAACAACAACAAAAAACATTCCTCTGAAAATAATTGGGCACAAGTACTGCATGATATAAAGCAGCCAGTGTCCAAAGAAGCCCTTTGAAAGACCTTCAGAAAGTCTGAATGTCAGGGTCCCTGTGCCTACCCGGTTGGCTCAGTATGGCTACATATGTTTTTATTTTCATTTTTGTTCCTGCTCTCTCCCTTCCTCTCTTTCCCTCCTCCCTCTGCCTGGGCGGAGCTCACCTGTGGGCTCCTGCCCTTGGCCCACGCACCTGTGGCTCATCACCTGAGAGTGTTCCAGCTCCTTTATAAGATGGCAGCTCTGTGTTTCTCGTCGCTGGACCGTTGCCGACCCTCATTCCCTGGACCAACCCCTGTGTTACCTGAGTGATCGAGTGTGCGAAGAGTGGAATAAGCCATGGTGTTTTCTGTGGAGTGTGAAGAGGAGCGTGAGGAGTGGACGGAGTGTGTGTGGACTTTCAGCGTCTTTCCCCATTTGTGTGTGGACCCCCGGAGCCCGGCTTTCCCCTCACCTTTGTAAATAGATCACCTGGGGTCCGTTCTTCGTACCTCGCTTACTACATCCAAGATCAAATGACACATCCAAGATCAAATCATCGCGCCAACTTTGAGCTCGCTATTCCGGTTCTCCGAACACACCTGTTGTTGACGATTAGTACAGCTGGATGAAGTAATGTGAGATCACTGGGTGGCTTAAAAGGGGCTACGCATCGATAGTAGAAACATTGATCGGCAACCCTTTGATTGGTCAGCGAAAATGTGGAAGGAGCGCGCTCAGTATTTTTCGGCAGCAGAGCAAGAACTCTTGATTGAGGGATTTCAGGAGTTTCAGAGTTTAATAAAAACGCAAGGGAACACTGCAAAGGCTGCAAAAGCAAGGAGAGAGGGCTGGCAGAAAGTTGCTGACAAATTAAACTCGGAAGTAATGTAGTAATAATAATAATAATAATAATAATAATGGATTGGATTTATATAGCGCTTTTCAAGGCACCCAAAGCATGCCACTATTCATTCACTCTCACATTCACACACTGGTGGAGGCAAGCTACGGTTGTAGCCACAGCTGCCCTGGGGCAGACTGACAGAAGCGAGGCTGCCATATCGCGCCATCGGCCCCTCGGCGGTAGGGTAAATTTATTATATTATATTATATTACATTATATCCTCTTTCACATTAGAGCCACAACAGGACCCACTAGAACATGGGACCAAGTAAAAGTGAAATATAAGAATATTCTACAGAATGGTAATATTTATCACTTATATTGCTTTTAGTCTCTTGAAAAGAGACCCTGAAATAATCTGTTTGTTTGTTTATAACAGCAACCAAGAAAAGGGCAGAGCAAAAAAAGACAGGTGGTGGTCCTGCACCCCCTCGTCAACAAGTTGGTTAAGTAAATAATACCCTCACGGGAAAATCGATATCTCTCTATGAGCACACTGTCGCGCTGAGCTAAAGGATCCTGTCTATCCCGCAATATACGCTGAATTCTGAAAACTCTCCTTATCAGTCTTGCACCTTCCGCAATGGGTTGCTCGCGTACAAACGGACAGGACATGGCTGCGACAGACTTCCCAAATCCACCTTCGCTTTTATAGCCGTGGTCTCTCATCTTGATTACACGAAGTAATTTACTATTACTACTCTAAAATATGAATTACATCTGAAATAATCAAATACATGAAATAGAATGATTAATAGTACATTTCCCTTTTTTTAGGAAATGACCTGTATGTATCTGTATGAAATCAATAAAAGAATCAAATACTGCATTATCTTTAGTTACATTGATAATATTTATTTATGGAAAAACAGTGGAAAAATATCGCTGTTGCTTTCGTATAAATGAAGCGGACATACCTGAGTGGCCGCGATCTAATCCTGTTTACATAAAGTAAGCCTGCTCCCAAGCAGGTTTACGCTTACGGATCTGTTGCTATGACAGCAAGTCCCGGATGAGCTTCGGAGAACCGAACGATCCAAGATCACGCGAAATCGTCAACAATCAAATCCAGCTAATTTACTTAGCGAGGTACGAAGAACGGACCCCAGGGGTCTGTTTTAGAAAGCGGGTTTAGAAAACTCAGAGTTAAAAATGATACTCAGGGTTGAGTAACCCCGAACTGTCCAACTCGGAATATTCGGTTTCAGAAAGGCTGATAACAATTAGTTCAATCAACGCGGAGTTGCTTTAACCCCAAATTAAGCGCGCGCACGAGGATACATAAAGCCCTGATTAGTGGAGCACAGATCAAGCGAGTCACCATGGAGACGGAGGGAAAGAAGGCGCGGTCAATGTATTTTACAGCGCTTGAGGCCGAAATTCTGATGGCAGCATATGCCGATAACATGCAAATTTTGCGGAAAAAAAGTAACACAGCCTCAGCTGCAAAAGAAAGGGAGCATGCATGGCAAAACATAGCCGACAGAGTCAATGCGTGAGTGTTAATTTAAACATTGATCTAGGGATTTCCACCCATTTAACACGTTATTTTATTATATTTTATTTTATTTTGTATTTTATACATTTTATTTTGTGACGTGATGTGAGCGCAGGTGCAACCCAACAGGCCCCAAACGTTCCTGGCAGCAAGTAAAAATGAAATATAAAAATATAGTCCAAACAGGTAAGGTGTAATTGTATTATGGGTCCTCCACCACCACCACTCACAGAGGCTGAGCAGTTGGCCCTCAGCCAAAACAGTGGGCGCCCAGTGGCTGAAGGCATCTCTGCGGGGACATCCTCTGAGTCAATAACCCCGCAAGACACAAGTGCCTACATAAGAGGTAAATTCAAAATAATACATGATGTGCATACATCCTTTCTTCACAGTCACCTTTGCAGTGCTACTCATTCATTTGATAAACTCTTTACCATAATGAATTATTTTGTAGTGAAGTTATTTTCCTACTAATTTTGCCTTCCCTCAGTCTTGGTTGTCTTTGAGAGCATAATGACAATGAAGTGTAAGGTGATTGGTATATGTTTGTTAATTGCCATCTGGTCCCTTGTAAGTTATAAGTGACCTGTATAAACCTCATATTCTATCAGTTGATGGTGATGGTGTACTGCATCTGGTGCAGCCTCCTGTTGAGCCAGACCAACATGCAGTTGTGAGTACTCTTAATACTCCACAGATTATATGAGTTTACAGTAGAACAGCAATGTTGTTAATTTCTTTACTACAGGAAAATAATGAAGAAACATTGACAGCTGTTACAGAGGAGGAAGCAACAGAGACACTTTATGAGGTTTACATCTTACAATGGAAAATATAACAATTGAATAAAATGTGGTACTATAATAAAACCATGGACTTTCTATGTCTCTAACAGAGTGATGATGGAAATGAAGAGGAAGAGGGTCCAGCCACTTCTCCAACAAACCTTTCCTCAGTAAGATGTTCAGCACTGATTTACAACCAACCTAAGTAGGCATGTACTATGAATGTCAATGCTATTTTCTGTGTTTCAATAGCTCCCTGTAAAGCAGCTGTACAAGACCTATTTGATCAAGAAAATAAAAAAATGCGACTTGGAAATGGAACACTTCAAGCAGCAGATCCAAAAGACCAAGATTGAGATTTTACTGCTGGAACATCAGTTAAGGGTGGGTGAAGTGGTCAGAGATGGACGAATTATTTCAGTGTTTGAACAACATAATAATATACTTATTAATACTTTGTGTACAGGAAATACAGGCGACCAATAAAGCCAGTTGAACAAAAAATCTGTTTATTCGTCTTTCAACATGTTGAGGTGATGGGTCAAAGGAAATGATTGTGACATATGGTGTCTCTGACTGCTCTTCCATCTTGTATGTCCGTGGGAGGGTCAGGATGTTCATGGTTTGGATCACTGCTGATGTTTGGTTCAGAAGGACAGTGTTCCCCTCTAATTGTGGCAATGTTGTGAAGAATCACACATGCCACAATAATGTCACATGCCCTTTCTGGGGTGACCCTGAGTCTTTGAAGGCACTGGAACCGGGCCTTAAGCATTCCGATAGTCATTTCAACTCTGGCTCTTGTCCTGCAATGAGCCAGATTATATCGCTGCTGTGGGCCCAGTTCAGGGTCAGGGTAAGGGGTAAGCAAATAGGGTAAACATGGATACCCCCTATCACCAAGCAAGTAGCCAGTGAACTCTCCTAAGACAGAAGGATACACTTCAGTTCAAATGTCCCTGTAGCAATTGGTCTTTATATATTTTAAAGTATTTTCAACTCACCATGTCCAAATTTTGTGCTCAGTGTACATTCACGAAAAATTCGTGAGTCATGAACAGAGCCTGGCCACTTGGCTTCCACATTTGTGATAATGTTGGCAGCATCACATATGATCTTCACAGTGCAGAGAACACAAATTAGCATCCATTACTATAATGAAATAATTTGTTAGTTTGAAATGCTACAGGGAACTATGTACCTGTACATTAATGCTGTGGAAAGACTTCCTGTTCACATAGTCTCCTTCATTTACTGAAGGAGCAATGATTGGAATGTGAGTGCCATCTATACAGCCAATCACGCCTGGGAACCCTGAAAATAAATGTAAAATTTAAGTAGTAGTTCAAGTATCACCACATCATGAATTAAGTTTTGTTCATCCTGATACCTGCAATTTTGTGGAATCCCTCTTTGATAAATCTTGTGGGTCTATGACCGGGGAACACCACAAACGAGTGCAGGAGACGTTTCAGTGCAACTGTAACATTCCTGACTGCCCGACAGACGATAGCCTTGGAAACGTGCTCAGCGTCACCAATATTATACAGAAAGCTCCCGTTTGCAAAAAAACGAAGTGCAATACAAATAATATGTACAGAACTGAGAGAATGTCCGCGATGTGTCACATGAGCAATATTAGGCCTGAGGATGTTATTCAAATGAATTATAGATTGTGCTGAAAAACGGTAACGTTCACACAGAAAATCATCAGGAAATGATAAAATGTCCAAACGCGCTCTAATCACTCTCTCCCGGTGGAGAGCTCTGCGGAGAATTTGGGCTTCAACATCTACTGGCTCTTCAAGGAAGGGGCACGCCATGTCTGACACTTCCTACAGTCAGGTTTCCGACAAAGAGGCGGAGAAAGTCAGGGTAAGTTGAAGTAAACCTGCTAGGGGGCAGGTTAGCTTCACGGAGTGTGTCGTCATAGTAACTCACTCAGAATTAATCTAAACTCGCTTTGTGAAACCGAAAACCCAGAGTTTTCGTTAACTCAGGGTATACTTACTCAGAGTTTGCACTAAACCCGCTTTCTGAAACAGGGCCCTGGTGTTGCTGTAATAGACTCTTGTGTTTTCAAAACTTAGAGCCTGTGCGTGAGTCTGTTCAGTCCCGTTGTGACACTGAAAAACTATGGCTCAAGACCACTTTAAAAATTACAAGAAATTCTGGCCCCTTGGAAGCAAAATATAAATAAAATAACGGGTGACTCGAGACTTTTGCACAGTATTATAGAAAAAAAATGAAGATTACAACCCATCCATAACCTCTGATTTTTTAGCTTTCAGGGTAATGGTTAAATAATGTACAGGAAATGTGCTGATTGCTTATTTTTGTTTGAGATGTGTTTTAACTAAAAACATTTTTTCCTCTATTAAAATGAAACGTTTGGTTTCAATTGGCAGTCCTTAAGAAAGCTTACAAAAGCCCTGATGAAGGCCATCAGAGTTGGCCTTCCTGGTGAAAAATAAAATAAATGAAAATAAAAACATATGTAGCCATATTTTTGAGCTGGGAAATGTACTGTTTAACTTGAATAACTTATTTCTTTGTGGTATCTTTAAATCTCAGATGATGGGACAAGGAGATGGGGCCCATGCTCAGCCTAATGAGGGTAAGAACTTGATCTGTTATTGCACAAAAGAAAAGTAATATAGTGTTGAAGTTTATTTTGATCAGCTGTGACTTTGTTAACTGATCTTTCATGTAGAGCAACCACATGAAACGGCTGAAGATGGTGACGGGGTAGAGAGGTACAACTTCATTGAAAATCCTGTGTATCCGTTTATAGCCATTATACCACGTTCCTATGCAGCTGCAAGACCTCTGCAGCTTCACAACAACGACAATGATGATCACATCGATCTGGACAATTACTTCAACGTTCATTTTGAAATTGATGACAACAACGCTGATGCTGAAAATAACCACAATAACAGTGATATTGAACATGACCACAATTATGGCAGTTATAATTTTGCCGATGATAATCAAAATGCTGACAGCAGCAACAATGAAGAAGAACGCAATGAAGGTCATCAAGATGAAAATGCCCTTGCTGCTGCTGAAGCTGACTATGAAGTCAACCCGGATGCAGGAGAAGCAGAGGAGGATCTGCTTCCTAGAGGATTTAGGAGACGGTTTAGAGAGGAAGACAGTGAAGATGAGACAAGTCCTGCCAGCAAACATTTCCGCTGGTGGAATGAGACGTGACTCCAAATAGTGACATGACAAACGTCACTCACAGTGACTGAATGGAACCTTTTTTTAATAAAAATGCATCTTCTACTCAGTTGTCTTTTGATTAAATGTGAGCACTGCAACACCTTTGTTTTTAAAAAGAGATAAAACTGCTTTTGTAAAACCAAATTACTCTGGCAGAATAGAGGTACCAAGGTATGGGAGTATTCTGATATTTAACCTCCTAGGACCTGGCGTCCACATATGTGGACATCACATTTTGGGTTGTCTAGACCAAAATACAAAATTTTGCTCTACAAGGGCCTGATATCGAGATACGAGGACATTATACTGTCACTGTTCTAAATTTAAAATGAATGTCCTCAAATGTGGATCTCATTTTTCTTAGAAACAAAAATTAGGTAAAAAAAAAAAAGATCAGGTAATTATTTGTTTTTACATTCATCAGGTCCCAATCAGACCAAATAGCAAAGAGAAATTAAAAATGCATGCCATGAAAGACTTCGGGTCTTAGGAGGTTAAACACAATCAATGTGCCATCCTACTAAAAACAACTTTACACATAAACTTTAAAGGTGTAACAACATTCAGTAACTTGCCCAAGGATACTTCGATTAGAGGACCCAGGGGATCAAACCACCAACCTTCCAAATGGTGGACGACCTCCACCGTACGTCGTCAGGATCGATAAATGTACTGAGATTAAGCAAATTATTATTATCATTTTATTATTAAAGCTTCTTCTGAGTTTTAATTAATTTCTTTTTTAACTTCAATGCTTTCTAAGGATCTAGAATGTCATATGACTGAATACAACTGCACCACTCAATATAAACCAACAAACCAACAGAACGTCCACCATTTTCCTTCCATAACCTTTCTTAGCCCTAGAACACTATCGCCGGGTGATTTTCACCTGAGATGATATATTTACATGATTTTCAATATGTTGCATTTGTCTGAGTGTCATGAGTCCTTGGGTAGCTTCAGCATTGTCTTTGACGTATTCGAAGGTGTGGGTGTTTCCCTAGCCCGCTTTTTCCTACAGACATGTGTTCGGGTGATTTTCACCCAGCAATAGTGATGGAGGGTAAAGTAGGTTTTGGGTGGATTTCACCCGGTGATGGCGTTAGTGTATAACATTTCAAGTCCTGATCTTCAGCGTGCACAACATCCCTACCCCTGGCACTCTTGCAGCTGAGGCAGGACCAGTGGCAGCAGAAAGCAGTAGTCCCTTAGTGAGGTGTGCTGACTGTCTTGGACAGGAAGTGTATCCACACCATTACTACCTTGCGTGTATTGACTGCATGTAAGGAATTAAGGAAGTAAAAGTGGTCCTGGAATTTGCACGTTATCGTAATTTATTGCAGTGGTTATGAATACATATCACAAAAGTGTTATTTCCAAGGGAATTCATATGATGAAAAAAATATTTTAGGCAAATGTTCATTTTTACCCACCAAAAAGTGCAATTTTTTTTGTTTCTCTCTCCTGCAGCTGTTTGCATGTCGAGGAAACTGTGCTTTCACCAGAGAAGTCTCAAATGTCCCAGGAATGGGTGGACCAAAGGCCAACTTTCCAGTGTCATTAATTTTTTGATCAGGAATGTTTTGTTCTCGAATTCCTAATTTTTCAGTAATTTTGGAGCATTTTTTTTTGGAGCATGGCACAGCTGAAAATAAAAGAAGACCACTCTAATTTGTCATGTGTTGTCATATTTTGATATATTTTGATGCCAAGTGCTTTTTGTTAGGTATATTATATCGGGTAAAAATCACCTGGCGTTAGTGATGGTGTTACTATTTATAGCAATAGTGTTCTAGGGTTAAAGGGCACAAATTGTACTAATTTGTTTTTAGTTTTATTTCAGGATCTTCTTGAATAGGTTTAACAATAACATGAGTAATAATACAACATTCATTATAAATACAGAGAGAATAGAATGCACGTGATAGACAGATATGATCTTTCTCCTGCTCACCCTGTTCATAAGAGTATTTAAGCCAGATGCCGGGTCCGTGGTTTTCCAGTTTCTATGTGGGTTGTATATGTTTTTTTTTCTTCACATTTACAATGATATTTATAAAGGCTTTATAAATAAATCCTATCTTCAACATCTTCCTTGGATCAATAGTTTAGATCCTCAAAGTTCTCAGTGCTGCCCCTAGGTGTCCCTTGGTAACATTTAATGAAGCCCCTCTAGCAACAAGGAAAGAATGGCCCTACTCTACATTTGATTCACATTCAGTGGGTGTCACAGCACGACACACACAGCAGCCAACAGCAAAACATTTGGTGTTTTTAGTTGATGGCTGAGGCATTTTAGAGGTAGAGTTAGCAGAAGCAGTTGTAATGGTTTACTTTGAGGCAGCCAATGTAACACTGATAAACTCTAAGAGGTGTGTGAAAAGTGGCAGTATTTATTTAATAATAATATTAACACATTTTATCTTAAGCAGCTTTCAGAACACTGAAGGTCACCTTACACAGAACATAAAAAAGAAGAATAAAGAAAAAACTATCAATTCAATAGGACCTGTTTATAATATATTACATCAATCAAGAACAGAGGATTCATCTGACAAATGAAACCAGGACGTTTTAGGACGATGCATTAAAATCAAATGTTTTTGAACCAAGTTTCCAGTTTGTCTCCTTCGCATTTCATTGCTCTGTTGTTTACAGCCTCTGAAAGTTGATACTTTGGGCAACATCACATGTCATATTTCTAAATCAGTTGATAAGATGTGTGAAGATGTTCTTGTGCAAGTGAGCAGTCAAAACAATTTGTGCGCATGCGTCTGTGTTTATCCCTCCAAAAGATTATTGATGTGTTTTATACATTATTGATGCACGCTCGTACGCACTCCCTCACTAGTCACTGAATATAGCATCAACTTCAAGTAGCAGAACTTAACTCAGTAACTTTTCTTAAGCATCTAAAACACGGTTGCACTTTCTTGTACTTTTTTCTGCAATATTGTTCTTTCTTCCCTTCACTTATCAGGTAGCATGAAAAAACACTTTTTAGTGATTTCAGTCAAAGTACTGTCGAAGTCAAAGTATGTGACCAGTCTGTAAAATAGTATTGGATGCATGCTATCCATTCAACTACAACACTACATGACTTAAATAGACAAACAAACAGATCATAATGCAATCTATCATTTAGCTATTTAAGACAAGGGTCAGTCTTCTGTTTATTTTGTGCTTTTGCTATAACACCTTCTGTACGCTACATTATACAAATAGCATTTGAATATGTTTACACAACACCATGTACTTTTTGGCCTTTAGACTATCAATAGGTGTGCTTCCTGATTATTGCTGAGAGATAGATAGGGGCAATCGTGGCTCAAGAGTTGGGAGTTCGCCTTGTAATCGGAAGGTTGCCCGTTCGAGCCCCGGCTTGGACAGTCTCGGTCGTTGTGTCCTTTGGGCAAGACTCTTCACCCATTGCCTACTGGTGGTGGTCAGAAGGCCCGGTGGCGCCAGTGTCCGGCAGCCTCGCCTTTGTCAGTGCGCCCCAGGGTGGCTGTGGCTACAATGTAGCTTGCCATCACCAGTGTGTGAATGGATGTGTAAAGCGCTTTGGGGTCCTTAGGGACTAGTAAAGTGCTATACAAAATACAGGCCATTTACCAACAACTTGGGAATGAAATTAAAGCAGGAGTAATAGTGATAGCAAAACACAATGAACCAAGCATAAATGAATCAAAACTAAAGGCCCATTAACATCAAACTCAAGCAGAAAAGAAACCAAACTCCAGAAAACTCACAACCCTCGGCCCAAGGCCATCACCTGATGTAACCGCAATGACAAAAGGGTCAAATCGGGTGAGATTAGATGTGCACAAAGTGTCCTGTTAAATTCTAAAAAGTATCAGAAGCCCACAAGTTTACAGTTAGTGTTTAGTGTCACTTTTATTTTAGATTTACCTCACTGGTTTTGGTATAGCAGCTTTCTGTCTTCAGCATCTTCTTCGGCCCATCACTTTTTCTGATTCAGTGCTGCCGAGCTGTTAGAAATGCAACCACGCAGTGACCAAAAATGTAGACGTTAACATCAGGTTGTTTTTGTTGTAATGATGTATTTTCCTGTGCCAGAACTTCTCATATCCAAAATCTCAGTTTTTGATAAAGGCATAGTGCTGTAGTGAATCAAAGAAATCTGCTAGCATGAATGTTTAGTTTCAAATTGTAAGAATAAAATAAGTAAATGTGTAATTGCCTTTACTGTCCTGCAATCTTAAAACAGAAATTATCTGTTAATTTACTGGAAAAAATGTACATCACTCTTTCAAAGCAGACCGACATACCCCAAGTTACCAATACAAGATGGCAGTACTGAACACCAACAACAGCAAACCTGTAAACTTTTTAATCTGTAATGCCACTGTTGTGCATTTTTGACTCACTGAAATAAGGCATACACAGAGACACGGATCAGGCTCTAACCATGAATCTGTCTAAAGTGCAAAAAAACGGGGAAAAAAGTATTATGCTGTATTACAAATGATAGCTGAATAATTCTACCTTTCTAGGAACCAAAACAGATCCTGTTTTTCCTGTTATTTTCTGGAAAGCACTAACTGGGGAGTGACAATGTCTGAATGTCTGGAATGTGGCATTTAAAAGTACAAAATATATGTTGTCCATCATATTTTCCAAAGCCACCCATGAGCCAGATTGCAGTCTTCGCAAGGCTGCATCTGGTTCCCGGGCCTTATGTTTGACATTCCGGGGTTACATGATCAGATAACTGGTTAAATTAGGCACCTCGGGAAATGAGACGGTAGATTCTTTATAACAAATATCCCCCTTTTCAATAGAGGATATGAAAAGTCCAGTATTTGCTGACTCAAATATTGTCATAGGTTATGAGCGCAGGCATGTGTGCACACCTTTGGCAAACTTCTAAGAGGATCAGATGACGGAGTTTCAAAAAAAGGTCAGACTGGATCATATAGGTCGGACCATCTAAATACATATCAGTGAAAGTAGGCCAAGCACAAACAGAGCTCCCCAGGCATGTTAGGCCACATTCTGTCATCTGTGAAGTAAGAGCGGCAGGTGTGACTGAAGCAGTCCAAGAAAAAGGGCATGGGAAACTCAGTAAACAGCACGTGGCCGGGCTGCTTGTTGTCACATGCATCCAGTGCCTTTATGAGTGACTGAGCATTATTGATACAGGTGCATTTTTTTATAGCCTGCTTTATATCAGGAATCACAGCTGAAATCACTACATCATATTTGTCTGTGATTACAGCTGGAAGTCATATCAAAGAAAGATCAGAAACTCGGGTGTGCATTATTCATTAGGAGGGGCACATGGAGATACACTTTGGTCCAATAAGAGGTCACGATAGGAGGTCCAAGGCTAAGGAAAGTTTTCTATTGGTAGTGCGGGAATAAGTGGGCGGGGTTATGCAAATACTTGAGCAAAAACAAGCCGAGAGCGTGCAGTAACACGAGCGAAAAAGGAGTCCGGGGAACACTGGAAGTGTGAACGGCGGAGCTGTGGACACGAGAACGAATGGACCGACAGACTCGGGCGTAGGCCAACAGCAGAAACAAAGCCTGTGGCGCCAGGTAGGAATAATGTCACTGCACTCGGCTGTCATTACAACCTAAATGTGTGCTGAAAGAAACTTTTAGGTAGCAAAAACGGTTTGTTTGCACGTAAACACACCCGTATTTGAGCGCCGTGGGCTTTTGCACTAAAGACGTCTGTGATTCCTGGTGCTCAGTGCTGTCTAGCCTCTACAGAAGTGCACTGCAAGGGTTTAGCTCAACTCTTATATATTATATAGGCAGAAAAACACGCGATCGTGGACTTTGTCTGTAGTATCACTAATTATAACAGTGATCTGTTGCAACATTGAAGTAGCATTGATCACAGTGCTGTATCTGGTCACAGGTAAAGGAGAGAGCACAGTTTCTATAGCTATTTCCAGAGATTTTGAAAAAACACGTGCAACACTTTCAGCTTTAAACAACTATATGCCACACAGTCGTCAGCCCTTTTCTTACAGATCCAGCTGCAGCTGTCCGTGGTGAGCTTCACACAGCTGGTATGTATGACAGGGAAACCTGGGTGTGCCCAGCCAGAGCCACAAAGAGGCATCAGCTGATTCTTCACCTGTGACTGGGGATCCTGTTTGATGATAAATATTTTATAATGATGCCTGGGATGTTGATGTGAATTAGAATTTCATGTATCTGTCTGTGAAATGCACTACACACAGGTACACACACAGGTCTTTATCACCAGATTCCACATTTATTTATAGTTTTCCCTGAGTTATGACTGAACACAGTCTGACAGCTGTCGGTCCCAGCTGATTTCCTTCTCCCTCCGCTCCTCTTCGTCTCACTATAAAAAGGGAAGGAAAAAACCATCAGTCCAAATCGCCATCAGCTGTTCTCACCGGCATCTCCAGCACCGACCCGTTGAGCTCACTGCACCACTCCTCCCCTGCAGCCGCGCCCGGGACCACACCTCCGCCACACTGTCCTTGTGCAACATGAATAATATCTGCTATATTTTTTCTTGCCTTTGCACAATGATTTGTTTGTTTAAATACGCTGGTGTGTACTTGTTTGTAGGTCTATTGTTAGTGGTGGTTAATGATGGAGTCCAGCAGCAAAACCAAGAGGATGACCTCTTACCTCCCAAGCAAACCCTCAGCTGAGAACCAAAAACTGACCTCACCCAGAGAACCAGGTATGAACAGCCACTGATGTTGTCTTTTAACAGGTTTAAAAGTGTGCATGTGCATGTTCCGTTTAGAGCTTATATCTTACGTCATTTAAAAGTCTAAATAGGGTTCAAAAAAAGGGGGATTCTCTGCTGAACATTGCTAAACACTTAAATCCCTAAGAATGCATATAGTGAAAGTCAGTGTTGGCTGTCCCTTAGAGAAAGAAGATGTAGATGATTGCTCAAGGAATACTGTCTAGATGTGGAACTGAGATGTAATAATTTGGCTCAACATCTGGAAAACTCTGCAAACCTGCTTCTTAGAATGGATACATGAATCCTATGATTATTACGCTGGAGCAAAAGAAAGGGATTTGCTGCATGAGCAACTTCTTCACATTAGCTGTTTCTCAAACACTCATTTATGATTAAGCCAAAACATGTTTATGACAGCTTTTTATGCTTGAGTCCAGGTCATGCTGACCTTGGTTGCACAATAGCAAAAACTTTGCACGGGCTCTTCACAAGTACCCATCCATAATGTTAAAAACATAACCCAGTCAGCTTCATATGTGACTAAACTACATGTTAGAAATATAAGTGACTAAACTGAGATATATTGATTCTCCAAGTAATAATTTGCATCGATCAGGAGCTAGGTTTAGCTCAGCATCCAGATAACTTGACAAACCCGCTTCTTAGAATAGTTTAATGAATTGCAGGATTACGGAGCTGAGCTTCTCGAACAGTGATTTATGATTAAGCCAAAAGGTGCTGATGTCTGATTTCTTGTGTCTCAGTCACGATGTATTTATGTGCCAAAAATGTGACACAGATTCTTCACATAATGCCCACCCACTGTTTGGAAAAACATCAGTCACCTTGCTATTTGCCTTCACTACATGTTGGAAAGAGTGCATTTTATGATAATCAGATACTTATTGTGTTGAATACAGAAGTCAGGCTAACTGGTTGTGTGTCCTCTGAGGTAAAAAGTGTACAGTACATCCATGTGTGTCTTAAAATCTGCTTGTGTGTACTATTTTAATCTTTCAGTTTTAATCAGCAAAACTGTGCAAAATAGTACCGCAGATACTGAAGTGTGGTACTGCCTGGCTTGCACTTGACCTGGATGCAGAAGCAAACACTTTGCTTTCACTGCACTGGCTCTGCTGTACATGGACTTCATTGGTAGTCAGATAAGGACAGCTAACAGGTCACGGTAGGCCAAAAAACATTTCCCAATGGTGGACCCTCCAGCCACAGTAAACGTGTGTTTGTGCGTCTAAGGTAGGCCAGCACATGGTTGGAAATAAACAATTCCTTGTTTCAAACAGTGTGTGAAAATGTCACAGCTTACAATTTATTTTTTTTTTAAAAAGTGGGGTTGTTCTCCAGAACAGTATTAGCAAGTGCGCCAGTGTGAATTTTGAGTTAAGGTATCACAGGCTGTGACATGCTAACAAATGACATAAAATCCTGTTATTAGACAACCATTTAATGGAAATGACTGATATGGGGCTGAGTTCTGGGGTTGCAGCTGAACTGTCAAAGCAAACTTTGCAGCATTAAATAGTTTGCAGCTGTGTCAAGTTTTCTTGAATGGTGTGTAATAACATCATATGTAATAATCATGTCTAATAAAAGCTCTCAGTAGCGTGGTCATTAGACACACATTTGTGTTTATAGCTTTAGAAAGTACAGTTAATAACAGGTGCAGGGATATTATCACCTAATGTAATATATGATGCATTATGTAAGATAATGCTAAGGTCATCTTCTTCCCCTTTCATCTGTAACAATAATCTATTAGTCAACGTGACGCACTCCTAGCACATGTTCACAAACACACAGGCTTACCAGATTGCTTCATTCTTCTTCTGATCCTTGACCACTAATTCCACACAGTCAGCACCAATAAAGTGACTTCATGGTCGGGTGAACCTTCTGAGGACTCTTCGTAAACCCTGACTTGATTGAATATTTGTTACTTAAGAGTTTTTTTGTTGTGGAAGGTGAACAGACACAGTACCGCATTAGCTTACGCAATATCATCTACTGCCCCTCCACACTCTGTTTACCAAGTTCTTAATCCTGCATATGAGCTTGACAAGTTATAAACAAGAACATATTACAACACTCTGATTCTGATCCATACAGGTTGTTTGTATTACTGTTTAAATGTGAGGCACAACAAAGCAGTATTAAGAAGATGGCATCCATTCTCGAATACAGTTATTTTTTTAAATCTAAATGTTTAACTATTTATTAGTTTGCAAGTAAACCTTTTTCAGATCAAACATGTCTAGGACATACTAGTTGAAGATGTTAATATTTCCTATTAGTCTTTGCAACAGGCCATAACCACCAAATAAAAAGGACCAGCGGTAGCTTGTAGCTGCTTAAGGGATAGTATCAAGTATACATAAAATTCTCATGAGCCTTTGTTAAAGATACAGTGTTTTTTTTTTAATCTGTTTAATAGAAAAAAATAATATTGTACTCAATAACATACATAGGTAAGTTTATAATTATATATCCTAATTTTGTATAAATTATGAATTGATACATTTGCAAAAACTTAGAATTAATACATTAAAAATACACAGAAACAGATGTCGGTTTGTGGAAGCAGCCATGTCATTCCACCACACTGAATACAGTGGTCGTCCCTTCTAATTGTGTTTTGGCAGGACAGCCTAACACGACTACACCCCCGTCTCTAAACAACAACTGCTGGTTATAAGCTAGCATTAGTATCTCACGTTCCCTCTGGCAAACAGTTTGATTACATTCACACATCGTATGAGAGTTTATTTGCTAAGTGTCCGAATCCAACACTGTTACATTCACACTCACTACAACTGAACAGCAGTCAGAGACATTTAGACATTAGGATCGTGGACTTGAATTGGGAGGGATAGGAAAACAATTCAGTTGATTGCAGTCTACAGTCTACAGACATCTAGTGGTAAGATTTTACACACTGTAACTTTAATAAATGACGCAACAGCACTGTGTCCTTGCATAAGAAAACATTAGATGGTATCAGATCACCTTAAGTGAGTTTTTAATCTTTTGAGTTACTTAATTGTAGTCAAATGCTATTTAAAAACTTTTAATCTTATCCGGTTTACAGGCAGATACACGTGTTCTGGAAGCTGTTTTAGGAATTGGGTAACATGTTGTAAAAGCATTTTACCTGGGGCAGAGTCCGTTTTGTGGCCAATCAAATAAGGTTCAACCTGTTCCTCCATTCTAAACTAAATGGCTGTTTCTGGCGATGGCATGGGGGTGCAGTGATTAGCACCTGTGCAGGAAACATCTGGCTTTGTATGTTGAAACTCCAAAGTGATGTGTGTTAGTTTAGTTGATTTATTTCTAAACTGACTGTAGGTGTGAGTGTAAATGACTGTTTGTTAGCCTTGTCATGGATCCCACCTAGAATGAACAGGGATGATGTCGGGACACGTTACTAAGGCCAAAAAAGGCATTATTGACACATATTGTGACTTCATTCTTACATGCCATTTTCCCTGTTGAGCGGCATTGACTTGAGCCGGTCCAAATGTGGAACTTTGTCACAGAATGTGGGACAGGGGGACCTGGATACTCTAGACCAGGGGTGGGCAATCTCAGTCCACGAGGGCCGGTGTCCCTGCAGGTTTTAGATCTCACCTTGGGTCAACACACCTGAATCACATGATTAGTTCGTTACCAGGCCTCTGGAGAACTTCAGGACATGTTGAGGAGCTAATTTAGCCATTTAAATCAGCTGTGTTGGTTCGAGGACACATCTAAAACCTGCAGGGACACCGGCCCTCGTGGACTGAGATTGCCCACCCCTGCTCTAGACGCACCTCTTACCTTATGTAGCCCACAACCCTTTCCCTGTATTTCTCTGTATTACTGATAATGCTCGAAAAACACAACACAATAAAACTAGGCCCACTTGCTGGGTTAACCTACAATCTTGGTCTTGTTTTTTTGGGACAAAAAGTGAAGCTAGGAGATTGGAAACTTGCACTTGGAGCTTAATTCAGTATAGCTATCATCTAAAGATACATTCTCTCACTTTGTTCTCTGTATTTCTGTCCCTTTCTGCAGGCTGCAGCTGGCTGGTGGTGGTTGCAGCCATAGCGGCCTCTCTGAGCGGCCTGATGTTGGGCTACGAAATGGGGCTGACCTCTGGGGTCCTGCTGCAGCTGCGGGGCCTCCTCTCTCTCTCCTGCAGGGAACAGGAACTGCTGGTCAGCTCCCACCTGCTCGGTGCACTCCTCGTCTGCCTGGCCGGAGGAACATTTTTAGATCGCTACGGCCGACGCTGCTCTTTGCTCCTGAGTGCTGTTCTAGTAATTGGCGGCACCGTTGTGCTCATTGCTGTGGCTTCTTTTGTTGCACTGACACTTGGCCGTGTAATTGTGGGCATGGGAACATCTCTTTCAGGGACAGCAGCTTGTTTGTACATTGCAGAGATCTCACCGAGGGAGAGGAGGGGTCTCCTGGTGACGCTGTACGAGTTGATGTTGGTTGTTGGTGTAATGCTGGGATTCGGCTGTAGTTATGCCTTTGCTACCGTACCTCATGGCTGGGTCTATACATTTGGACTAGTAATTCCTCCAGCACTCCTGCAAATAGGTGCGCTCATATTCCTCCCACCCAGTCCACGCTTCCTCGTTGCTCAGGGCAAAGTGGAGCGGGCGAAGAAAGTGCTGGCCAGACTGAGATGCGCAAGTAAGGAGCGTGTGGAAGTGGAGCTCAGGGATATCCAGGTTGGACTGAAAGAAGAATCAGAGCATAGCTTCTTGGAGCTTTTCAGTGCCAAAGCTAATCTGCGTTCACGGCTCCTAATAGGTGTGGCCTTAGTCTTCCTCCAGCAGGCTACTGGACAGCCCAACATCCTTTCCTATGCTTCACCACTTCTCCGCAGCGTTGGCTTCAACAGTGATGCTGCAGCAACCCTGGCCTCCACGGGGTTCGGAGTCGTAAAAGTAGTTGGTACCATCCCTGCCGTGTTGCTGGTCGACCGATTGGGACCCAAGAGCTTTTTGTGTGTGGGTGCTGTCGCTATGGGATTGTCGCTGGCTGCCCTTGGTACATTGACTCTACAAAGTCACACTCACCTCACAAGCCTGTGCAATAGCCAAAGCCCTCTTAACAACACGCATATGCCATGGGATTTAAACGAAACCTTCACAGACTTTGAGAATAGTGGCACTTTGTCTACCCACCTGGAAAACCAGTGGAACACTGAACAGGTGCAGGGGCTCAAAACAGAGAGTGATGCAGTGTGGGAATCAGTAGGAGGAAGGACTCTTGTTGAAGTGTCTTCCTCACTGAAGTGGGCGTCATTGATCAGCCTGCTGGTGTATGTGGCAGCCTTCTCAATTAGTCTTGGACCAAGTAAGTACCTGTACATTATGGTTCACAGACACATGCAGTGTCTCTGTATTTATCTAGAGACTGAATATATAAGATGGACATTGCTTCTGAGTCTGAAAAGTGAAGCTAACTCATTTGCTTCAAACATGCATTTTTTCTAATGGACGACTTCCGTGGTTGCAAAAACCACTTCCTGTTTTTTAGAAGTGTATGGAAAGTTAATCCAATGTTTTCGGCATTGGTAAAAACACTTTCCTGGGCTCAAGTCAAGTTTTTCCTCATATTAAAGTTTGAATTAATGAATGATCATGACATCTGGTTTCAAAAATCTGAGATGGAAAGCAAATATAGTCAGCTTATGGTAAGACAGTGAGAGTTCATTAACTCTCATTAACCTTAAATGATTAAGGGAATGGTTATACACAGTCTTCCATGTGTGAGCATTTTGCTACACTTACATTTTTTGGCATCCAGCAGCAGGGCATTCCTTCCCAGTGTTAATCCTTGTAGTGCTATATAAATAAAACGAGTTAGACTGAATTTCTTATACCCCTCTTTTTTTGTCCTTTGTCTCTTTTTAGTGGTGTACGTCGTTCTCAGTGAGATCTTTCCGATGGGAGTCAGAGGTAGAGCTGTATCGGTGGTGTCAGCTGTAAACTGGGCCACAAATCTGCTGATCTCCATGACCTTCCTCACCATCACGGGTGAGTACTTTATTACTTATAATTTACAAATTGTAGGTTCTAGCTAGTTGTGGTAGTGCGATACTTCCAGCAGCTATACTTACACAACACCAACGCTCTGCCACCTACAATGCCGCATTGAGATCCTTTCCCTGGTGCCTCAACCCCCACTCACATCTTACATCAGGTGATCTCATTGGGTCTCACAATGGTTTCACCTAAAACCTCTGGTGATAATGAGCCACGCCTTTTTTCACACCTTGCCTCATGTGGTGAGACACATGATCAATCAACAAACCCAACAGAAATTTCCAGCTGGGTTTAAATACCTGGGACTCTCAACCATTTGGTTTTAGAACTGAACAAGTTTCTTGCATGAGAAGTGAAACATCTTTAAGAAACTTAAAGACTTGAACTTAAAGTCGAATCGCTTTCTTTTCCAAGCTCCTTAGACTACCATGGCCTGAACGACTGAGAGCCTACACTGACATGTATTTGCACCAGACATGTTCAAACTAGTGCAAGAATTCACAGAAACTCTGTAAAAATTAACACAGAGTTTCTGTTTGACAAGTGATAATCATATTAAAAAACACATTTTTACAATTTTACTATCCTCCAACAGAACTGCCAAGGTCAAGCCCAAGACCACACCTAACCCAATTAGTTAGTGTTCACATTTTGGCATCTCTTTGTTTTAGCACCTGGTTGGCATTGTTTGCCAAACATTTGCCTATATAGTGGACCTAAACTAGGTTATGCAGCTATATTTTAAATGTTCCTTTATTAGTAACATGTGAAAATTAAAATACATATTCCTGAACTCATGGTGCAAATTTCAGTTTTTGCTTTTAATACGCTGCTGCCTGAACATTGTGGGCAATTATGGAACTTAATTGTTATCCCAGGTTTCATAGCAAGATAGTGGTATATAGCTTGGACGTGTTGTTGGTCTATTGAAGGAAAATGAACATACGTATAAAATTCATCAGTATCAACATTTGGACTTTTTAAATTAAATTTGGATGATTTGCAAATCATTTCTTATTTATTTTATTTTTTTACATAATGTCTCAATTTTTTGGGAAACGGGGTTGCTTATGCAGCAAGTATGGTATTGCATTATATTAATTGTTTCGTTTTTTGTTTTTTAAAGAAAACATTGGTGTGCCCAATGTGATGTTCCTGTACTCCACCATGAGCTTTGTTCTGCTGGTATTCGTCGTCCTCTTTGTCCCTGACACCAAAGGTCGCACACTGGAGGAGATATCAAAAGAGCTAGCTAAGAAGTGAGTGGTAACACTTCCTAGCTAAATTTACCCTTTACCCTTCATTTTAATTTTCATATTTATTTCCTATCCTATTCAGTCTTTTTTTCTTTAGGTCACGAGCAGTCTAAGCATTTCACTGCATATCGTACTGTGTATGACTGTGTATGTGACAATTAGAATTTGAATTTGAACATTCGACGTCTATGCCATCAACATCTAGTAAACTGGTTTGTGAAAGTGATTTTTACCTTCTGTTTCTCCACTCCCTGTTTAACAGGAAGACTTTTAAGGTGAGAATTTCCAGGCCGGTTCAGCCTCAAGAGAGCCTGATCAGGGACAGCAAACCTACAGAGTCCAGCAAACATCTGGCTACTTAAACACACCTCAACACAACACCTGTCCTGAGAGTCAAGAGCAACGATCAAGACAATATACAATCAAAAATATCCATATATCTAGAATAATCCTTTAATTGTCCCACAAGGGGAAATTTGGTTGTAACAGCAGCCAAAAAGACACATATACAAACAAACAGTACACAGGACACGGAACAGAAACATACACAATTTGTCTTACATATTTACATTAAGGACAGTGGTTACTATAAACAGAGTACTGTACAGTTATTAAATTAAATAAAAATAACTACAGGTAAGAGGCAAACCAGGTTGTAGTGCGAATCGGTTAATTAACTTATTGCAGTTACAGCGCAGATGTAAACATCTATGTTTGTTGGGAGCAGTTCTGATTGTACAGTCTGACAGCTGCAGGGAGGAAGGACCTGCGGAAACGCTCCTTCATGCATCTAGGATGCAGCAGTCTGTCACTGAAGGAGCTCTGCAGTTCAGCAACAATCATCTCATCTACGTCGCTATATTGGCTGTAGTTAGAGCTGCTTCTTGATGATGATGATGCCCACATGTGATCCCATCATGGAGCCTTTGATTTTTTTAAAATGAGCATAGCCAGTATTAGGTTCTAGTATTAATTGTTATATTCAAGAAAAAGAAAATCTTTTTCTCAGATTTCCATCAGTTTTTACATTTTTTTTTTCTCCGTTTTGAGTTAAAAAAAAATTCATCTAGCAAATCTGGCATTATATTAACTAAAATCAAACACTAATAGCCCAAACTGGTACTCGTTCTTTGTAGGAGGGCAAGCTTATTCCTAAGAACAGTGTCATTTTATTGGTGCCCATCGTCATATTTAACGTGGTACACAAGGGCCAAACCAGTCATGTTAGTGGATGTGTTCCAACCCACATGAAATATGGAAGGAATTGTTTGTCTCCTCATTTGCATATTATGGGAACACGCAGCTAGCTGTGTAAGACCGGCTACTGAATGTTTAAAAAGAATCGGCGAAAAAAAGCAAATCACGAGGTTCAGGAGCCATGTTTGGCATGAATTGTGATATAGACCGATTCCTTCTTTTATTTTCTATTAGTACGATGCTGTAATGAGTTTAAGAATACAAATTCTATAGCGGATGCCCTATGCACGAGTAAAACATTTACATTTTATAACCTGTACTTTGACTTGCATCACCTTTTAAATGTTGCAATGTGTGTTTGCAAAGCCTGACATGGAAATCTCAGTCGTTAATGACAGTATGGAAGACATTCTAGGGAAAAAAAAGACAAATCAACTGGGAAGTGCCTTCTCCACATGTACTCGGGATATGTTCACACGCACAAAAACAATGTCATGCAAAGGGGAGCAAACACACCACACAGTAGTCCAGTGGTTGCCTGTTCACTTTTATTTTTTTTTTATACAAAATACAAAAATCCAAGTGCCACAATTTTTCAGTTGACACTAGTTCAAAAAGTACTCCATCATACACACATTTAAACAGCATGTCTAAGCTTTTAATCAACATTTTTTCTATCAGATGCATTTATATACATACATACATGTTGCCTTTATGCCTGTCCGAACACTCATGGTTGCCTCAAGAATTCACATGAATGTATTACGAAACCTTTTCGACAAGTGTTAGTGCTGCCATACAACTTTGTACGACTCCACAGAGTGGCTGCTTTTGTAATTATGAGTCAGTTACTTTTTCATGTTATGCTTTTGCTACTTTGTTTGTTTGTTTGTTTGTTTGTTTGTGTGTGTGTGTGTATACTGGCAATTGTGGACAGTGTTTTAATGATTTCTTAGTCCGCTGCTAATAAAAATCTCCTCAATATTGTCTAACAAGTGGTTGTGTTCAATGAACAGCTTAACTCGTCACTTGAAAACTGAAAATATTCTTAACCTTTGAGAAGTGTTCAACATGTCAAAACATTAAAATACATCAAGCATATTTGCAAAATGTTCTTAAAACTATTAAGAAACAACAAGAAATGAAATGTGCCTTATTGTGAACAAAAGGAAGTAAATTTGAGGTGTGTTTAAGTTGTAAGTGGATGTGTTTCTGCATATCGGCCTGCTCTTACATTGTGTACACTGATAATATTCCACTTCTGCTGTTTTTCTCCTTTAGCAATAACACGGGTAATACAGAGTACCTGTGCAGGACTTTTACAAACCTTGGACGGCGGTTTTTCCAAAGGAAGTGGAAAATGGGACGACCTTATATATATATATATAGCTTTGGAGTTGGGGCGTGTTGGTCTTAACATACATATTAGCAGTGGTTACTGCCAAATCTTAAATAGTTTTAAAATGGTCTTTAAGTGTCCATGCAGAGACATCCAAAAGCAAATAAGCTAGAGCAAATAACTTCCTGCCTCTTCACTGTCAGGTGAGGAGGACGGGTGTCTGCTGAAGGATATTAAGTTTGGAAGACATTTGCAGGTTTAGGCTGTTAAAAATCACAAGATCCCAACAACTCCACAACAACGTTAAAATTTTGTAAAAAATAACGAGGACATTTTAGGACGTTACAAGTGTGGTATTCCAAGCCCAGCCTATGAATGAGTTCAGACGTTTGTGGCTGTTGCCACATAGTGATGAAACCAAAGCAAGCAATTCCAAGGATAAGGTGCTTCTTCGTCCTTTTTGAGTACTCAATAGCTCGAGTCCTTAGTCTTGTATCGTTTCATTTGCAGCGGGGTTTCTGACACTCAAACAGTAGCGGGTAGACTTGCTCCACTGCTGTGGCCACGTTCTGGACATTTGGTCCTAAGCCATCCAGTGATGGTGTGAAAGCAGAAAAAGATCAGCAAAAATATATCAGGACAAAGAAAAACAACAGAACTGGAATAGAAGCTTTAAAAAAAAAAAAAAAAAAAAAGGCCGCCTTGGGTTTCAACTTTAGCCTGATAAACAGTGCACCACACGAAAGGAAGTACAAAAAACAATTTCGCTTGAGTAAAATTCTTGGAGGAATTGGGTTATTTACAAACCGCTTTCCTCATTGAAACAAGCTATAAAATGCTTTCATTTTACATGACCTCAATCCCTTAAGCCAATGTGCCTTCTTAGCTGTACATAAAAAGGGGTAAGATACTTAATGTGTCTGTGTGTGTTGAGCCTCATAAGGAGTGGGATACCTGTAACTGTGAGGCTGCCAGTTGAGAACACTTGTATAGTCGCCTTTAGATTTTTGATCCTGTATGTAGCAGCTGGGTGGAGCTCAGGTTCATAACTGTAAGTGGTAAAAAGTTTTTAGTACATGTGTACACATCGGAAAAAGTTATACCTACAGCTTTGTGAGTAACGGACATGATGCATGTTTAGATACCAGCCTATATTCTGTCAGATAGCATGTACAACAGTAATCCAAATCCAACAACTAGAGTACACACACACATACTTCTTCAGCCTGCTTGCTCCACTGTAGTGTCAGGTACATGCACTCAATGCGGTGAGGTTTACTCTAACCACTAGAGGTCATCCTCCACTAGCAAACATTAAACTTTTATTCCCATTCACCTTGCACATTATTGCTGCTCATGTCAGGACTTGAAATCACAGTTGTCACTATTTTCTTTCAATATGGTATCACACCATGAAGCTAATGAACCAAAGAAAACAGCATAAAGCAATAAGACTGTGGATAAACATATGCTACAGCTTGATCAGGATAGTTATAATGACGATGACAATGATAGCATTGATTTTAATTAATGTTGCAACAGTTGTGACTTAGCAGCACTGCATTACCTGGCAATAGGTCGGTTATTCTTCGTGAAGTTTATAAGATTGACTGCAAATGGCATGGAGCACACTGCCAGCACATTCACAACTTTGAAGGCTGAAAACCTCACCTGAACAGACAGCATAAACATATGAGACACGAAATACATGCATTTATGAGTTTACACTTCTTTTTATTTTAGGTCCAATAATTAAAGGAGAAATCCAGTTTAGGTTTTATGGCCTTAATGTAGATAACTGCCGTTTCAGGTAGTTTGAGCTTTGTAACACTGTGCGTTACCCTGCTAGTAACAACCATCAGAAGATGGGGACTCTGTGGTCTTAATAGTTGGGAAAACGCTCAGCTGCTGTGATTATTCTTACCTTGAAGCCTAGTTTCTGCAGACAGCGTGCTAACCTGCGAGCACCGAGCTTTGCCTCATCCTCACTTTAAAAAAAAATAAAAAAATAAAAAAAAAGAAGGAAGAGAAAAGAATGGATAAATGACAGCATAACTCAGTGAAATTAATTCCTTGGTATACAAACCATAATCAGAAACTAACATCTTTGAGTAACTGAGTAATACTTACAATCAAAACCTCTAAACTGGGCTAATACAGATGAGGACAGAATTATTATTTGTGCACATTCTAGTTTTACTTGGGCTGCTTATATTATTTGACTTTGCACAGAGAAATAAAAATATTTGACAAAAACTACCAGGGCCTCCCGACGCTAATTTTCAATTGCGTGGATGCTGCTGGATAACAGTCTCCAGTCATTAATTGTAGTTTTCAGCAAGCCCCACACACGTCTCCTGAGCAGTCTCAGCCCATTGTTCTTTAGCAAATCTCTCATGCTCCTTCAGATTTAATGGGCTGCTAGCATGGACCTTGGTCTTCAGTTTATTCTATAGATTTTCAATGATCTGCAAGTCAGGGCTTTGTGCAGGCCAGTCAGTAACGCTCACTTTGGTCTTCTGGAGGTAGTTCCACACCAGAAGCGATGTATGTTTTACATCGGTGTTGTGTTGGAAGACCAAGCAGCAACCCAGACCCAGTTTTGCTGCTGAATGCTTGAGGTTTTTTTTCAAAATCTTCGCATAGCTTTCTTATTTAGGATTCCTTTCACCGTCCCAGTTCCAGACACGTTGAAGCGTCACCACAGCACAGCACTCCCACCGCCGTGCTTCACTGTGGGGATGGCATTCTTCTTTCTCCAAACATAAACAGTGTGTCTCTGAGCTCTAGTGTGATCTCATCTGACCAAAAAATGCACTTTAAGTATGTATAATCCTTCTCCAGGTTGTTCTTAGCATGCTTCAGTTTGCCCTAAGATGTCTCTTCTGCAGAAGTAGAGCTTTTCTTGGTCTGCATCCTAGTGAGTGTCTTCTTTGTTACCACAATTCTTGACTTGGCTAAGTCAGTCACTAGTGTCTTTGGAGTTGGTCTTTAGACACATCCGTCACGACTTTTCTTTCCAGAGTGTTTGCAATCTTTTGCTTCCTACCTTTGCCACACTTGTGTAAGTACTCTGTGGCTCTCTTTGAATTTCTTGATGATATCCAATGTGATAACTTTGTATATTCATTTCCTGGTTTGTGAGCATAAACAATTATTTTTCTCAAGTCCGACCCGATTTCTTTTGAGTTTGGCATGATGCTTTCTCAAGTGACAGCTCAAACCCTTGTTGAAATTTCTACACTGCTGATAAATTGAAACATAGTTATACCAATTTAGTATTTAGTTTACTCTGTACTTTTAAATTAAATCAAAACTTTTAAATTTCATTCGGGGGACTAGTAATTCAGCTCTCATGTGAGATAAATGCTAACTGCATTAGTTGCATATGATGGGGGACGTAGCAGTACAGCCCCACAAATAAAGTAGCAAGACTTCTGAGACCAAAAGAAGCAAATAATTTGACATTTAGTTAGGTATAGGTGTGTATGCATGTTGCATTATGAGTGTCAGTCTACCTTGTTGCTCCAGTGCAGATGATTTTCCCTGAAGACCAGATTGAAGCAGTTATCATTGGTTTACGAAGCTTCATCAGGACTTTCTGAAAACAAAAAAAATAGAAGTCACAATTTCATGTCTCGGTTCTAACTGTTAACATGAATGCAGCATTCTCTAGTTTCATCAATAACAATACACTTACCCCTACTTCTGGCTTATAGATGACATTTGTTCCTTCTAAGGCAATGGTGCGGAGGTTGAGGTGACACCGAGTCCGAAAGGTTGCCACCACATTGGTGATAATAATATCAAGTGCCTCATCATTGCTTGAATCCATGGGGAAGTGTGTGGTGCAGCAAGAGGACCACAGAGGTTTTTCTTCTCACTTATTCATGAAAAATGCCACCCCTCACCATTATTGCACCGATGGGAAAGGAGACAAGATGGGCTAAAAAACAAACAAACAAAAAAAAACCCCAAATGAAGCCATTTTTCAAATATTTCTGAAATTTCAAATCAGAAATACTTCAAGGGGCATTGTACTACACGAATGAATATGTATTCATTCATTAAAAAAAAATATGTATTGCGGTGCCCGCTCTATATCAGAATTTTGCAGATGTATTTTGTGTTTGCTGAATTCATGAGTCCAGTTAGTATGTTAGTGTAAGTAAAAATAAAAAAAGTTATCACCTCAGTTGCACACCACCATCTAATTATCTCCTCGCCCGCAAGGTGTTCTCCTCCACTTGAAAGACTTGACTGTGTCTCAAAGCACGAATCACTCAGATATCTGCAAGAAAATATTATTTTGTCAATTATTATTCTTTTAGCTGAGCGTCCAGCTAATTTCCCGATAAACCGATACAGCCTAACACGTTAGCTACTTTCTACTGCTACTAACAACCAAGAAAGTAACAGCAAAATATGACCCTCGACGTCAATAATTCGTTACTTATAGACACGTTTAATGTATAGACCGTTGCTTTGTATTATGAACTGCGTTATAGCTCATGCAACTGATAAGCTTGTTTGAGGAAATGTTGCTAGCTAATCGGCAACTAATTCAACATAACTACATGCACTGAGTCGGTGTTTGCGCTAATAACTGCACTAATATGGGATTGTAAGAAAAACAAAGAGGTAACGACATTTCGCAACTGCTCAGCTAGCTAATGTTGTGAAGAGGTCTGTCCGTTAGCTAGCAACAAAGAAGAGTACACAGGCAGCAATGAATGAAAAGTTGTCAGCTATGCTAACTAGCAGACTAGCTGTCTAAAGCAAGTTAATGGCTGGTGTTTGTATCTTAAGAATCCAGCTACCGCTTTCGCTTTTTCTGTGATGTTATTCCAAAACACAAATAAGGCGGATAGTAATAAAATTTGTGGACAAACCCCTTCCTCCGCACACAAACGAGCAGTAACAAACACGACACCTTCCGCTTCTGTCTTACAAAATAAAGCCGCTCCTAGTGGGCGCTAAATTAACGTCAACTTCCGGATCGTAAAATAAAATATAATTTAAGCACTTCAAATGCCTATATATTTCTGTTGCGAAGTTGTACCTAGCTGCTTACATTTTTTAAAAAAAAAGAAATATAAATAATACTAACACTGCAAAACAACTGTGCAGCAATAATACAGTTTTTTTTTGAAACCATCAAAAAAAATGAAAAACAAAAATTTAATAAGAACTCCTAATACATAGCTTTGTGTGTGTGTGTGTGTGGGGGGGGGGTGTGTGAACACAGACAAGACAAAAATATTTGCTGTTGATCCAAACAGTCAGAGACAGAAACTTTTTCATGTTTATCATGAGCAAGTCAGGACCTTGGCATGATTTTGGATGGCGATCTTGGCTTTGATAGTCATAATAATAAGGTCACCAGAACTGCATTCTGCCACTTAAAAATATAGGAAAAATTTGAAAATTCTTACCTCAAACTGACTCTGAGAAAGTAGCCGATGCATTTATATCAAGAAGCTTAGACTACTGTAATGCTCTATGTGCAGTATTATCCAAATTATTAGTAGGATGACGTAAACTCATCTAGAATGCAGCAGCCAGAGTCCTGACATGCACATGGAAAGATTACACCAGTACTGAAGTCATTTTATTGGCTTCCAGTTCAATCCAGATTTACCACCAAAATACTGCTATTAGTTCTTTAACCAGTCAGTGACTTTAGCCCCCAGTACAAGTCTGACTTTCTCAGTGTCTATAACTCGATTAGACATCTCAGTCACCATGGATGGAGGTCTTTTAAATTCCCAGAATTAGATCCAAATGTGTTTAAGAGGCTTTTAGTTAGTGTGTGTGTTCTTTGATTTTGTGTCAGTTTGTTTGTTGGTTTTTAACTTGTATTCTATTTCTTTGTAAAGTTTTGTTTTGTTGTTTTTATTGCCGTATGATATTGTAGACCTACATGGATTTTGTTATCAAAAACATGATAATTACATGACCTTTTTCCCCTCTTTGAAAAGTTAAAGACAAGGTTGTTAGTACCTATACTGCTCCAGGTGACATGAATGTACTGAACCACTGAAAAAGCCTTAACAAAGCTCACTTTAACAGCACATGGAATCACAATCACCTATGACTAATAAAGCATAAAGCATAGTAATAAAGCATATCACAAATATTTAATATTTCATGACTGCCTACCCACCCTGCAATAGGCTGGGTTACAGCGCATACAAATGTACTGCCTACCCAGGCAGACTAACAATAAGATGTATGTTGTTTGGCACCACCTTGTGGAAGGTTGGCTTTCATAAGAAGGAAAATGAGGCAAATTTAATTTTCTGCTGCTGTCATTACTCCTTCTACTGTCATATGCCTGAGCTCAAAGCTTAATGCAGTTTAGCTTATTGCTTTTTCTGAAAGAAGTCTGAGTATTCAAAAGTGTAAGAAAGGGTTAGTGTGTTTGATCAACTGTTCAAACACACACATCCACACATGTGCAATAACACTAAGTGCAATACTCTTTTCTGGCATCGTTGTATTTTTACTCCGTTGTATACAGCATTTGTATTCTATTTTTATCCTATTGTATATTTTATTTTATTTTACTCTACTGTAGATAGTATTTTATTTTATTCTATTCTGTACAGTTGTGTACTGTATTTATTCTTATTATATTCTAATTTTTGCTACATAACTTTTGCACTATCAACTTCCTGCTGTGACAAAAAAATTTCCCACGTGTGGGAATAATAAAAGTTATCTTATCTTATCTTATCTTATCTTATCTTATCTTATCTTATCTTATCTTATCTTATCTTATCTTATCTTATCTTATCTAGTTGCTTATTCCATCAAGCCACATTCTGTGTTCACAAATTTGTCTTCCTAATCAAGCTCCTCTGCTAACATTACACTTAACAGGCTTATGGTGATCACCATTTCCAGACAACAGTGTGCAACCTTTGTCAGTTTCTATAATGTGTTGACATTTAAGACGTGCGGATTAGTGGCATCTCCGAGGATTGTGAGCAAATGTGGTCAGTAAACACTCCCCAGGGAATTCTGAACGGGATTACAAAAGCAGACTGAAGTTTGGAAAGTTTATGTTATCAATGAGAGCGTTTGCAGTCGCTCTTGTGACTCATGAATGAATTTAGTCAATGGATGCTGAGGTGCCTGCATGCTGTCGCATTCTGTGGGGACTTTGACCTTTAAGCAGACTGATAATTTATATATGAATATAGTTGGTCTGACTTGAGCTCTTTTTAATTTATTTTTTTACATTTTATAAACTTTGCACAATACAGCATAAATGTTAAACTGATAAGAACAACATATCATCTTTATGAGATAATGCATAAAGCAATCGCAGATTTCAAAGTTTCTGTGTGTACGTGTGCGCATGTGTGTTTGTTTGTGTGCTTTAATACCCATTGACTTATGACTTGCTTATGAACATGTGCGCATTGTGAGCCGTGGCCCAGCTTCTTCATCTTGGCTCGCTGCAAACACTTCTCCTTCCTGGCTTGCTCCCAAACAAAACAGCAAAATAACTTCTTTATGATTCAGCCTTGTTGTTATTGTTCTTCCTCCCTAGTTACCAAATTGTGTCTTCCCCTCCTCTCATTTAATCATACAAGTCTTCTCTCGGTGAAATATAGCCTTGTAATTCACATCCATCCCCGTATAAGAGGCTTGTTCAGATGTCCCGAGATGTTTACTATAAAGGTTCAGATTTAGAGCAGGTTAGGAAAGTCAGACCACTCGCATTGTCGTCGTGGATTCGCTTGTGTGTGTTGTGAGACAGCTGACGCAGGGCGCAGGAGTATGTTTACAATTTGTTGGGCCGCATATCACTGGGGCAGCCTCTTCCCAGGGGAACAATGCTCTTACTCTCATTAGGTCAGATGATATGGCATGTAAACGCACAGATGCAAGCACTTACGGTTTAAGAGATGCAAATATGTCTAAGAATAAATAGACGGTCCATCACTGAAACTGCTTTGTGTGTGCATGTCAAGGAGATAGTTACAAAGGGAAAGTGAAAGATAAATCTGTATTCCTGGGAATACATATGTTTGTGTGTGTGTGTGTATATATATATATGTATATATATATATATATATATATATATATATATATGTATGTATATGTATAACCCTATATGTATAACCCTCCAAAAGCAAAAAGTAGTATAGAAGGGTAATAATTCTGGTCAAGCATTTATTATTGGGTAGATAATATATTTCAGCTAACAAGGGTGAAAGTTGTTTGCGTATCCATAAATTCTCAAGCCCCAAGAGGTCTGTTTTCATCAGAATGCCCGGATGATCTGGACAGTTTGGTATTCTTTCAACTCAGTCACAAAAATCTCCTGGAAACATCCCACCAAAAAGTCTCTTCCTGCCTTCTAATGTCTAACAAATTTCTTTGAAAAACTTTACTTCCTTACGTTAGTGTCTTTTGCAGAGGGTGGGGGGGTGGGGGGGGGAGACCTCACTTTTCCCTGTAAACTGGGAGTGTTTGTTAGGACCCTGGAGTTCTGTTTATGTTGGGTGTGCATCACAGGCCCATTTCAAAAGGACTTAGAGAGCTTTTAAGAATGTTTGCAGGAGTGTTGCACAACTGAGATCAGCATTGGTTTGATGGCTTTGTGTGGAATGTTTACAGTAAGAAAAAGGTCTAAGTGATAAGCGCAAGGGGAAGGAGATGCAACAACAGCAACGCTTAAGTAACATGTGCGTAGGTGAATTTCCACTTTGACGCATGTATACTGTACCTCCGTGCCGGTGTACTGTATGTGTATGCTTGTGAGTAATGGTTTCTGTATGAGACAGAGATGAATAGTGTGCGAGTTCGCTCTGAAGAGGGAATCCAGTACTCTGGTAGTGCTGCTCTGGGGTCTCCCAGTGTAAACAGAGACGTGGGAACAACCAGGCCTGTTTATATCAGCTCCACTCTTTACTGGGACCAGTCAGCCAGGCATCAGGGGCACAGCCAACACACTGGTCTCAAGCGCATACACACTCATACAATTTATAGACGCCCTTATGTGAAATATTTGTACACAGGCTTGCTCGGAGAGAGATGTACACAATCCCTGACAAGCCCTAAATGCAGCAGGTGTTGTTGGAATCCATCACGTTTGACAGATTTTGCATGATTTGAGGAAAATCCTTCCTAACTTAACTAACAACAGGAATGCAGCAGTTGTCTTATTTGCTTTAAGGCAATGTTTTAATGTTTTCTACAGACACAATACTGCATCTTTTTATGCTCTTCTATAGAGTTCATATAATGAGGAGCTGATTTTTAACACTAAACAGTTGCAAATGTGTCAGCGGAGCCCAATTCCGCTCTCTGCTTATTCACCTAAATAATTGAGGAGAACTGTAGAGCAGAAAAGTCAGACAGAGCAAACTTTTACTGTCAATCACACAGCAAAAAAAAAAAAAAAGGTGGGGTGGGGGCTAAAAAGGGTATATATAAAGAAGTAAAAATCTTCTCTCCTCTCATCACAACTCCAGAGGACAGACAATCAGTCCAACACTCATCATGTCAGATTAACAGCTGTAACATTAACGCACCTGCAAAAATGTTACAGAGTCAGCCATGTTTAGACTAGTTTGGGAAAGGATGACATTACCATGAGCATTATCTGATGCAAGCCCACTCCTCAGAGAAAGCACCTGCTATTTTCGGATTAGAAGGGGAATAGTGCTGCAGCTGGTTCAGCATGAAATCCAAGTTTCTGAAGTAAAAAAAAAAGAAGTCAGGCACAGCAGTTTGACAGTTCTTGCCTTGCCCTTGTTTTCACATCATTAGCATGCAAATTCTGGTAATGATTTTTTTTTCTTAACTGTTTATCCAACTTAGGTTTGCAGGAGGCCAAAGCCTGTACGGAAGCTGATTTATAGTAGAGCGAGATATGGAGAACACTTCAGACAGGTCACCCGTCCATCACAGCCTGCCTTCAGTGGTGCAACATGAGAAATCAAGCGTAGCGTTAGCTGGAAACCTAACCTCAGCCGCAAATTGCAGCAGATCAGCTGATCTCAGCCCCAGCACGCATGAGCTGATGGCTCAGCTGGCATACATCTAAGTAACCAAGTAGCACGTAAGTGACACTGTTTAAGCTGCCTGGAGTTGCTGTGCATCAACGACCCGTGCTTGCCTGTCTCTTCCTTTCATTTTGTGTCATTGATGTCTAGCACTCTGTTCCCTACTAGGGTCGTCCAATCTCCAGCTTTCAATAGATACTATTAGATGGGTACGGAAGCATGCTATTCTGGCATTATGTTTCCAAGTGAAATGGTAAAGGTTCTCCCCAGACAGACTGATGCCTCCAAATGTCGATAACTTTAGATATAAACACCAACTTTCTTTTCATCTGCACATAAAATATTTTAAACATGTGTATAAGGGTTGAGTAATTAATTATGTGCAAAGTATGCCTAGAATTTTTTACAACAAACATCACGGACACTAATATGTTTACTAATTTCAGCTGCTCCTTATTTGCAAGGGGTCGGATATATGCTGGACCCCCTTCCTGACTCAACCTTTGAGGATTTGTGTTTCCTCCCAGAATCAAACCAGGGATCTTTCACTTGTTAGGCATCAAACTGTGGAGCCAGGCCTGTTTTATACATTTATATTTATGTGTAAAAGTGTGATACGTGTAGGAAATGTCAGTTTAAACTGATCCAAACTGCAGATCATTGAAGGCAAGACCTTTTATTTAAAGAAAAAGGGATTGGCTCACCTGTTAAAAAAATGCTTTGGAATGATAATTTAACAATAAGAAAGGCAGATTGCTTTTAAGGGCTTACCACTGACAAATATAAAAAGAAAGAAGTGGAGAACTAGGGACCGTTGGCCATTTTGTCAACACCTCAGACAGACAGCCAATGTTTGGATAGGGAATTGGTTGCTATAAGCTTTGAAGAGTGGCTTCTTCCTCTTTTTCTGCAAAACAGAGCACACTGAAAACAAACTGTTGTAAGAACATGAAGAAGTGTCCCTCAAATGCACCGAACAGTCACAGCTGGAAACCACGTGGGCTGGTCACAGAACGGGGGGGACAATCACCCCCGTGTGTGGTGTTACCCTTTATATACTGTGCATGTTAATCTATGTAAAAGCAGAGCACAGGTGCAATATTCATAGTCAACATTTTGGCCTTTCTTGCATGCGTGTTTTCAAGTGTGTGTGAGTTTAGGATCCTCCTAAACTTTCTGCTGGTAGAAGCCTAAATTTGAACGTAATGGAGGGGAGGGGTGGGGAGGTGTTGACACAGAAGGATGTTTTGGGGTGGCATTTGGGGAGCGAGTTGGGGTGAAGGTGTAGAATGATGTCAGGGGAAGGAGGGATATGTGATAAGGGGGGGGGGGGTTGTGTTTTAGTGGCAAAGATTCTGGGAGGATTGTTTGCACCGTGTGTGGTATTGTTGAGTTTTTTTGCAGATCTGCCCTTTTCTACTTGATCTGCTTTTGCACAGACTTGTATGTGTGACTGATAAAACAAAGCAGCAAAAAAAATAAAAATTCTCCCACTCGTTTATGAGCAACACACAAAAGGCATGCCCACGCACAGACACACAGAAATACACACACACACACACACTGATATCTAAATTAATGGTCTCCTTGGGGAGTCATCCAAAGGCCACGGGCGTTTGGGAGAAAAGATTCTTGGAAAAAGGCTTCATCATCAGAACATTCGCTCATTAGTATCCCCATCTCAGCTGTCCAGAGAGAGACAGAGGTACACTGAGGAATACACGGACAAGGTCATATACTTATCATGTTGAACAGGCATTTACTTTACAGTCTCTCGCAATGACATTAAGCAGCGAGTGACGAATCGCTACGGCACATGTGTAGCATACAAGCAGCGAATGGGTGCGAGCAGCAGATGCAGTTAAAGGGTATATTTAGTTCAAAGAGAGTCCAAAAACAGAAAGAAAGAATAGAAAGAATTCTCCCTGTGAGTTCGACTCCCTTTGTCTCCTCAAGCCTCGCTCTGTGCAGGAAGTCATTAAAGAGTAAGCCAATAAAGCCGTGTCAGATATATTGTGTTCCCAGTCCTCCACTAAGATATAAAATATTGGCGTCCCATTCTCATCAGACATGAAGATCAGCGTTTTACAGGCCCACAATGTCCTCCTTTGGAGTTCAGAAGGTTTACTGAAGTTATCAACTGCCTTGTTGTTGAGTTTCAACCTAATTGTTTCCGTTTTTTATTGAATGTGACTCATAAGAAAAGGGCGTCCTGGGTAATGAAAAGGTTCGCAGTGTGGGAAGGTTTATCTTCCCACACAAATATTCAGATTGGGGAATGATCAGATGTAAATTCTCAAAGAAAAATTCTCAAAATAAGCATGTTGGGTGAGCGTAATGTTTGTAAAGACTTAAAGTGGTACTCATTAATGTGCAGCCACTAGTGGTCAGGCCATAGTATGAAGGTAGGAAAGATGCATATGGCCCTCTATCCCAGCTTTTAAAGTCATTATGGATATTTCACACATTTGGCAACAGTAATGATCAGAGATGCATGTGCACTGATGTTAGGTGATGGCAGATGAAGGAGGAGAAATTTCAGGGTTTTTTTTTAAGTTTATGAAAGCTGAAGGTGGGGAAAAAAGTAGAAAGCAGCTCTGTGGGGGTGTAGAGAAGGGTCATTATAGCAATCCATTAAAATCTGACTTACATCCATCCATCTTTAAAGTCAGTTCAGTGATTTATTGGTCGAAAACTGAAAAGCCTCATAACTTAGAAACTATGATTCTTACAGAGTGTGGCATCAACTTATAGAAATTACTATATAAGTTTTAAAATATCATTTCACATTTGACCTCTGACCTCTCCTTCAAGGCTAATAGATTAATCTGAAGTGACAATATATACAGAGCTTTTTACAGCTAGTGCTTCCTCTTAACGCTTCATGATGTTCATGTTGCTATTTTTACTGTTAAAAAACTTCTTTGATCAATATTTTGCTCATGTATCTAAATGTAACCAGGCTACTTGTATCTAACTGGAACTGGTGCATCCCTTCTACTTACATATTCTGGATGTTCTGGATCCAAACCAGTATTTAGTGCTGTTTTACTGTATATTTGATAAATATATTCAGCGTTTTATTGCCAAAAATATCATGGGCTTCAGCTAGCCAGCAACCATTCATCTGCTGGATTTAAGTTGCTAGAAAGGTAGCATTCAGTGGTCTTATCAGAGATTTTTTTTGTTTTTGCTGGAAATGTCTGCACAGAGTTTAGGACCAGTACAATAAAATAAAAAAAAAGGCCAGGTTAAGATGATATAGAATTTTTAAATCGGGTTTTATATATTACAATGATATCTTAATAAAATTCTTCATAACACATTAAAACATGTCAGTTATTCCGATATACTGTTTACAGCAGTTCTCCTTTGCTGTCAAAAGTCTAAAAATCACACATTAGAGGTTTTAATTGCACTTTTTTCCCACCAAGTCGTGCATGTTCAGTTCATTTAATGTCACGATACCACCAAGAGAAAGAGTGAGTTTAATAAACGTTAGCATGTTATTCTCAGGGTTCCGTCTGCATGTGTGGGTGCTCGTCTGGAAGTTCAAACTGGCCATGGGGGAAGTGCTTGTGGTGATATACGGCATTTCTTTGTTCTCTGTTTGTCTCCCTTTTCCCCCTCATGCTCAGTTTTTAACATATTTGGACAAGTATTTTATATGTTATGCAAACAAAAAGGCTAGTTTGGAGGGAAAATAACCAGCCCCTGTTGCTTTTTCAGTTGATAAGGATGTCCACGCTGCTCCAAAACAAATATACAGCAGATGAGAATGTATCCATGTTTCCTTTTCATATTTCATAGATAGATAGATAGATAGATAGATAGATAGATAGATAGATAGATAGATAGATAGATAGATAGATAGATAGATAGAGTGGGAAAAGAAGTGGACAATGAGCAATAAAACATGATGGAGGGATAGAGAAGGAGGGAAAGGGGGGTAAGGAGGAGAGGCTTATCCAAACAGACCTGTGCCAGGTTATTTTTACGACTGTCCCATCAGCCATTATCTGCCTGCTTTGTTATGGTTAGAAATAAATACAGACATGGGCAATACCAAGGAGCAGTATATTTGTGTGTGGGCGTGTGCTGGATTTTGTGTGAATGATTTTGAGTCTGTGTAGTATTGTGTAGCTTCGTGAACTTACGTCAGTCTAGCTTTCTCTGGCTCTTCTCCACGGCGGCAGCCAGGAAAGAGGGAAGATAACCACAACAGTTTACTCCATTTCATCAGACGGTCTTCTGGCCATTTTGGCCTTAATGGACACAGAGCAGAACTCGCCTTTTTATCGTCTTGCTCAATAAAAATCGTAGGAGCATGAGACTCTGTTTCTAAGCTAAATAAATATCTGCGTATTGACTGAGCTGGTGAGAAGAGAGTCCGTGTGTTTGTGATAAGTGACAGAGAGGGGAATGTTCTGTGGGAAATGATTGCGAGTGACTTGTGGGAGAGAGAGGGCTTCAACATAGATACATGATATCATGATATTTGGCATCAGAGTCTCATCTGTAAGCGTTCCAAACACCTGTGTTTAAGGCGTGGAATCAAGATAAACGAGGGGCTTAAACTTAGACATACAGAAAAATGTGTGTGTGTGTCTGCTTTTATGCACTGTGTTTGAAAGATCTAGCGTTATGTGTATTTAAAAGCCACTTATTATTCGCTGCTTATTTAAACACGCATTTCACTTTTGTGCAAATGTGAATTCTGCATGCACAGAGACACGGCGTTTACACACACCTGCCGCCTTAGGGAAAGCCAGTGATCGTGTGTTTTCAGCGGGTGTGTATGATTTCTCACCCCATCTGGCCATGTGTGTGTGAGTGTGAGAGGAGCAGAGGTGACGGTGAGTTTGGAGCAGCAGAGAAATGATCTGCGGGGTTTATTATCTTTAATTAGCATCCAGGAGGAAAGAAATAGATAAGGGCCACCATTTAGCTGATGGATCTGCTCTTTGTTTATTCCCAAACCAAGAAAAAACACTGCTGTAAAAAAGCCCAGAAAATGGATTGAGGTGTCATCAGTACTGGTAAAGCCCAGATGCTTCAACTTATGTCTTTATTTAGGGTATTGTGGATGCATTGTCTTCAGTTATGATCACAAGAAGCTAAACCAGAGGGAAAATAATAATAATTAAAGACCGAAAAGCATTTTTTTAATGGTAAGGTTGTATTGACTTGACTGTATGGACGGTAACTTTCTAAAAACACCAACTTTAGCAAGTGAAGAAGATGGCAACTGTGTTGATGGCAACATTGCCAAAGTGCCCATAAGTAATACAGAAAGTACACCTCTGTCAATTCTTAGTTTTTATATATCAAAACATAATTTAATAAAATCATCTTGACCTTGGCAGGTCTTAATATACAACCTCAGTTTAATAACAACACATGCCATATTACACTATGTCATCATTTATTTAATAAAAACTCAGCCAAATGCAGAAGAGGTGTGTCAAAAACTAAGTACGCCACTTCTTCAGTCATTCTCTTGTAGAGCTGCTGCTGTGCCTGAGATCATTGCCCTGTTTCATTACCCAGTTTGGGTCCAGCTTCAGCTGTCAGACAGGCGACCTCACAGTTGAGTCTAGAATACTTTGGTATACAGAGGAGTTCATGGTCAAGTCAGTGACTGTAAAGTGTCCAGGTCCTGTGCTTGCAAAACAAGCCCAAACAATCACCCCTCCACCAGTGTGTTTGACAGTTTGTATGTTTGTGCTGATATGCTGGGTTTGGTTTTTGCGATGCGTAGTGCTGTGCATTGAGAATTTTTTTAAAAGTTTTAGAAGTCTTGTAGTTTTTTTCAAATGCAACTTAGCAAACATAAGCTGGAGGCTTTCTCTTGGAAACCCTTCCAAACAAACTGTATTATTTTTGTACTGTCATGAACTTTAACATGCTGATTGAGGCATGTAGAGTCTGAGATGTAGCTCTTGGGTTTTTTGCTATTCTTGTCTGAGCTGACCTTTGCTGGGATTTCCACTTCTGGGAAGATTGGCATGAAAAATCTTTCTCACAGTAAAATAACAAATTATTTGGAAATGCCCTTATTGACATGGATTGGTTCTGGCTTGAGGTTCCTCTGTTACCTGCCCACAGGTGGCCATGGGTGGGCCCTCCTCCGAGCTCCACCTGGTGGTGAAGCCTTCTCAGGTCCTGAGCCTTGTCTGACACACCTGCTTTCCATCCAATCAGTGAGTGGCTTTTAAGGACCAGCTAGAGCCAAAATTCTCCACCAGATTGTTATCGGTCAGTGAGCTTTGTTTTACCTTCTGTGCAAAGCTCTCCTCTGATTTCTAAGCTGGTCTTTGTTTTCTGAGAAGGGAACTTAGGAAAGTCACCTGCCTGCACTGGTGTCCATGGAACCTTGGTCAGCTCATTCCCCTCCTGCTGCTGCCTCTCAGGAAAACACCAAGTAAAGACCAAATACAATAAGGACATTTCAACCTCACAGTAGCTCTGGCTCTCACTGACCACTCTCTCTTCTCCCAACATACACACAGTCACCTGAACCGAGCCCTAAGAAAAATCCCAGTCATTTCCCCAGCCTCAAGTCGTTACTGCTTACTGTGACACCATTGTGTAAATTAACTTATTTGATTACACACTGTTAGTTGTTGGGTTGTGCTTTAGATTCCAAAACTTTGGCTTTTGACACTTAAAGTTTAACATTCCCCAGATTGAAGGGCATCGTCATTAAGATCATTGCTGTACCTTGGCGCTATAGTTGTACCAGCTGGTGCCTTTCCTAGGCTTTGGTTCTGTTAGCTGTCCCTCAGCTCCTGTGGTCCTCTGGGCTCCTCTTCCTGGCTGTCAGTGCTGTCTGGCCTTTGTTGGGTATTGTGGGCTCTGGTGGAGGCCTTTTTGCATGTTTCTAGCTGAAAACATTAGTGTCTGGTTTCGTATGGGCTTCCATCACCACCACTGTATCTGTTGGTGTTTGGGCTCTTGTTAGTCACGTGGTCTTGATGGGAGTCGGGGTTTTCTCACCGCATGAACCAACATACTGCCTTTACATAATTTCCCTTTTTTTTAGTTGCTTGAGTACTGTATTTGGCTTCTGTATTTCACTGTGGTGGATTTTGCCCTTTTGCATAGTAGATGGTGCTTGGGCAGTGTTGGTGAGGACTTTGAGCACATGTCTACACGCATGACTGGACAGGGACTTTCCTGAAGCACCCTGAAGAAAAAAAAAGGATCACTGCTGATGTCTTTCCTCCTTCACATTGTATTAACACACACTTGACTGCTGCAGACCAGCAAACTGCCAAATCTTCAGTGTTAATCGAAATGCTCACACTTACTGATGATCAGCTGATGAATTTCATTTGACTATCAGCACCTGGCTGCTACTTACCGTCTTTATTTCTATGGTAAGGGTGTCACAGTGCGTTGCGCTGGTGTGTTAGTCAGAGCAGGGCCCAAGAGCAGACATAGGCAAGGAGACATGACACACATTAACCCAATGACAGGACAGGGGAAGTGAAACTAAATGCAATGAACAAAGAACAGAGGACTCTTTCAAAATAAAACAGGAAACATGATGAGACAGACCAAACAACACGGGCTTGACAACATGAGACGTGGAACACAAAGGGCAAATAAGCCTAAGATCCAGGGGAAGGGGAAATGAGGAGATCCAATAAACAGAACTAAGGCTGAACAACTTAGGGGTTTAAGAGAGCTAGATGAGCTTAACCCAAACAATAAATGACAAAAAACAAAGAATCAAGTTCTAACTAATAATGCAAAAACAAGAACTTAACATTTCCCCATACTAAAAACAGAAATACACAATATATAATGAACTCAAAATGCTGGGTCACAGACCCAGCCATGACAAAGGGTGTATTTAGATTTTGTTAAACTAATATTAACACAGTGTCATATGCCGTGTTTCATTGTTCATCTGAGGTAGTATCAACCTCATTTCAAGGAATGCTTCCTTGTCCACTGATTCATGTGAAGCCTCTGACCCTCACAGACTCACTCACACACTTCTCACCTCTTAAGATGCAGACTTCTGCTATCAAATAAATAAGCTAGAAAGTAAATATGCATTAAACAGCTGGACTACAGCTGACACACCACGGTGACGGAGACCGTTTGCCTATACTTGTGTGTGTGTGTTTGAAAAAGAGTGCTTCATAAGCAATAACACTTCTCTGGAATATTAGCAGCAGGAGAGAAAATTAAGATTTGTTTAACATTTCAATAGTTTTTCACAGAAGGGGAACGCATGAAATCATCGCAATAGTTAATAAATCACACACAAAGAAAGGTTACAATCCTGAAAATAACATCTTATCAACAAGGGGAAAAGGAGAAAAGGGAGTATAAGTAAAATCCCAGCTTTCTCCACTTCCAGGCAGCAAGTCAAAATGTTAAGAAAGAAAAATGAAACAGCAACTTAACGTACTAGGAGAATAAACAGCAAAGTCACTGCTTTGACATGATAACATGCATGACAAGCTAAAAGGTCTAGAAGGGCAGCATCTCACGCTTTGTATTCAGATGGCCTGTGATTGGCTGGTCAAGAGGTCACATATAGCAGAAGACGCCAGTCACAGGCAGGAATTGAAATGGGAGCAATTACAAATGCTTTATCTCTCCAGTTTATCAAATTGTAGCACCACGGGTAATAAAATATGTCATGACAAAGAATGATTAAGATTATGTTTTTTGTAAATGTTCTTTGAACAGCATAATCTTCACCCGACTCTCCTGATCGCACAGACATGACAAAATCTCAAAATCAGTGATCACTTAGAAGCGATCGGCTTCTAGGGAGTCGTAGTTAACATTTCCCTCCAACACATTTCATCTACAGAAGCTTGGACGTTTAGCTTTTTATAAAGGAACCAGATATTTTGCAACACAGTTGTTAATCCCTTGGACTGATTTAAATAGGAGAGCTGCTTCAGCTCTGAGTCACCTAACATTTTCCATGGGAAAAAAGATCCTCACAGTTTACAAATCTATAGCACGAGGGATCTGAAATCACTAACTCGGTTTCTGTTTATTCTTTATCTCTAACATTCCTGCCACTCAAGAGGTGTCATATGTGATGTAGATATGTAAAACATTTCTTTTTTTCAAACACATTCCCATAACCCCATTCATTTCCTGTAATTTTTCAACACTGACTGTTCTGTCAGTTTCCAAGAAAGTGGCAATAAATCTCATTTTTGGTTACATTTACACTTTCGTTCATGAATGTGGCTTGCCAGCATCTTTATTTATTTTTATTTATCTTCATTTTTATGTAAATAAAACCTGTCATAATTTTGGATGGAAAACAGAAGGTGTACATTATCCTACATTACACCTTGCTAGGTTGTTGGAGCCTCTGTTGTGTTTACAAATGCAATAATTATTCATAGCACAGATTCAACAAGGTGTTAAGAGATTTTGTTCCACATTGACATGATAGCATCACACAGCTGCTGTGGAACTGTGAGCTACGCATCCATTATCTCTTGTTCTACGGCATCCTAAAGGTGCTCTATTGGGAACTGTCGAGGGCACTCAAGTACAATGAATTCATTATCATGTTCAAGAAACCAGTTTGAGATAATCTCTGCTTTGTTACTAAGGGGCCCAAAGTATGCCAGGAAATTATCCCCCCGCAGCATTACAGCACCAGCAGCAGACTGAAGTGTTGATACAAGGCAGGATGGATCCATTTTTCATGTTCTTTACACCAATTTCTGACCCTTCCATCTAAATTCTGCAGCAGAAACAGACTTGTCGGACCAGCCAACATTTTTTTTCAGTCGACTATTGTCCAGTGTTGGTTAGCCAGTGCAAACTTAAGCTTCAGTTTCCTGTTCTTAGCTCACAGAAGTGCCACGCGGTGTGGTCTACTGCTGCTTTAGCCCATCTGCCTCAAGGTTTAAAGCGTTGTGCATTTCAGAGATGCTCTTCTGCATATCTTAGTTGCACCGAGTGGTTATTTGTCTTACTGTTGCCTTCCTATCAGCTTGAAGCAGTCTGGCTATTCTCCTCTGACCTTTAGAATCAGTAAAGGCATTTTTCACCCAGAGAACTGCCGCTCACTTGATATTTTCTCTTTTTCAAACCATTCTCTATAAACCCCAGAGATGATTGTGTGTGAAAATACCAGTAGATCAGCAGTTTATGAAATATTCAGAGCAGCCTATCTGGCACCAAACCTTTCTTCCCCATTCTGACACTCAGTTTGAACTTCAACAGGTTGTCTTGACCATGTTTACATGCCTAAATGCACTCATTTGCTTACATATGATTAGCTGTTTAGATAATTACATTAATCAGCAGTCGAAATTCTTTATCTGAATTTCAGGAGTGGGACATAGCTCACATGTTTCCCTTCCAGTTTTTGTGACTACATGTCGTCTTCCTGCACTTTTCACTGTTTGCTCTCATTTTTGTGTCCCATCTGCCCTTCCATTTTTCTCAATTCTCACACCTCTCATTAGTAATTGTGGATCTGATCAACCAAGGAGATTCACTTCCTCAAACTGCAGACTGAGGCCTAAGTCTATCCTTTTTTTCTATGCTTTTTCCAGGTGCCATTCTCTCTCAAGAAGAGAATGGCACCTGAATTCTCAAGTCCAACTGCTAGTGAACAAGGCAGAAAGTGTATTATATTTATCATATTTATTACAGTTAAAGTTATGAAGTGCTAACAGCCCAATGCTTTAGTCTGTTTAACAACTTTTTTTTAGATTTATTTTCATGCTGAACTTTTACACAACGTGCTGCGGCAGTTTCATCAGAGAAGTATGCAGGAACACACTGAGCATTAGGTGTGATCATCCAATAATTTGAAACCACAGAGATCAGCACACATCTGTTTGTGATTAAAGGTACGGAGCTGTTGTGTCTGTCCTCTGCTTCTAAGTGGGATTGTCTGTGAGCTGCACCGGAGCTTGGGTCACATTCACAAGTACACAAACAAACACGTGCGTGCACTAATGAGCTTACACACACTCTTGTCTGCTTCCTGCCCGGGGACTTGGGGTTCAGAGGTTGTCAGGGGTCTCTCGAGATTTGATCTGAGCTCTATGTGTGTGTGTGTGTGTGTGTGTGCGTGTGTGTGTGTGTGTGCACACGCGAGTATGTGTCAGGGCCATGCTTATCACATCTCACATTTCGCCTCTTAATCATCTCCAGTTAGCCTCCGGTAGCATTATGTCTGTGTCCCGTGGGACAATTAATAGACACACTCGCACAAAAACTGATTAGGGTGAAATGAAGTGTGAGAAGGTGCTGCTGAGGTTTGTTCATTTTAACACAAATACACAGACAGATGCCATCCAGACTGTGATATTACAAATGACTGGATAAAACACAGACCGGCAGATTTTGTAATTTTTTTTGCTTTTCTTTCCATTTTTCCCCTTTTCGAATCCAATTTTTCTGTCATGACCACAACTGATGGCTTTTCATGTTTATATTACAAGAGTGCATGAGATTTGTTGATGTTAATTTAATGCCTTGCTTTATGCTGGTGTACGAGAGTTTGTGCAAGAGGGTGCGCGTCAGAGATTCTTCATATAAGTCAGATGTGCAATGTTTGTACAAGTTCCCTCGTTGTCCATCTGATTCACCCCTATAGGGATGTATCAGCAGCACAGCCAGGGAGGAGCCTCGATGTGGATACGGTGGGGATGACAGTTCCTCATGGGTTCTGGAGGGAGAGACTGGAAGGAAGCAGTCAGGGAGGATAGGGATATGTGTAATGTCTTTGCCCAGGAAGCCAGAAGTTTTCCTGCAACTGGGGCAGTCAACACATCCCTGGCTATCAGCAGCTCTGGATGGTTTATCCGGCGATATCGGCAGGTTATGTGGGTGTATCTCACTCAAGCCTGGAGTTTGTTCATGCAGACAAGAGCGGGCTGACACCCCCCCCCCTCCACCGAGTGCAGAGAAATACATATATATGAAAAAACACGCACAGCATTCATGAAGAAGTTTGGGCATGTTTTGCCTGATTGTGTGGCCTCTTCAGGGACTGCTCCTATCTCTCTTCCTGGGGTCTGATAGTACTCAGTCTCCCTTTGCACCACGAGCTCCAGCAATCGCCAGTGAATGCCACAAAAAGTGTGTCTGTGTGAATCAGTGGTCTGTGCAACTATGATCTAACCAGGCTGCCTAGACAGAAGAGATATGATGGTGAGATCATTTGCAAGAGTAAGAAAAAAAAGAGATGAAGTTTTCAGAATAAAGACCAATAAGATAAAAATGCATCTGCATCTGCAGCATCCGCAAGGAGGTATGTTGATAATAAATAAAACACACATACTCAGTGAAAAGATTTCCCCCCCTTTGTAACAACCCAGGAATTTGTTCACATTGTTTAAAAATGCTACAAAAACTTCTACAGATACACACCTGTCGCTTCCCCCTGAGTAATGAGGAGGAAGAAGATCAAAGCACAAAAAACCTGATCCAGCCAATAAGAGCGCACCACTGTTTATCATCCCTCTCCTTCATCACCCTTTGTGTTAACAACAGCCTGACTAATCAGGTGTGAATAATACCAGCGACGGCCCAGCTTTGCACTTAATTAGGTGTGTGTAATGATATTTCTGACATTACATCTCTTTTTATTCAGAGATCAGTGGGAGATTAGTCTGGCACGGCTCTATACAAAGAGTTTGTTTTGAATAAGCTGCACTTTTGGAACACACGAACGCCAATCATCACAAAATTCTTCCATTTATTCTCAAATATCATTGCTTTGTTTTAAACTTTGCAGTACCAGACACATTTCATATAGATAAATAATAAAAGATTAGTTCCATGCCTTTAAGTATTGGTATTATTGGACCAGTTGTGAATTGTTTTGGGGGGTTTTGCCTCACACAAATCTAGTAGAATTTCTTCTTTACTAATTAAAGAAAAATAAACGTACTCTTAATTTGCTCTTATGAAGAACACAGGGAACATGAAATCATGAGGACATATATAATTAGTTGTAGAGTGTAGAATGAGAAGATACACAAAAGGAACATCATAAAAACACAAAGTGTGTAATTATACAAAACACCAACAGCAACATATAAGCATATCTAAAAGCAAACAAACAAAAAAACCCACAGAAATACCAAAAGAGTGTCAAAGTGCTAATTAAAATCCAAGTATGTGTCTGCACATTGCTCTGTTCTACTAGTCTAAAAACACTGGAACTGAGCACTGGAGGCTGGCATAAGACTGTTTGTTGTCACACTCAAGCACTCCTGAGACTTGCATTTGGTATTTGTTTGTTTAGACTTTCTTTCTGAACTCATACCTGCTCTGTATGAGCTCAAATTCTTTCAGTTTCATGACCTTTATAGCTGGCAAACCTGCTTTTCTGTTACACTGTTTGGTAATGAACACCCAGAATCTACAGTCCATGGATGAATGAGTTTGTTTGTAAACTATCAATATGATATGATTGCTTTTTTGATGATTTGCCTTATATCTTCAGTCATCTAAAAAAAAAATCCCATTAATTATAATTATTAGTGTGGCTTATGAGGTAACGTACCACAACATCCTTTATATATAAAGGACATATATACAGTTATGTCTAAAAAAAGTTATGATAGTCCTGTGATAAACGAAACACTAAATAATAATAATAAATAAATAATCTGAAGTGTATTTTTCTTTATAATTTACCAGTCTCTCACATTGTTGTGGAAGAATTTTTGCCTTCTTTAGAACTTGCTTCAGTTTCTCAAGGCTTGTTGGCATTAATTTATGGAACATTAACAAATGCCTGAATGCTCCAGACCAGATTGATTTTAAAACATTACTCACACATGCTGATCAGATATTGGCTCTTTTCCACAGCTTGTCTTTTATCCTGTTTTACTTGCATCACTCCAACCAGCTGCTCGAGGGTTCTTCCCTTTTAAAGGGAGTTTTTCCTTCCCACTGTCACCAAGTTTTTGCTCACAGCAGGTCATTTGATTGTTGGGGTTTTCTCTGCACTATTGTAACGTATTTACCTCACAATATAAAGCTCTGAGATGACTGGTGTTGTGATTTGGCGCTCTATAAATCAAATCAAATCAAATCAAATCAAATGAATCATTAATTTGATTAGCAGCAGCTGGCTGTTACGTGCCCTCTTTATTCCTATGGAAGCAGTCAAGGTGTACTTAGTCCTGTGAAAACTTTCTTTTTCCAACTGTACTTATCAGCTTTACTTGTGTTATCCATATTCAAGCTGCGCTATAGAATTAAGGCTGAGTACTACTTTGTGGGAAAAAAGGGTATTGGTTTTTGATCTAGTTTGGCTGCATCTTGACTTTATTTGTTTTGGCTAAACTGAACTCACCAGACCTGAAACAGCAGCAGTGAGTGGAGTCAGGCGTGAGCACAGACAGAGATGGAGGACAAATCTTGGTAAAAGAGATGAAGAAGTAGGAAGGGGAACAAATGGCTTCTGTGGTGCATTGGGGTCTGCAATCTCTGCCCTGTTAGAAGATCAAACCACATAGCCTTTCACCCTAACTGCACACACACTCATCTAAACTGTACCACTGTGTGAGACAGAAAACCGAACAGGACTTTTCTCCTTCTCTGTGTTTATAAACTGTAACCTCAATCACAGTGACAGAGACCAGACGTCTGAAGCCCAGCATGGTCCCATTCTGTAATATACTGCCCAGTGCACAGTCAGAGTGTGCATACATACACACACAGACAGACTGGGGTGCAAGTCATAGTCATAGGTTTCAGCAGAGGTTAGAAAAGTGTAAGCTGTAGTAGAAAACATGCAAACACACTCGAACTGCAGCTGCATCATGTCTCACTTATTTCCGGCACACTGCTCTCGGCACCCAGGCCAGCTGAAGTTAAAGATGCAACATTTTTATTAACTATGTGTAGATGTTTCCAGGGTAGAGAAATCACTGCGTTTCCCATTTCACTTACAGCCTGTGAAACAGTCCCTATGCAAAATTGTGATTTTCTTTGAAATCTGCAGCTTCTTACTCACATCTGTTTGTGCTTCTACTAAAAGGTTTTTTTTGTTATCGACCTCAGTCTGTCCAACTCTAACACGACTTGTTCTTTTATCCTTAACCTGCTGCACGCAACGCACCTTTCAAGACAGGAACACGATATTGTCCAAAATCACCAGATTGAATTAAATTTTGCTTTAAATCCACAAGTTTGTTTCATGTACTTTTGTTTTTTAAACTCACCTATTTCAGCTATCTCAAGGCTGAAAGATTTTATTATTTTATATATAATATGTTAACAAATGCTGCTGTACTCACACTGGATATGTCCATCATCATCAGTTACAAAATTCAGGTGCTATCCTTAGCCTTTAAGCATCCAGCGGGTCTCACGTGACCTCTGTCTAGGGATAGGACTACAGTTAGAGTTAGGGCTGGGTTTCATTTTAACCACATACTCAACTTTTCAGAAACCAGAAGATCTTTCCTTTTAAGTAAAGTCTCATATAATAATTTTTGCAGGTAAACGAATTTCCATTTGCATTTTCAGTGAGTTAAAATTTCTATTACAGTGAGACTCTAATCTTACCCCTAACAGCAAACAGGTAGCCAGTAACCTGATGGATGTTAAAAGGTAATTTAGAACCGCTTTTTTCAGATAACTGCAATTATACAACTAACACTAAATGATTTAAACTATTTAAATGTTGGATATAGCATGTATGACTGTGCAAATGCCTTCTATATAGGCACAACATTATGTTCACATCAGGCCTGATTATTTCCAGACCTGTTGAATTAAGAAATCAGGTAAATAGAACCTGTCTGACAAAACAAAGGTAAAAGATCTCAAAAAGCAACACGTCATGACACGATCTTAAGAAATTCAAAAACATCTGAGAAACAAAGTCATTTACAATGATCAGTCTGAAAAGGGGTCAAAGCCATTTCTAAGGCTTTTTGACCCCAGTGAACCACACTGAAAGCCATTATCTACAATTCGAGAAAACCAGAAAACCAAACACTTTCTAGAGTAACTAGTCCAAGAATGCACTGATGACTTTACAAGATGACACAACAGAACCCAGTACAAGATCTAAAGAACTGCGGAACTCACCCGACTCAGTTAAGGTCAGAGTTCATAATTCAACAATAAGAAAGAGACTGGGCAAAAATGGCATCCATGGGAGAATTTCAAGGTGAAGACCACTGCTGACCAAAAAGAACTCAAAGACTTACATTTGCCCAAAAACCCCCCCCCCCCCCCCCCCCCCCCCCCCCCAAAAAAAAAAAAACAGAAAACAACAAAAACATCTTGATGATCTCCAAGACTATTTGGAAAAATATTCTGTGGATTGACAAGAAAAAAGTTGAACTTTTTGGAAGGTTTGAGTCCAGTCACATCTCCATAAAAGTAACACAGGATTTCATAACAGGAACATCATACCAACAGTACTACCACACTACCATGGTGGTGGTAGTGTGATGATCTGGGGCTGCTTTGCAGCTGCAGGACCTGGATGACTTGCTGTAATTGATGGAACCATGAATTCTACTCTGTAAGAAAATGCTGTCTGACCATCAGTCTATGCACACTTGGGTTATGCAGCAGAACGATGGTTTAAAATGCCAGCAAATCATGTCTGAATAGTTAAAATAAGACAAAATTTGGAATGGCCTAGTCAATGCCGGACTTAAATCTTATTGAGATGCTTTGTTATGACTTTACAGCAATTCATGCTCAAAAACCCTCTGAATTAAAACAACTCTCAAAGAAGAGTGTGTCAAAATGTCCCTCAAAAAAAAAGAGGGACAAAAGGACCCCACAGAGGTCCTTTTGTCCCTCTGTGGGGGGATACTCCCACTAGGTTTATATCTGGGACTCTCCACCATTTGACCTTAGAACTGAAGAAGCTTCTCGGATGAGAGGTGAAACGTCTTCAAGTAACTTAAAGAAGTCCAGACGCTTTTCTTTGCAAGCTCCTTTGACTACGATGACCTGGATGACTGAGAACCTTCACAGACAATTTCCTATATCCAATATTAAAATTTGTTTGATGATCTGAAACATTTAAGTGTGACAAATATGCAAAAAAAAAAAAAACAACCCACAGAAATCTGGATGGGGACAAATACTTTTTCACTGCACTTTAACACAGATAAAGTGGACAATGATTTATTTTTAACTTCACTGATTCCACAAACCATTTACCACAGATGCACACACTTGTACAGATAAGTGTACTTGCATACCAGAGACCATTACAGTCCAGCTCCCTCACACTATAAGGACAAGACTTCCAGGTCATTAACCTACACTGTGACAGAATATCAGTCTTATTCTAGAAAATCGCTGTTTTCCTTCCCCCGGATGTTCCTGTCACTGAATATCAAAGGATTGCAGTCTTGTCTTGTTGAAATATAATATGATATTTCCACTCCCATAAGCATGTTCATAATTCTCTCTTATTGCTCAGTTTGTCCACAACATCCTTTTGCCCTGCTTTCTCCTCTCCCTGCTGTATCTTTGCACTCTCTGCAACCTCTCATTTAATTATTTTTCTTTGATTTTCTTTTTTAGGAACGCTTGAACTGAGGTGCATATGCATGTGTGTGGTGTGTGTGTGTGTGTGTCTGTGTTTGGTGGGAGTATAGCTGTGATAAGGGACAGGGAACTGGTGTGCTAAGACTTAGATGGATGATGTTTTTCTCGCCCTAAGCCTCACTCCAGAGTTATAGTTTCTCCCCTTACAGCTATATCAACCAGCTAGTTTCTTTTTTTTTTTCATTCAGCCCCTTTGAGTCACAAAAACATGAGCATGGACTGTAAACACAACAGTGTTTTTGCTTTATTCCACGATTCCTTTCGATTTCATTTGTCAGTTGTTTTGCACCAACATACCGTGCCTTAAGGTTTTTCGCCTTTTTAAGGAAACACACACAAGGTTTGAAACCTGAGTAAAGAAATCAAAAGAGAAACATGTTTTAGTGAAACTAAAGCCACACTTATTCATCTTTGCTCTGTAAAAAAACTGAAATGAGGTGAAAAAAATAATCTCTATTGTCATTGCTCACTGATCACTTCATGTCACTGCATAGACGCTAATCAAGCAATAATGACATCAGACTCTTTTTCAGTAAACGATAAATTTTTCTGATGCTGTGAAATACTGATAATGTCAGGTTAATGCTATAGCTTGCAGTGCATTTTCCTCTAAACCATCTGTCTTGACTTTGTGCCAGACAAAATGACACTGAAATAAAACCTATTTCATCATGTTTGATTAACACTTGCAGCAGTGTTAGATAAACTGCTGCCTCAAGGGGGGGAAGCACAATGTCATGGTGCCCGAACATATCTTTACATGCACACCGTGAATAAAACTTGTGCTTTCCAGAGGCAACTTCTATGACAAAAAGTGTAGACATCATAGTATATGAACATGATGGCTTGTGTAGTCTCTCAATGAGGGTTCAGTTACACCTCTACATTTGTATGGGTGGGGTAGCACAGTGGACTCTGAAACAGCTTCTTCTTCACTCACCTCCATGTGTTTATAAACCACTTTGAATTCAGTCATTAGCTATTATTAATCTCTGGCTCTCTTCCACAGTGTGTCTCTTCCTGTGTTTCTCCCCTCACCCCCATCTGGTGACAGCAGATGGCTGCACCTTCCTGTTAAAAAGGAGTTTTTCCTTCCCACTGCCACCAAGTGCTCAGCATATTGTGCAGTTATACTTTGCCCTGTAAAAACAAAGACAGGAATATCATGGATTTTCATTTCCACCTACATATTCTGTTAATTAAAAGTTTTGGACAAATTGCATATAATGAAATGAACACATGGAACATTTTAAAATTTAGTTTAAGTTTCACCTCATTAGTATCTGTTTGGACAACAGTATCTATCTATCTGATCCAATTCATGTTACAAGTCAAAACACTCATTGTCTTGGTCATTGTATTTTCTTCTGTTTCTCTTTTATGATTTTCAAATGACATTTTTAGCATTTGCTGTTTTTTTTAACACACTGTTGTCTTAAACATGTAACAGAGGTGTTCTTGTGCATGAGGAGAGAGAGAGACAGATGATAATGACACACAGGATCAGATGTCCCCCTCGGTGGCCCTCGGAACAACATCTGGAACCCGTCCCTGCCTGGTGACATCACACAACCAGCCTAACCTTTGGCCCCAAACCAGCTAATTAGCAGCATGTCCCTCCATAAGTGCCAGGGTCCCCACTCTTTCCATCTTTCTCACTGCCCCCTCTCCACCTGTTGCCTCATGTCACTGTGAGTATGAGTGAGGCTCCGAGAGGGCAAAATGCTCACTGAAAGGCTCTCCTAAACACTTACAGGACCTTTATTTGTTATTATTATTAAGAAGAACGGAATGCCCACTCACCACATAGGGTTTCTCTGCCTTATAGGCCACATGTGAATTTAAGTAAGAGTACAAATTATATTTATGACAGTGTTACATCAGGGCCTGTGTTTTATCGACACACAGGACAGAGAAAAAAAGGTTTTCGTGAGCTATTTTTGTTCGACTCCCTTTCCCTCTCTCTCGCACTCTCTGTTTCTCTCTGGTGGATCCATGTATCTCAGAGGTGATCATCAATCTAACAGACTCTATTATTACTTTTCAACTAAGTGCTTTGATTTCCAGCCCACCCAGAAGATTAAACCCCCTTCTTCCTCTCTTCCCTCTCCCTCCTTTCCCCCCACTTATCTTTTTTTTCTCTTTGCTCTACTTTCTTACTCATTTCCTTACATCTGTCCTGTATTTCTTCCCAAAGAGCTTTGTTCTTCCTCTATCCTTTTTAAGGCTTTTCCACTTGAAGAAGTGCAGCCCAGCCAAAATGGAAGGATTTCACTGTGTGTTTTTTTATTGATAAATTAGATAATACCCGTTTGGATGCACTGTGACACCGGAAGCTATGGGGCTAAAGGTCAGCTCTCAGGAGACACACCTCTTTTCCTCGCACACTTCAGCTGTGTAGCCAACGGATCTGCTCACACAAACACGAACCCACAAACACAATCCCGCATCCCAGGAGGAAAGACCTGAAGCTTCATGCAAACTCGTCATATTTCAGCGTAATGATGAACAGTTTAAACAAAAAAAGCAAGCGAACAGGAAGCATGGGATTATCAGTAATGTGCCCCACCAGAGCTCCAGAGACCTCTGTTGTTTGGACTTGGGCCTGAGTGGGCCAGTGCATGGAGCATCAGTGTGGAATGATGTGGAAGGCCAAACAGGGGATTGTGGGTGCCAGGTATCTATTACATCAGAGGGGACTGAGGCGCCAGTTTGCCATTTGAGACGTGACACCACTCCAAAAACCCCACACCCACTGTCCTTGCACTTTATTCTGTTAACTGGCAAGATGTGCTGAAAGTTATGTGGACACTGTGAGCGGAACTGGCTAAACTGTGATCCTTTTGGAGCTGGATTGCAATTATTTTGCACAAATCTAATTTCCTAATTCATTATTCAATGAAATAAAAAATAAAAAGACTACCTTTTCTTGTAATTAAGAGACAACATATCACTACACAGATTACATTTGTATTTTGCTAATGGTTAGTTCATTTCCAGTTTCTAAGAATGCACGTCTTTATTCATGTTGCAACTAATGCATTAAAAAATATTTTTTATTAATCACTTTATTGTGAACCCTACTTCAGGCTGCATAGTTTAAGGAGTGCAGTCGTGTGCTGTGATCACTGTAACTACATAATTTGGAGGTCTCAAGCAAGACAAAGGTTAACTTAAAATACAGTAGATGTACAGAACTGATTGGTGGGCCATGCATGTAGTTGCCAATGTAATTTTTCAGTAATTATGACAAAAAGTTCAAGAAAGAAAGAAAGAAATTCTATGTATAAATGCACCTGTCTCTCTTTTTTTTATGAGGAAATCACATGTTCCGGTTGAACAGTGATTAAAATAAAACACATGTCCTACATCTTGGGCTCATCCAGGGTCCCTTGGGATCCTCGAAACCTTTGGGGAGCCAGCAAGAAAGATCAGTACCGCTGTCTCCTCCCAGCATGTGGCAACGCCCTCTCTGGTCACAAAGATAAAAAAGTCTGTTCCTTTCTGCACAGTTAGTTGTTCATGAACATCCAGCGCACATCCTGTTCAATCGTGTCCAGCCGAAGAATTCTGCTCCCATGTTTTGAGCCCGCTTCAGTGGGAATACGGTACTAATATGTCCACCGGGTCTCTCAGCGATGTCGACGACGAGCTCCTGGACGGCATCCTGAAGTTTGGTTCCTCCGGTAAAGATTCCAACGAGAGCACGGAGGAGAGCTCAAACTGCGAGGGCTCATGCGCAAACGAGGAACGGAGAGAAACGCCCGGCAAAAAACGGAAGACAACGTCCAGGAAAACGGCGCCCAAGGGTGTGGCACAACAGGAGGGCAAGCAGGTGCAGAGGAACGCGGCCAACGCCCGGGAAAGAGCCAGGATGAGAGTCCTGTCCAAAGCCTTCTCCCGGCTTAAGACCTCCTTACCCTGGGTACCACCGGATACCAAGCTCTCCAAACTGGACACACTGCGCCTGGCGTCTAGCTACATAGCGCACCTCCGACAGATACTGGCCAACGACAAATACGAAAATGGATATATCCACCCTGTTAACCTGGTGAGAATGGGCTTAAGGGGCTTGTACTTTTTTGCTCCCCAAATTTCCACACTTCCAATTTGGAGTTTTAATATAATAATGTAGTGAAATACCTGAATCACTTTTAATCAAAATCCAATGTTGTTTCGTTATTTTAACGTGGCCTGCAAAGGCCAAATTATAGGCCTCAATTACTCAGTAAAGTGACAAAGGAGGGCGATCGCTCAACTAGGCAGGTGCACGAGGGAGGTAAAAAACAAACAAGCAAACAGCCAGCCTCGTGCAAGCGTAATAAATACCCGACAGTTTACAATCACTGTAGGCTGCAGACCAAGAAGTGCAATTGGAAATAATTTCATCGTTAGGCCGTCAGTGCCGGCAGTGATTCGTTGGGGAGACAAGTGAAATTAATGTTGCAATGATGTAATTTTTTAAAAATAACTTTTCGGAGCAAATTGAGAAAAAAAACGGATTGCAATTCAAAATTATTTATCAAACGCTAGAACTGAACTTAATTAAATATGAATATTGGAGCCAGAAAACGTTAAATGTTCCACGTTATAGCTTTATATTGTGGCCTTTGTGACTAAAATGTTTGTTTTAATGACACCCGAGAGCACTAAGTGAGAGTGTTTGCTCCAAATGAATGATGTTTTTATTATGTTTATCTAGTGGTTTAAGGTGATTCCACGCATACTGGCTTTGAATTTAGGTTTGATTTAGTTCAAACTCTTTGACAGTGCACGCTCTAACTGGTTGCGTTTTCCTCCGCAGACGTGGCCTTTCATGGTTGCAGGTAAACCGGAGAACGATTTGAAGGAGATGCTGAACTCAACGAGGTTGTGCGGAACTACGGCGTCTTGATGCAGCTCAGTGGCAGCAGCTCTTTGCCTTTTTAAAGGAACAATGAAAAAAAATCCTATAGTGACTGAAATGCAAGTCTCATCTCTGCAGACTTTGAGTGGGAATAACGGGAGGGCATCCCACTCTCCTTCGTTCCCGTAAAGAAAAAAAATCGTTTATTTAAATGCATTGTGATCTTTTATCTTTGCTGGTTCAAAGATAAACTTTGTACTTTAAATTGCTTTTTTTCGTTTTCGTTTTCTTTTTTCTTTTTCTTTCTTTCTTTTCTTTTCTTTTTTCTTTCTTTTTTTCAACAAACAGTAATAATCTGCAGATGCGTTTTTACTGATGCAGGCCTGTGTTTTGCGATTGTCTTATGATGGATGGATGATTTGATGGATGGCTGGATAAGGCACATGAAACCTGCTCAAATTGTTGTACAGATTACATGAAGTATATGAAATATATTTGTACCACTTTTACACTCTGTGTAATCAGTCCTTATTATTTTTTTTCTTGTGTGGGCCAATAGTTTGACCTGGCAACCCGCCTTATCGCTCCATTCCTACAGAATAGCAGACCCTGCCCACCAACAAAGCGTAGGTACAGAGAGCCCGAGTCTCCCTCTGTTGTGTCTGAAAGATAACAGTGGACAAAGCTGTCGTTACATAAACAAACGTTTGCCTTGGTAGATTATGTGGGCGTTATAAAGGAGTTACTCTTCTTGTGGCGTAAACAGGCCAAATAGGCCAAATCACGTTTATCTCGTTGCTAACTTTGCTGATAGGGTAAATGCAAGAAAGGTAAATAAACCGGGTGCCAGTTTGAGAAGTATCATTGTTGTCACTGACTTTTACTTTTTTAAAATTATTTTAACCTAACTGTCAGGGCTGTTTAATAACAGTTTATTATCTTATTTATGAAGCTACACCGCTAAAATATGAGCAGCCATCGTCGTTTTTCGTTAGCTTAATTGCATTTTGCCTCATCAACTCACGCGCATGCGGTGATTGGATTGACTAATTAGCATTCGGCCAATCAGAAGGGAGTCGCTGGAGGTCAGCGGACGCTGGGGTGTTTTTTTTTTTTTTTTTTTTTAGACGTAGAAAACCTGCTTTAATCCCGCCCAGACCAGTTGTTTTAATTTGCTCGGGTTATGACCGCTGTGTTTACATCACGTCGACAGTTATTTATGCGCTCTGACACAAGGCCTCTCCCCCTTTGTCTCTCTCACTTTTCTCACTGCGGTTTATTGGGAATGAAAAAAAAGAGAGCGCAAAAAAGGGAGAAAGCACTAGTTTTCACTTACTCCTTAAAAACAACTAACTAAACACCTAGGCTATAACCTATATGACCTCTGGAGGTCAAGTACTCTTTCAAGTCAGAAAAAATAACACGTAGTTTTCATACTTTTAGAAATGTAGAGAATTTTTAGGCAATTTTTTTTTTCATTTATATATATATATATATATATATATATATATATATATATATATATATATATATATATATATATCAGCCTGTTTTCCAAGTTGTTTGGCTATAGCTAGTATAATTATTGGCCGATTTTCCATCCATATCTTTTGATCTATTTATGATATATTAGCTACATTGCTGTAGATTCAGCCATTCAATAGAAGAAGATGTTTTGTTTTCTTTTACTTATTTATTTATGTCTCCAGAGCGCTGTGGGAATCAGCCAGTGAGCTCATAATGTCTCATCAGAGCCTTTCAGTGAAATGCTCTGAACTCTTCTGTTTTTAAATGGACATTTCCATTTAAAAACTCTCAGTTTGAGTCAGTTTGAGAGTTTTCATTTAGGATATTGTGAGTTGTTTTAAGACAAAACAAAGATCTGAGAAGGATCTGAATACTACATCAAGGAGCAAAAGAGCAAGGCAAAAAAACATGAAGTCAATCCAGTCAGTCATTTTTTTGTATTTTGCTCATCTTTTTTATGAGTGAATTTGGAAAATAATAATTTTATAAAATATTGCCAACTGAAGCTTCCATTAACCCCTGGGTGTATTCTCAGTTTCCTTGATTTTTGCACTATCGTCTTTAATGATTAGGACTTCCCATTTCAAACTAGCAGCAGGGATGTAGGTGAGTTTAATCACACACAGTTGTTACTTAAATAGAAGAAAAGGAAGAAGAAAAATAAGAATAGCAACAAGTATCCTTTAACAGGAACAATAAGATTAAGTGCAGCAGTAATAAAAGAGTCCCACCGACATCTCTTAAAGGACCCTCACCTAATACATCAGCAGGAGTACGGCGGGGGCCTCGCCACCACCCCAAAGGGACCACCAAGGAGAAAATAAACTTGGCTGCCTCTCTCCTGGCTCCAGCTGCAGGGAAAGAGCAGGAGAGGAGGAGAGATAGAGGAGGGAGAGAGGGAGGGAACTGTATGAGAGAAGGGCTGGGATTCCCATACTTACTAATTGTTTTGTTGGATGGCTGCCCAAAATTGTGGTGTGGAAAAGGTCCACACACTGAGGGGAGGAAACGAAAAAATCACATTTTGTTCCATCTGATTCCATCATGTTTCACTTCTGCATGACCCTTGTTTTTCTTTGAAAACTTGATCTCGGCTTAGCTGTACGTCACTACTGTACGACAGCATAAGCTGATGTTGTATTTTACTTCCTAGAACCTCTTTAAGGACTGATGCACTGACCAGCCCATCTACAAACCACATACTCTCGCAGAAAACAACAGCATTTAACCCAATGACTCACATAACTTTGTTCTTTCTATTCTTACTGTCCAGGCCTATCCACAATGCCGTCTCTGGATACTGCATTTGCCATGCATGAAGTATCTACAGACTGCCATCTCCTGGACAAAATTTAAGTGAGGCCAAAATCTGCAAGCTCGTTTGTTATAGTGACTTTTAAATTCACTTCAAAACATTGTACTTTTCTACAATGACATTTACTTGTTGGATAATCCACAGTTAAAATATCTGCACATATGCATAGATATGATAAATACTCAGATTATTAAGGAAACTATCAGGTTTAGAACATAGTAAACATGTGATACAAATTTTATAAATTGAAGAAAATATTTCAGGAAAACTATGATTTAAAATAAGTATGTATCTTAGTTTTGAATTAATTTTATATTTTATTGGATTTTTAAAAATTGCATTTGATTGACATGATATATTAAAAATGTAATGTTTACCACAGATTAGATGATCCTTGATGCTGAACCAAATATGACACATCCCAAACCTTTATTATTATTATTATTATTATTATTACTTTTTATTATTACTTTTATTATTATTATTATTATTATTATTATTATTATTCTGCCTGACCAGATGAGGTCATGCAGGAGTCACCATTGCACACAAGAGAGGGCTGATATGATGTAATCCCATCCCCACCTTGAACACATCTGTGACTCCTGCCGCACACGCTTCCCCTTCAGCTCACCTAATACGTCTCTCAGCATGTTGCTTATGAATCAGGGAGTTAGGGTCTCTCTTATAAATTTCCATAAAAGGTGGATTGTGGGGTTTGTGATTTGCTTATTTCTTACTGATTGTCTATTTCTGATAACTATTCTGTCATAAGATAAGATAAGATTTAAATTGAACTATTCTACTACTATTACTACTATTACTATGTAAGTAAGTATCTTTAAGTATAGATACATGCATACACACATGTATACACTAAACATATATATATCTATATATATATCTGTCTATATATACTGTATATACATATACATGCACATGCACATGTCCATACATATATATGGTGCATTATGCATGAAGTGGTGACCGTGGAAGTCCACTGGATGTCCACAGTGTCCAAGTGACTCATGACATCATTGTTGAGGAGTTATAGAGTCTACCTGCTGTCGGGATGAACAATCTGCAAGAGTGCTCCTTCCTGAAGCGAGGGTGTCTCAGTCTCTGACTGCTTAGCGCACTCACAGACTCATGCAGAGGGTGATGTGGGTTGCTCATGATGCCTGCAGCATCTTTTTTATACCAGTAGATGGCAGCAGAGGAGTCTTCTTAACAAAAAGTAAGATTGAGAAAGGCACTGAGGGCACAATTAGAGGACAGCATTTACAAAAAACTATAAAGATGGTAACGTAGAGCAGTAACTAAATGGAGCACAGTAAGCCAGACGAGCTAAAGCTAAGGTAGTTATTGAGCTTTATTTATGAGGACCCTCTCATTGGGATCTAAACACATACCTCAGAAGTTAAAATATAGGTCTGCTTTACCTATATAAAAAGCAGACCTATATAGGTCTGCTAATGTCCTGTAGGTGCCACTACATTTCCATATAACAGGCAGTAGTGACTGTGCTAGCTGTCTGTAGTAACTGCAGCAGTTACCTCAATAGTACTGTAGTAGACAGCATTTAGTAGTTCATGGCACCGATATCGCACGTCTTGCATGATCTTATTATTATGGTAGATAATGAATATGTGTTGTTGTTCTGTTTTCAAATAAGAAAGAAACTCTCATTGAGCCTTGAATCTAATTTGAATTTAATTATTCAAAATTGGAAATTAGAAGAAAGAAGAAGAAGTTTGGTAGGACAATCTGCTTTTCAGTTCTGTATCAATTAAATGTCAGTTTAGCACATGGGCACATTAATTTGTTAATGTTCATGACGTGTAAGGCAATATTTGAGTAAATGTTTTACTGAAAGATTTGCTGTCTGCTCGGTTACAGTAATTGCAAACGAGCTGCTTTAAATTATGCACATAAAACTCAATGCTCAACTTGCATTGTAAAAAAAAATTGCCACATATCCTAACATGATTAAGGCAGGGCAACAGCTGGTAGTGGTGTCAATTTGTATCAGCTGACATCACTGCCTGAGCAGACTGGCACAGCAACCACCAGAATAGAGGAGATGCCAAAGATAGCTGGGGCCTGCCCAGATCAGACTCATGCTCATGTTTATTGGGGTGTGTGTGTGTGTGTGTGTGTGTGTGTGTGTGTGTGTGTGTGTGTGTGTGTGTGTGTGTGTGTGTGTGTGTCACTGTTGGCATCACTTTGTGATTATTAAAAAGGGCACAGCAGGTGCCTGCCATCAGACTTCTGTCCTTTACGTCAGTGGTGTCATCTATGGAGTCAACAGCACGTCTTCATCCCTGAAATTGTTGATATCATGGAAAACTTTTTTTAGATTGACAGAACTTCTTAAATAGTAAATGCATTCAAATCAAAGCAGGTATTTATTACGTTTCACCTTTGCCATTATGTGCTTCGGGTTCTATATCGTATTTGTTTCAAGATATATGTGACATTTCTGCACAGAAGAAGAAGAAACAACAGTGACTTCAATGAGACATGAAAAGCTTAAACAGCCAGTTTATTTCACAGTTAGTCAGTTGACCAAAAATTGGCAACTACACTCACCGGCCACTTCACTGGTTACACTTTACTCGTGCCCAGTTGGACAACTCTTCACTGTATAGATGGAAGTAACCCTCAGAAGATGGGTGCACTGTACTCATAAAGGGGTGGACATATGAAGCGCCTTGAGGCGACTTTTGTTGTGATTTGGCGCTATATAAATAAAATTGAATTGAATTGAATTGAATTGACATGGACAGCAATAAATGAATTCCATTTTCAATTAAAAAAATTTTTTATAGGTCCACATCACAACAATAGTTACTTAGACTGTGTTAGTTAGTTAACACATTTCAAACTATTAACACCAGAACCAAAACTGTTGACACAAGGCAGGATGGATCCATACTTTCATGTTGTTTTTGCCAAATTCTGAATCTACCATTTGAATGTTACATCAGAAATTGAAACTCTTCAGACCAGGCAATATTTTTCAGTCCTCTATTGCAGCGGTCCCCAACCTTTTTTGCGCCACAGACCGGTTTATGCCCGACAATATTTTCACGGACCGGCCTTTAAGGTGTCGCGGATAAATACAACAAAATCAAACTAGTACCGGTACCGGAAAAAAAAGAAGATTTATTCATAACACACGTGAAAAGACCCAGGAAAAAAAGTTAACGATAAAAACGATAACAAAATAACGCTGAAAACTGATAAAAACCCTGAAAACCATAAATTTCACACCTGAGCCTCAACTCTTGCAGCCCGGTACCAAACGACTCACGGACCGGTACCGGTCCGAGGCCCGGGGGTTGGGGACCGCTGCTCTATTGCAGAATTTTGGTGTGCTTGTGTGAATTGTAGCCACAGTTGCCTGTTCTTAGCTGTGGCCTTCTGTTGCTGTAGCCCATTTGCTAGAGATTCTATTCTATATCTCTTAACACAGAACATGTTGAATATTGAAGAAGATGAGCTATATCGGAATAGGAAACTGAGGCTGATGAGACTCAGTTTCTCTTGCAACATTCAGAGGGTATGGTCAGAATTCACAGATTTTCCAGTAAGGTCACTTAAGCATGACTTTCCTCAGACACCTTCAGAGATGGTTAGAACAAGATTCATCCAGCCTGGGTGCTTTCAACCATCCCCATCCTCCAACAGAGCACAGTTTTAAAATAACAAATTTCCTGCTGAAACCAAAACATAAGCTCGAGTAGATGCTTGTGTCTTCATCCTTGAGATACTTGCTGAAGGCACAGATTTATGTAGCCTCACATGCAGCAGACTGTGAAGGAATTCGAGCAAAACATGGTGGTTGTCAGTTCGCACTTTGGTGCTTATGTTACAGCAATTAAAAATTTCTTTTATATATGCACCAGCCTGCAATTGGAGGCCTTAGTTTTACAGTGTAGAAGACAAATAAATGATTATTATTACTATTATTTAATTTAGCTAGGCTGCTGGGCCTGCGCGGACAAGCATTTTGATCATTTCAAACGTTGAAGTGCAAAGTTTGTGAAGTGTTGCATTGTAATTGGATTTTTTAGGGCTTAGGGAGTTTTGATAGTCAAATGCATTCTGGGATCAAAGAGCAAGAAAAGGGTAAAAAAGGTCACTCTAACACACACACACACACATACACACAGGAACACACATCCGTGCCGTTAGAGCAGTGTTAGTAGAAGGAAGGGGCGCCTGACTAAATTATGTTTTCCCAGGTGGGCACAATTACCTGTGTGTGGAGTGTGTGCATGTGTGTGCATACACGCAGTCCTCTGTATGTGGGTGTCTGTGTGTGCATAAGAGTTATCCACATGTTGTTTTTAGAGGATTCAGGTCTATTACTATTAGGAAGACATGAATCAAAGCCTGACTCGCGCAGTTCTCCGCAGCACACTTGCAGGTACGGATCAGACTTTTTAACAGCAACGAATCTGGCGGATGCTTTTCTTATTATTAGCACTTAGAATAATATCGTGCAGACAACTGTGGTACCTAAGCAATGTCCTGAGTTTATTTAACAAGCGCCCATTCATTCTCTGTCAGAGCAGAGCACTCACAAAGCCGGAGTGAGGATAATGATGGGTCACCGCATAGGGGAGCACAACACAAGCTCTCACTGTTGAGTCACGGAGTTTATGAGAAGCTGTGGCTAATCCTCACTGAGCGTGCATGTGTATGCCAGTATGTTGGTGTGGCGGCATACGGCATGTGCAGGATATCAGTGACACAGACACCTGCTTTCGTGCTTATCAAATTGGCTGTGATTGCATACGAGAACATACTATGTGTGGCCTCGCGCGCATGTGTGAGTATGTATGTGTGTGTGGGTGCACATTTGAACAGGCAAACTTGTGTCTCATTAGAACCTGGAATCACTCACAGGTGACTTTGTTTATTTGATCTCATCTACATCTAGGCCTCTTCCCACATGGACGTCTGACCAAGTCTCACAGAAAGAAGAAAATCTCCCTCTCCTATTAATTCCAAACAACATTCCTAGGATTGTAGCGAAAACCCAGAAGAAAAGGAAAGAGGAAGAAAGAACAGATTTATCAAGTCTGTGACCGGCCCCGATGGCTTTAACAACGAGCCGTTTTTATCCACACTCCACCAAAAAAGGGAACACCTCGCAATGCCGAGCACACATGGGCTCAATTACCGTCCCGTGAAAAGTGAAAGTCGGCAATAAGGAAAATATTCCTCTAATCTGGGGTCTTCCTCAAGCTGGGTGTGAAGGAAATTTAGGGGGTCCCCTGTTTTAATTGGGTCCAGATTCGACCACCCTATTGAAACAGGCCCAGGACAGTTTTTTTTAGTGGGCTTATTTTGTTGGAAGGGGGGGGACTATTTTGGTTGTACGTGAATAAATGTCTGATTTTGTCGAAGGCGTTTTTGGAAAGCCAGGTTGGACTGCCCGAGTGTTATAGGAAGCAGATGGACAGGACTAAGGAAAGAAAACAGAGAGTCCCTTAAGAGAGGCACAGTAAGGCTCACAGTAAGATATAGAAAGAGTTAGCATGACAGATGACAGCAAGCAATGTGAACATGGGAAAACGGCCTCACCGTACTCCTCAAAATATGTGCATGTATGACTTATACCAGAGTACACAGAACATTCAAATCTGATTGCTTACTGTCTTAATGAGTTTAGCACACCAGGCCAGAAGTTTGGGGAAAAAACCCAAATCCATAGACTCTCACTGATTCACACACATAGTCACGTACACAGTGACAGCTCAGTGACGCAAGTCACACCTGAACGTCATCGGCACTGACAGCTGAGAGACACCCCTGAGGGAAGAAAAGTAAAACAAAAGACAACCCCCCCCCCCAAAAAAAAATGACTATTGTTCACATAGCAGAAAAGACGACATTTAATTCACTCTCATATTTATTTTTATCTTAACAAACAACACATTCTAAAGAACCCCAAAGTGATTTCATGTATGGCAGGTAGAAAGCCTTTCTTTCTTATCTTGGTAAAATTTAAAGATAAAATAATGACACCCTTCTGAAATACTCACAGATTCAGACTCAGAATGCATTTACACTTTTCCTGCATTTCCTTTACATTGGTCTCTTTTTCTCTTGTTTAACCAAATACTGTCACTACTTAAAATTGGGACCCTTGGCATTGAAATAAATCAGTTTCAAAGATATTGCCATGCTGAATAAGACATGTGCAGTAGCGATAATGTTCCACTTTCATGAGCTTGTACAGGCAAATTTGCATAAAGTAACCTACCTATTCAGCCCTGGCCTTTGATTTTAAAATGAGTAAGAGATAAAAGAAGCTACATTAGCTGTACTGCACCGTCCACTTGAACATTGTCTCTTCAGTTGGACCTGCACAAAAGCAGAGCAGTTTGCACACACTATAGTCAAACGGAGGGTTATTTGACCTCACTTTCAGCAACTTACAGTAGTTAACAAACTTTTTAGTTTGCTCTGGGGTTTCCCAACATTCAGTGCATGTTCAATTAGCCCCAATCTCCCCAGGCCTCAAAGAGCCAGTGAGGAGGGTTAGATACGTTTTGCTGTCATGCGTTGTGTGTTTTGGCCTTAAAACAGTCTCTCATTACAGAGACACATGCGATAAGGGGAAAGAAATCAACTCTAATTTACTGTAGAGCTCTTGACTTGGTATTTGTTTTGGAATCTAGAAGAGCTTCTGTACTAGTTTGATAAAAAAAAAAACACATCTGCAAAGACCTTGGCTTATTCATGATATAATATAACAGTGACGTGATGGATCTGTGTGGTGTGATTATTTGTATACCTACAAGAAGAGCAAAGGACCCCAAAAGTCGTTACTTCTGCCCATTAGCAGCGAGCTGTTCAGGAGAAGAACACAATGCCCACCTACTTACCCATTCACTTCACCCTTCTCTCCCTCACTTCTCTCCCTCTCCATCCCATTCTTTCTCTCTAGATGCCATTTGTCCACCGTGGTACTCTGATGCCCTTCCGGAGAGTCGAGTATCACGTTTCTTCCCCAGTGTCCCCCAGTTCCCTCCACCATGCATTTTTAATGGACACACTCGTGCAACGGACAAATGATTTTTATTTTTGACAGGGGAGGGTGGGCTCCAGTTACATAGGGATGGAGAGCAAGCGAGCAACACACACCCACAAGAACATGGTGAAGAATGTGCGCATGCACACACATCATGGAAACAACTAGGAAAGAAAATCAGAAATGCTTTGCACTAAAGTCGAAAAAGATGAAACATTTTCACAAATTTATACAGAGAAATTTAGCAGAGATTCTTTCCTTACATGTTTCCCAAAACAAAGACCACACATACAGACACACACATCCATCCTCCGCTTACCAAAAAGTAAAGTGGCTGATTAATTCACCACTTGGACTGCAGTGGTCCAATGTCTAGGATGATGAAAGGGGCGAGCAGCACACTAAACCAGCATTCATTAAACCAGGATTAGAGTCCGTCTAAATCCATTAACTCTGGCTTAAAACCACTTTAATTCCAATTAAATCAGAATTAAAATTCACTTTGTGAGATTATGTACATCCTACACTCTGTGATAGCAGTCTGCTATGTGCTAAATTGTCAAATTGTGTGTGTGTGTGTGTGTGTGTGTGTGTGTGTGTGTGTGTGTGTGTGTGTGTGTGTGTGTGTGTGTGTGTAACATTCATTGAGATAGGAGATCTATAACCGGGTATACTTAACAGAAACCACAGCACTATTATTAAAATGATATTCCATTTAATTGTTGTGGTCAGAGGGAAAGGTCAAGAACAAGACATTTGTTAATATTTAATTTAAAGTAACTAAAGATAACACAGGAGGAAATAATTTGAAGTAATATCTTATAGGGGACCTGTTATTCTTATTTCCAGCTCCAGATCTTTATTCCTGAATACTACTACAGTTAGTTTCCATGCCTTCCAGATTAAAATAATGCTTATGTATCATTTACTGGTGCAGCTCCTTAGCTCATCCTGCGCATGAAACTAGCGGCTGTAGCTTCTCTTTTAAGCCAAGTTTGTTGTGATTGGCTGTTCCTACATGAAGGAGGTTTGAATAGGAGGTGGGTGTGGCTTCTGTGCTCACAGCAAGAGCTGTGCCTCATAGTTAACCACAATAAAGATATTCACTCTTACTGACATCCAATGTCCCAATCTTTTAACTTTATTTGACTATTTGAAACTTTGTCGAATTTTAATATGAACATTCACCATTGTAACAAAATGTGTGGGTCATACAGTTATGGTCTGAAGTTTACGTACACTCATTATGGGCATGAGTGTTATGGTAATCTGGGGTACCTAATGTTTTTTAACAGCTTTTTTCCTTTCCCCAAGTTTGAATCGAGGGTAAAAAGTACATATATGGGCTCAAATATACACATACACCTCCACTGATATTTGTTTAAACGTTCCTAAGACAGTTGCACCTCGATAAGATATTTCTGGTATCCATCAACAAGCTTTTGGTATAGCTCTGCGTGGATACTTGACCACTTCTCTTAGACGAATTGGTAGAGTTCATTTTAAGTGATTGGGTTCCTGATGAACTATTGTTCTATTGGTCTAAACAGTGTCCAAATTTCAACCATTATTAAATCCATTTTGTGCAATGTTCCAGAACCACTGGCAGCAAAAAATGCCACCACCATGCTTGATGGTAGAGTGTTCTTAGGTTTGAAAGCCTCACCTTTACTCCTCCAAACATATTTCTTTTCATTCTGTTCAATTTTTGGCCTCATCTGGTCATACAACTTAAAAAGCAGCATAACAACATAAAAAGCAGCTGCAAACTTTAGTCAAGCCTAAAGATGTAGATTTCAGGGCAAGGACTTATTTCCCGGTCAGCACCCTCTCCATCAGTGGCAATGTAAAACTCACTTCACTGTGGATAGTAACACTGGTTCATGATCCTGTTCATGATAGCCTTCTGAACCACCAAGGATCAGTTTGGGCTTTCTTCCAAAGTGGTGACACATTTGAATGTACTTACATACAATAGTTTTGTTGTAGTTTGTATTTCTTCTTCTTAGATCTTCTTAGATTCCTGGACTTTCCCATTGTTCTCAGTATTTCTCAATCCAGCGAGTCAATCAAGTCTCTTTTATGCTGGCCAAGAGAAACTTTCGGTTGTAGTCAGTCATGATCAATAATCAGAGGTTAATAGTCATTTTCGAACTACACGGCAGTGTAGAACCTTCTGTACCACATGTTAAAGGATTTAAATGAGTGTCTGTATGTATTTGAGCCTGTATATATTGTGTGTGGGTTAGCAAAATTAAATTTAAAAAATCAAACTTGTGCACCCAATTATATATTTTTTTAAATTAATTAAAGATGTATGCTGTATAATCGTTTCACCCTCAAAAAAGGACAGTTTGCAGAAATCGTTCAAAGCCCCAAGTTATAAGCTATATGACATTTATGATGAGTGTGTGTGAACGTCTGACCACAACAGTACATAACACAACAAAGGGAACTCCCATTGATGATCAGTACTGCTCCTATATGTTTCATTTCAGTGTAAACCTCAGTGTCAGGTGATTTCCTTACAACAGAACAAAGAAAATGTTAGAAAGTCTGTCTCCAGTCCACATGCTGTGACGCAACCATCTCCTGGCTTTAATTTAATATTTACTTCATAGTTATGACAGTTTCCTGATGGGGGTTAATAATTTTCACAGAACTAAGAAATAAGAGGGCGAAACAAACAAACAAAAAACTAAGAACATTATTTGAGCAAATATTTCTATTAAACAGCACAAACTGAAAAACAACTATCACATTTCAGTGCAGAAAATATGTTCTCTATAATATATATTATAGCATGCATGATGGATGCTTTTTTAGATGTGTTAGTGCATATTCATTAGACAGAATCAGAATGCCCATGAACTGATTTTCTCTCCACACAAACAAAAGGTTCCTTTTTTACACTTCGTCCTACATCTAAAGCTCTGCTTTAACCTCCTAAGACCCGAACTCTTCCACGGCATGCATTTTTAATTTCTCTTTGATAGTTTGGCATATTGGGACCCAATGAATGTAAAAACAAAGAATCACCAGATTATTTCTTTTACCCGATTTTTGTTCCTAAGAAAAATGAGAGCTGAGGATAAGGATATTTGTTTACAATTTTGATGGAACAGTGGCAGCATAATGTCCTCGTAAGTGGATATCAGGCCCTTGTAGAGCAAAATTTAGTATTTTGCTCTTGACAACCCAAAATCTGATGTCCACGTATGTGGACGGCAGGTCCTAGGAGGTTAAAGTAGAAGTAAACATAAGTAAAGTCAGTTTGATATGTTACTTTTCCCCACAAAAGAGAGGAAATGATGGGGAGAGAGAAAATGTTCGGCAGGTTAGCTGAAAGAGCATTCCCAGGTGTGACCACAGCATTCCCTCTGTACATTTTAGCAGACCAATGTGTGTGTGTGTGTGTGTGTTTGAGGTTTGTAGCTTGCAGCCAAACTGGAGCTGAACTTCATTCCTCCAGCCAATAACAACAATTTTAAACTCAAACGCACACACACTGACACACAAACACAGACTTTGTTAAACACATTTGCACGTTGTGAGGTGACAAGTGAGGGTGAAAATGATTTTCATTTGAATACGCAGCTTTCGACGTTTAATTATGGGTAACTTGTCCTTGGAACTTTTTCAGTGTGCACTGGTAAAAAAGCAAATGGGTGGTTTGTGTTGTTGTGTGAGCGAGTGTGCAGCGGTGAGTGTGTACGATGCCTTAAAGCGTTCCTGACAGTGTGTTAGGACATTAGCTCGGTTTCACTTTTTTCTTCTCTTAATCCTCGCTCTTTTGGCTTCAGGTTTGAATGAAAGAATTTTGGCTGATTATGTGCTTGAAATGTGTCTGCGTCATGACAACCAGAGCTAAAATATGGAGTATGTGCTTGTATAAATGCATGAGCTTGTGTGGTTAATTGTGTGTGTGTGTGTGTGTGTGTGTGTGTGTGTGTGTGTGTGTGTGTGTGTGTGTGTGTGTGTGTGTGTGTGTGTGTGTGTGTGTAATGCGAGCCTCTTTGTGACACAGCAGTTGGCAGATAGAGGGGACTGAGTTACCCATGCTCCTTTGGGGCATCTACATTATAGAGTGTTGCCTGGGGCACTGCAGCGGTGTGCATAGGTGTGTGTATGGGTGTGGATGTGCATACTCATCTCCTGGTAAGGAAAACATGGTTCATGCATGGGGAAAGAAAGATGGCAGCCTGTGGTAGAAAAAGAGGTAAACATGTGAGTCTATGAGTAACCCACAGTAAGAGCAAACAAAGAAAAATGCACTGAAATAAAAACAGAAAAAATAGCACAGAAACACAGGGAATAATACTACATATTATTGCTTTTTGGAAGTAAATTTGCTTTCATTCTGTATGCTTAAAATCCTTATTTGTAAGATCTGCTGTTATAAACAGAGTGGCAATAATACTAAACCCTGACTGGCCTGTGCACGACTTTCACTAATGCCATCTTAATCCTCCTGTTTCATTGTAGTTTCATTATATGGAAATCCAAGTAAAACAGTTGACAACATTGCAGAAAGAGAAACTTGTTACTGAATTGTGGTAAAACATCAATAAAGTTAATTCTGACAGCAATCTTAAAGCTGCGCAAATTATTATGTTTACATTGGCGTTACATCAGATGACTAATGTTTAATGTGGAATGCATTTACTAATTGCTAATTTGGCTTCATAGCCTGTAACATTACTGTTTTGTAATCATTCTCATCGCGTTCATCCAGCATCTAGGATGGTGGGGGGGGTGAAAGGTATCGTATGCCATTGGTGTACCACAAGAAATGAAAGACATAATGCGCAGTTAGAGATCTAAACAGCTGCTGCTCAGGAAGTAAAGCTGAGAGTTCATTAATAGCAAGGTTGGTGTTTGGTCTCTGCACACCGAAGTGATCTTAGGCAGGACTCATTTTTCTTTCAGATACAGTGAAAATGCTTTTAACAAGAATCCTGCTTTATTGTTAAAGCAAGTCATGCATTACTTGTTTACGCTCTGCTTCGATCAGTCGGTTGTTTAGTTCACGGTATTCCAAACAGATCCATTGCCAACAGGGAAGTTGGGAAGTTTACCTCTGATGAGCAAGGTGTTTCTTATCTCTCTCATCCACCATTTTAAATACTGATACTTATATATTGACAAATAGCTAATATTGACCGATATATCGGCAGAGCTCTAAATACATCCATCTGTTTGAGTGTGAAAAGAGATGTGTGAATGGCTAAGTGTGGCTTGAAATGTGAAGCACTAGATATTAGTACTCTAATGAAAAATTGTACTGACTACATGAAATAAGTATGTTTTATTACAGTGTAAGTGTAAATAAAGATAAGGTAGATTTTAATGGAATACTTATTTGGGAAAATACTAGGCCTGCCTCGTTAGGCTGAAAACAGCAGCAGCTGCTGGATGGGATCTAACAGATGGTACAGGTACATTGCTAAGACACACACACTCTGCTTGCATGATGCAATGCATCACATTGCACACTCTATGCACACCCTACCTGTAGCATAAGCTGCGAATGAACACAAATGAGATATAATGGCAGTTTTACATACCCGTCATCTAACTTTCTCCCCATTCTCTCTTTGAGACTTGTTCTCTCACTGTCCCTCCTCTGTTCACCAACTCCATTCAGCCTGACCTTGTTATTTGAATGAGAGGAGTGGACCACCCTGGGGAGGAATAGGGGAGATCACATTACCCCCAAAAATGTAGAGGGCCTACAAAAGAGCCATGAGACATCAGGGTGAGGGAAAGAGGGCAGCAGTGAGAGAGAGAGAAATAGGAGAGCACATGAAAGAGTGCATTAGTGAGAGGGAGAGAGAGAGAGAGAGAGATTGATTGGGATGAAGAGATGAGGGGACGGATAAAGAGAGGTGGAGGTGAGATCAGAGAATGGCTGAATGTGGAAAAACACTTCTTTTTATTATAACAGTCAAAGCTTGTATATGTACAGGACTTCCACCTGCCTTCTGAATATGATTGAAAATCTATATTCAGTCTTTTTCATTCAACCTGCCATTATTTTTTCTGTTTTGGCCATTATTTGCAACCAACTTCCTGAAATCTAGAAAAAAATCAGACCATTACAGAGGTTTTGATCAATCTCCGACGACCCAATTTAATTCTATTTTTTATCCAAGTTGTCCATTTCTGTCAATTCTTCTAAACATTTGGCTTCACATTTGACTTTACAGTGATCTCTCTTAAAAGAACCAAAGCATTTTTATTGCTTTATGTCTACTTCCTGGACTGGAAATACTGTTAAAGTAATCTTTGTAGTAGGTAAAAAAAGATGCAACCTTTAGGACACAGGATTACTAACTTACCAAGCTTACTGCTCTGTGGCTTTCCACTGCAATGTAAAATTATTCCTGATATGTAAGAATGCATATTGTGCTTTCTCTGCCCGTTAGATAGATCGATCCTTCATTAATCATTTGCAGGAAATTACATTGCCACAGCAACTACAACACGGACATAACACCACATATCCCAAACAGCAGAACAATATTAATTCCCAATAAAGTTTGTAACATATAAATGAATAAAATTGTCAATCACTAATATTTACCAACATGCAAATATGCAGATAAAAATATATAATTATATTTCTATAAACAGTCTTATCACAGTGGGTATGAAGGACCTCCTGGGATGCTCAGAGTTGCAGTCTTTGACTGAAAATGCTACTGTTGACAACCTGAAGGGTATGAAGTGGATGTGCAGGGTAGGTCATAACTGATTTCAGCTTCTAGAACATTCATCTCTCCATAAACTGCTGGACTCTCTTCTCTTCAGACCCGACCACATAGCCAGGCTTCTTGATAAGTTTTTCTATTTGGTTCCTGTCTGATGTGCAGACACCTAATCAAACAGAGCATCCTTTTATTTAAAATCCTACAAACCACACTATATTGGGTGTTGGAGCTAATGTATACCTGTTGATTCAGGACATATATTGCTACAATATTCTTCTGTATGACCCTGTAATTTATAGGTATGAATGTAGGCTAATTATGGAAGAGATAAAGGTATTCTCAAATATAAGTCAAGCATTGAATTTCCCATAAGTTAACTGAGCTTCTTTCCTCTCACAGAAGTAAATCAATCTTTCAGGAAAGCTGCAGCTTCCAATACTTGTCCTTAGGGGGCGCTGTGGGTCAGGACTTTGGGAATTTTTTGGAGAGTCTAACTCTTCCTTTCACTTTCATTGACATCTAATGATAATTATAACTTGGGTCACATCAGGGGCACATACACACACACACACACACACATAGGTTTACTAACCACACGCACACACTGCCTGGTTAAAAACATGAAGACATTAGCAGTAACTTGACGCTGAGTGAGTATTGATCTAGTCACAGGGGGCTTAGAGAGTGAGAGAACACCAGACAGCACTTTATCAGAGCACTTGAATATCGCAGCTCAACGAGCGTTAAGTGTGTGTATTAGTGTGCGCCTTTATGTTACAGATAGGAAGAAGCAACATTTGCAAAACAGTTTGTTAATCATTTATTATGGGGTGAAAGTCCAGTCTCTTAAAGTCTAGCATCGTTTTAGTCAGAGAAAGATTTTATTTGGCACTAACTTTCTTTCATTGCTACATTTTACTCAGATTTTCTAATAAATTATTACTTTCCTCTCTTGCATCACTTTTCCTCCCAGTGTCCTCCTGTGAGGTCCTGACTGGCATGTTCAATCTGCATCTATAACATTATACAGACCAGACTGAGGAGCAATCAGGCCTGTGTGTGTGTGTGTGTGTGTGTGTGTGTGTGTGTGTGTGTGTGTGTGTGTGTGTGTGTGTGTGTATCAGACCAGTGGGGAGTTCATGATTATGATTGCTGAGGACACGTACTGCTCAGGTTCTTCTCGGTGATTGCCTCCAAACGAAACATAATGCAGGAGAGAGAGAGAGATGACAACATCCTATACTCGGAGTCTTGTTTCTTGAAGATATCCAGACCACAATAACAAGAGTAAAAAGTGACCAAGGAGGACCTGAAAACAAGGAGCAGATGGAAAAACAACTGCATAAGAGTGCACACGTGTGTTTCCATGCTCATGCTCATTTATCTATATATTACTTTATGTACACTGACTGCTGTGGTGTTTTCAGTAACTGTAGCGTGTGCATACAGGTTGTTGTGCGTATAGCTGTTTTTCTTATTCCACCACTTATTTTAACTGATTTGTATGTCCATCATCTATCCATTTGTGGACACTGTGCAAAGGTTTTAATAATACTGTGAAAAAATTAGAAAAACAGATATTTGCTCCCATTTATAGTGCATATAATTAAGTTGTTCTGTGGATTCCGGCTTTTTCTATGTGTCTTAGTTCTCTTTGTGTAGTTTGAGCCTGACTCAGTGAGTCTGGGACTACACAGGGCTCTGTGGAGACCATACTGTCTGTTGCTGAACTTCTTCTTGTCGCTCAAGCTACACTACAAGGGCAAAAGTAGTGGACCATTTACATTGCACTTATAGGAACTGCCTAGCCATGGAATCCATGCCATGAAGCTCCCAGTGCACAGTTTTTATGCTGATAACAAAACCCGCTCTGTAACTTTGTGGCTGACTCTGCACTAATACGACTTGATACTTGATAATGGATTATCTACGGGCAATATTAGCATCATATTGCAGTATCACTCTTGTATTTGCTGAGCTCTTTAGAATGACCCATTCTTTTGCAAATATTTGTAAAGGCACAGTGTATGGTTAGGTGCTTGATGTTGTGGCATTGGGACCAGGATTCAAAGATCAAGAGGTGTGGCCTAGTACTTTTCAATACTTTTATAAGGCATTTTATTCATATAGTGTATTCAGGACCAACCTGCGTGTTTGGGGTCATTTCCATGTTGCAGACTGAATCTGAGGTCACTCAAATGATACCTGATGGTATTACATGATAAACAATCTAAATCTCCACAAGGGCTCTTTAGAAAATTGGCACAGTATTGCACATTTGCAACTCTTTCATCACCAACTGATCACATACACTGAGACACACTGTCATCTCCTCAGAAGCCAAGCCAAGTCTGACTACAGAGGCGCTGGTCCGAAGTACTATAGATCTTATGTCTCCAACCTCAGGGCAGTTGGCACATCTCTCCCCTCCCTTTGCTCGTCTCGTTTGTTTTCTTTCTATTCCTATCTAAACTTGTGACCTGCTTACTGTTACCACTCCTGCTCGGAGCCATGTTGTCAATCTCATAAACATCATTGCTCCACTTTTGATATCTTTGTCCTGCTTCATTAGTTCAGTGCTTCTTTACCTCTGACCTGTGCACAGTGATTTATGAACAGCACACTCACATAAAGTACCTACATGTTTGAATCCCATGTACAATATACACACAACGATTATATTTATGTCCCTCTTAATTTATTTAAGGAAATTAACTGGTGCTAAAAAAAATGATTGATTTTCTCTGTAATATTATGGGACAACACTAATGTCCACGAACTTACAAAAACAACGGCTTGAGCTTTGAAAATTCTCAGATTTGATTTAAAGAGAAATTCCTTTAAAATAACATTTGACATATTCTGCTCAGTGGCTCTGGGTGTTCTCTGTTCAAATATCAAATGATTGATTAATTAAAGGGGATTTTGAGAGAGAAAAACAGTTGCTACACTTTTAAAAAAATTGACCGTGTAGGGAAAACAGTGTGAGTAAACAACAACAACAACAACAAACCATAGAGGAAACACATTTTTATTCCAGAAATTGAAATTTGTCACAATTGAGTTTGCAGTAAGGTTTGTACATTTACAAATCAATTTTAAGTCAGTAAATATGAACAATATACTGATGATTAAAACAACTTTCAAAATAGCAAAAGCAAAATTCCCTTCATATAAATCTGAAAAATACACGTCTCTCAAATTAAAGTAATTCAAACATAATTACCTCACAACCACAGTTAAGCAGGCTTGTCAGTCATTCTCCATCTCGAACCTTCATTAGCTCTGACAAAAGCAGACTCACACTCATGTAAAACATGCAGAGGAGTCCAGACTAAATGAAGCCCGTATGCCCCGTTCTTCCATTCTTTCCTTTTCTCCCTCAGTGTTTTCTTCTCTCGATCCCTTTTCTCTTTTAATTTGGCCCCTCTGTTTGTTTTTCTTCATTCTTTCATTAGTTGAAAAAACATAGCAGGCATTCCAGCTGTAATACCACCGAGATTCAGTATCAGCACGGCTGTGGATTCATACATGTGAGTGTTTTAGTGGTGAAAAGACTGAAAAAGAGAGCGAGATGGTCGTACACTATTGTCATGTGGTATTACCTCATAACCATTCATTCATGTACTATGTATACATGTAGACCAATATTAGCCACAATATGGGGCATTGTGGAAATACTGTATATCTATTACATTCAATCACTGAAAATTTTGGTTACATTGTAAATATCCTCAACATTACAAAAAAGAGTTTCAAATGAGTCCTTATTTTATGAGGACTTTGTAGTTTTGCAGAATGTCTATTTTACTTGTGTTATCCCTACTGACAATTCAGGTGGAAGAATTTTTGTCTCACCACAAAAGTATGGAAAGAGTTTTTCAGTAAAAGTGTATCTGATGGTATGTACGGGCACTTTCCGGCCAAGGTCAAAAAATGATAGTATTCCTTTGTCATAATCTAAGTTCACTCTGACCTTCTGAGGAAATGAATCTTCCATTACCTCTTTGACATAGTCTTCTGGTGTAAGTTCACGCAAAATGTTAGTGCAGATGCACACATAGATGCCCCAGATCTTTTCAGAATAAGAAACACTGGTTTGCGTAGCTACACCAACAGCCCAATAACCATCTACCTCTACATCCCAGCTGTGCTTTCCAGAACTAAAGCCTTCATATCCAAGAATATTTAAACCACGCAGCCTTTCAGGGTTTTGAGGAAATAATGTAGAATCACATGATGTTAGACAAGTCAAATGTTCTGATACAGTCATTCCCTGGGAGCAAGTGTTGGGATCCATAACTACAGGAGCTATTGGGTAAAGAAATAGAAATAAAAGGTTTTAGTACAAAACCCTGTTCTTTTACTTAATGAAAACATTCAACAGGTACTTGCAAAAGTCCCAGGTACTTCAGATATAAGGTCAAAAAGGGGAGTCCGAAACAACAATATTTTGCTTACTGTATTGGATTAGAGTCTTCATTTTTATCCAGACTGAGAAGAGCAGTTTCCCAAGGTGTTTGGCCTCATCGATCAGAGCTCCTGATGGAGTGACTGGATCTGAGAGTGTGCACTGAGATCTGAAAGAATGGCCAAACAAAACTAAACAAAACAAATCAAATGCACCGCCCTTGATTTTTATTTTATTTATTTATTTATTTAGCATTTTTGTTCACATGTAGTCACTCAAAGAGAAGTGAGTGGTTATGATGGACAGATTTTCATACTTGAATACATCATTAACCAGCAGTTTCTTGTACTTACCGCTCCATAGTGGATTCGATGTTCTATCAAATAAAGAGGAAAGAAATTATTTTTAAAAATCTGTGCTTCAGATTTTGTTAGATGGCAAAATTTAAATCAAAAGTATTGATTACCACACATACCATCATAAATGCCATGTCTCCAGCTTTCATCTCCCCCTCTAAGGTTTTGATTTTGTCTCTAAGTGAGGAGATCTCAGCAGTCATGTTTACGATCTTCAGGTTCATTGTCTGACTCTTGAGTGCTGCCTCCTTCCTCACTGCATCTATCCTCCCAGCTTCCTCTGCTCTCAGGAACTGGTAAAGCTTCTGAAACTCTCCTTTGATGGTCTTCTCTGTATCCTGGGCCTGGAGCTGAGGAGAAACACAATTCTGATGGAAGACAAGATACAATGTTTGCTTTAGCTTCAATAGCATTGTATGTCTGTAACTTACCTTAATGTGGTTAGCCATTTTATCATATCTGAGTTTTTCTTCTTCAAACGTCCCCAGTTTGCTCTTTAAGTGCATCACCTCAATCTTGATTTTAGTCTACAAATAAAGTGAATAATTATTACACAGTATACAGGGGATCACTTAGTTAGATTTCACTTAGATTATTTACAAAAAATTTGTTAACTTTTGTTAACTACCAAATTAAAAACAAATATCATTGCACTGCTTACTCTGTGCTCTTCTGCTGCTTCGTTGATGGGGACACAGTTGTGTTTCTTGTGTTGTTTTGCATCCCTGCAAACCACACAGATGAGCTGCTGGTCATCCTGACAGAAGAGTCTGAGTTTCTCGTCGTGCAGACTGCAGAGCTCCTTAGATGCTGATGCAGCCTGACTCCTCTCTCTTCTCAGGTTGTCAGAGAGATTTCTCAGTGCCAGGTTACGTGGTGCCCGAGACATAGGAAATATTTCTTTACAGACCGGGCAAGCCTGAAGGCTACTCTGCCTCCACCACTCCTCAAGACAGTACTTACAGAAGCTGTGACCACACAGCAAGATAACGGGATCCTTAAATATATCACAACAAACAGGGCAGATGCAGTCCAGTTCAGACTGTGATACATTAGAAGCCATTTTGCCGTTTTTTTCCTTAAGCAGCCTTACTTTCACTTTCAAAGAGTCACTCCAGTTTGCTCAAATTTAGTACTCACGGTTGAAGCAGCTTCAAAAACTGACCTTAATAACTATTATAACTATTTAATGGATTATCTTTTATGGATTATCTATCTTGTTACTCTTTTGAAAATCTACATACAGGACAGCTGTGGGTGCAGATGTCATTTCTTTCTTCCTGTCCACTAAGAAGAAAAAAACACTGGGGGAGGAGCTTTGTTTGACCCTGCGATACAATCACATGATTTGCACTAGAAGGAGGAAATACTTTTGTGGCGGAGGTGAGGTCCCGGGCCGGCTGCAGGGGAGGAGTGGTGCAGTGAGCTCAACGGGGCGGTGCTAGAGACGCAGGTGAGAACAGCTGATGGCGTTTGGGCTGATGACGGTTTCCTTCCCCTTTTTTAGTGAGATGGGAGAGGAGCGGAGGGGAAGCGGGGATCAGCTGAGACCGGAGCTTTCCAGACTACGGACTGTCACAATAAATGAAAGCTAAAAATAAACGTGGCATCTGACAATAAAGAACTGTGTGTGTGTGTACGTGTGTGAAGTGCTTCTCACAACTTTTTTCCTGGTTGGTTTCTTTTAAGCAAAGACAGAGGGGGGGGGGGCAGAGAGACTAAACTTAAGGCTTGTATTACAATAACGCTCCCCTGAGTTTCTTTAAAAAATTTTATTTTAAAACAGGGGTGCCAGACTTCCGGCCTGCAGGCCACATACGGCAGTTAATAATGTCAATTGTTAATGGCCCAATTGTTATTGGCTCTGCTGAGAATCCATGCAGGTAGGGATGGGGGGCACACCATGTGGCCAATCACATGCAAAGAAAGACTTGGCTCATACCATTATGTGAAAGAAGGAAGGAGATCTGTGTTCTCCAAAAGTTGATTCTGTTCATCTGAACGTAGCGTTTTCAGTGGGAGAAACGTTTCGTCACTCATCCAAATGACTTCTTCAGTCTCAGCCGACTGCAGGTTTCCCCAATCTTATAAACAGTACATTTGCACAATGACTGAAACCAGCCCACTGAGGGAACAATGGGCTGGGAGGTCAGTTACTTCATCATGATTATGCAAATTCTCATGGCCATTGATCAACAACCACTGATCAATGGCCATGCGTACCATTCACAGAGAGTTGGGAATGCCTGCGATCACAGCATTATAAGATGGTGAAAGATGTACCCTCAGGTCCTCAATTCAAAGATGGTCTTTCCCTTTTCAAGTAAATGGCCTCCTTGACTCCGCACTCAAACCAGCGTTCCTCCCTGGCAATCCTCCTGGCACTTAACAGCGTACGCTATGTTAGTCTGTTTGTGTCAGGGGACGCGATCCTTGGGGTGGACCAATTTTTGGTGCAGCGTGTTTTGGGGTTTGAAAGCCACAGAGACGCGGTGTTTAGAAAAGATGCGTCTCAACTGTTCCGATAATCCTGACACATATGGGATCACTACAGGTTTTCGCTTAGTCAATGGCTAAGAGAAAACCTGTAGGCCTGAATGGGCACTTAAATCCGTTTCTAATTCTTAACTTGTTTGATCTGCTGCTCACCACAAACAAGCACAAGGACTTTTTGGACTTTTAATTGTTTTACAGTTTTTCATACTGATAAAAACCTCCATTCATACTACACAAAATAATTAAGCAATAAGCAGTTAAAACCTGTTGAACCCTGATGCCCCCGGTACCAGGCTAAAACATTTCAACAACCACCAAACAGCTAAAACAATTGAAGAGCAGGTAACCCGATTCCACCAAAAGATGTAAACAAAAAACATGTATCTTTCACCCAATGAACATGCCATCAGGAGCTGCAAGCAGACATCTCACAGATTCCAAAAGTGCAGGTTTCCTTACTCACAAAGCAAATTTCACAGAACCAGGAGCAAAAGAAGACACTGTCATGAATTTTTCCTCACCTTCGCTGTCTTGCTTCCACCATGATAAAAAAACATGTTTTATTTATACTTATTTCATATTGTAAGTCATGTGCCATGTAAAGTGCCTTGAGGTGATTCTTGATCCAGTTTGGTGGTACATATATAAAAACTGAAGTGATTTAACATTAGAAATTCTGAAGCAGATACATACTGGGTAAAAGTCATGTATGGCTACGTAGAATCTGAGATCACATATTTTCCAAATTGATGATTAACTTACATCAAGTCACTGTCACAAGCAAAAGCACACCACCAATCATTTTCTTCCATTCTCTTCCCCCCACCAATCGTTTTTCTCATGGCCATGCATTTGCGTGAAGGCACACACATAAGCTACATCCATCAGATTCTAGACAGTGAAAATTTCTAATGATTTGTCCTCTGACCACTGCAGCAGCTATCAAAGGCTAACTGTTTTAACATGACAGCACTCACCACCATGTGGCTACTACAGTTCCCGCTCTCCCCGCTCTACTTAAAAAAAAATGTGGAGTCTGTCTGTCCCCTCCCGCTTAATGTAACCAACTTGAGACATGGCATTGATTTGATTCAACTGTTGGGTTATCTACATCTCTCACACTACGCAGTGTGAGGTCAGTTACACAGCTTTTCCCACTTACCTACAGGCTGGCGTAATTATTAGAGCAGGGTGCTGTGGTGCGACTGTTTCTATACTTAAATATTATGTCCATAACCATAAAACATTCAATCTACATAAAGCCTAGTGTTCTGGATCTGGCCACAGTAGCATCCCAAGGGTGGTGCTGTAAAGCCGTCCAGAGCCACAATTAGATGGAGAGAGTTGGAAGAAATACTGGATGGTGGCCGGGACTGAACGAGAGCACAGCTGATGGTAAACTAATTTTGTTGGCCTGATACCCCTACCCAATACACACACATACACACACAAACCACATGCTTCTAAGTGAAACACAGACACTGCACTGTGCTTTCACACATGAGAGTAGCCTCTCGAGCCTCTGAATGTAGGACGAAATCACACACTTTCCTGCTCTTTCCATCTTGCTTCTCAGCTGCTCTAACACACACTTGATCTCCATCTCAGCGAGTAAGGCATATGCTCCATCATCTGCCTCCAGGGACAAAAGACTAAATACTGGGAAGTAGTTCAGTGAGACACCAAGTGTTGGAGAAAAATGTTGTATGATATTTGAAATGTGTTTGGAGACTTTGGAGAACATTTTTGATACAGTATACATATATATATATATTACAAAATCTTATAGCATTTTTTTAGACCTCTAAAGCTCATCTCAGCTCATTAAAATGACATAATTAGACGTTAGACCTTCATGCATGCAAAAAGGTGTAACTGTAAACTGACCTCATTTAGAATCCGCAAATCCATTAACATGCAAATCATTCCTCGCCTCTGTAAACCCTACTCACAAGTTCTCTTGTGACAAAGGGTGGGCTACACTGCTGAAGTGTGTGTTTTGTTAAGCGGGAGAGGGCCTTATTAGTAAAGTCTTATCAGTGCCTTATTAGTAAATCAGGAAGTCTGTAACCCAGCTAGGGCACCGTTCTGGTGGGTCAGAGGAGAGAAAAAACCTCATGTCCATCCCCTCCTGCCTGGCCATGCAAATCACACACTACATTTCTTTCAAGTGCAACTGTTCTCCCTGGATATGTCTTCTTTTTCTGTTCAGTGCACAATAAAACTCACCTAAAGGTGCTTTATTATTGCAGGGTAGAGACTCAACAAAAATAAAGAGAAAACTTTTTAGATGACCAAAAATGAATAAACACTTGGCGACAGTGGGAAAGAAAAACCCCTTTTTAAGAGGAAGAAACATCAGATAAAACAAGACCGGGGAGGAACAACATGTGCAATGACCAGTGGGGGAGGAGGGAGGAGGGGGGAAAAGAGCAGAGAAAGACGGGAGAAAAGACTTGACTCACATTAAGAAGGTGAATTTAATAACCATAAATATTCTTAAGATAAATGTGTCAGATAAATGTTTCTCATACAAGTCTTCTTAACAAATGATCAAAATTAATAAAATATGACCAGTAATACATTTCAAGCATTTGTGGTAGATGGCTGCCATTCCCCAAGCCTGGTTTCTTCCTGTTTAAAGGAGGTTTTTCCTTCCCACTGTCGCCAATTGCTTGATCATAGGAGCTGGTCTACTTCGTGGGGTTTCTCTGTACTATGGTAGGCTCTTTACCTTTACCTTACAATATAAAGTGCCTTTACATGACTGTTTTGGTGATTTGGCTAAATAAATAAAACTGAATTGAATTGAATAGTTTACCTTCTGCATTTGAATGTAAATTGTGACTGCACAGTTTATGATGTATATAAAGGCTAAGATGAGTAAGATGGGTAAGATGAAACACAATTTTATTTCTACATTGTGGCTCATTCTGGATAACATGTTTCAAAAACTAAAGGACTACACCAATGGTTGCAGCAACCAAACATCACCAAGTAGAGCAATGTTATCCTTACTACACCTGTCCCCCTCCTCTTCCTCTCTGCTCAATGTGTGTTTTTGTCACTGTGACACACAAATTGGGGCGGAGGATGAACAGAGGACAGGCAGGTACACGTGCATCAGCTCTGAAACAGAGCAGGGGAAAAAAGCTGTCAGCCTCAGCTGGCAATGTGGCTCCTTAGGCCTGCTACATATGAAACTTTCACTATCTGAATGCAAACTGTTATGTTTTTAATGATTAACTAAGTTAAAACAAAACAAAAAGAAATTCTGAGGAGCAATGTAACCAGAGGAGCAGCTCTGCAGCAGGGCATTACATGAATTTACGACGTGTGAAATGTTTCCTTTGTTCCTCCCTGTGGCAGCTTGCTCCGGGCAATTACAGAAGGCAGTGACCTGAAGTGAGATCATTACCCCCACAACCTATCATCAGCCCACATCATTTTTGTCCAGTATGATATGATTGACACAGGAAAACTTTTCATATGCTCTTTTTCAGCTCTTGCAGTAACACGGGGTTAGTGGTAACATGAAAGTAGCTTTTGCCTTCTGCATTTCCACCTTAAATAGCTGTTAGAAGTGTAATTTATCATCATGTTTTCCCAGTATTGTGGTAAAATCTTACACCGAGCCGTGGCACCTTGCCAAAGTCTAAATTGCTCCACACTTCTTCTGTTTTTTTCTGCGCACTCGGCCCCTGAAATAAACTCCATTTGCCATTCCATTTTGCAAACCAATTTGAGATGTAGGGTGGGGGCAGGAAAGGGAGAGCTATAGGTTAGCTGTAGTAATAACCATAAATCACCTCTGAAATGCTGCCATGTCACATGCCACACTGCACCACTAATGACCGGACCCATCTTTCACCGGGTATTTTTATCTGTGTGCCCTGACACTCGACTTCTGGAATCGTCCTCTCGTTTTACGTCGTCAGCACCTCGGCCAGGACTGAGCACAAGTTCCTCACATATCTATAAATACCAGCCAGCTAAATGGCATTTTCTCTCAACCCACCCCCTGCTTGGCAAGAACCGGGAGCTCTGTGACTTGGCACACAGACTCACAGTCCTACGCCACAAAACATCTTGGGGCTTAGCCCCCCGCACCCCACCCCAGCGTCACCCTCCAGAGAACAGCTGGCCAAAAAAATAGATCCATCTGCCACTGCCTTCAAATTCCAAAGTGGTCTCAGTTTAATTGAAAAAGCGTCAATCGGGCTTCACAAAATCGTGTAAAACATGACAAATATCGGCACTCCGGCTCTGCTTTAGGCCGCCTGTTGGATTAACTCTTTAGACTGCTGATATAGCTGAAGCATTAACATACCGTACGTCAGCGCATGTCGGCTCATACGCACAGGCGGTCTCACACACACCGAGAGGAACACACAAACACCTGTACATGCTTCCTTTGTGCAGAATGTTCTGCCAAGTTTTTTAAGCTTGCTGACATGCGGCACTAGAGACTGCAGTTCAGCAACAGCTTCTTGCTATTCTGGGATGTGTCACAGCACGAGGTTTTAATTCATTCTGCCAGAATGTGTCAATCACTTAGTGGCGGGGTCCAGTCCCGGGTTCTGCTGCTGGACTGAGAAGCAGGAAGGCACAACAGGCTAGGCCTTATTAAAGGAGTCAAACAAGGATTCAGCTAAACTGTGCTAGTCATAGACTTTCTTCAGAGGTGGGGTGTTAGAGGGGGCGAGGGGGTAGCACAGGTAAACCAGACTGACACGTGCACAACAACAAGTTGGCTGTTTACATAGTTTAAACTAGGTGACAAATAAGAAAATGAGACTGATATTTCCAAGTGTTTATATTAAAAGAGAGTGGGGGTACTAGTCACAGAGCACTGTGCTTCACCTCCTTTCAAGATAACACTCTAAGTCTATTTTATAAAGCATTTTTTTCTAATTGCTGTGTATTTGAGAGTAAATGCAACTACAGCTTTCTCTTTCTTCTACCATCAGGGTACCATTTGCCATGCAAGTTCCTGTACACAAGCCATGCCAAGGGTTTGAATTTGACCCGCCCAATGCGGTGCCAAAACACACATATCAGTCATCATGCGATGTCATGCCAGCTACAAATGGCATCAAATGACTTTGCACTACTTATCCTGTCCAATTCCATGTGATAAATGATGAAAAAGTTAAATTGTGCAGCAGTGTGACTTTGGAAGATGACAGACCTCATTTCTGTGCCCTGTCATTTGGTGATCACTGTAAAAAATGAACATCGTGAAAGCGGCTATGAAACTTAATGTGAGATACGTCTTTCCTTTCTTACCCACAAACACAAAGAAAGATATTTACTTCCATTAGAAGGTATAGTTTTGGTAAAGGGCTGCTCCCACTTTCCTGCCTTTTCTTTAGGGCGACTTTGATTTTTTGTCTCTGTGATTGCCAGTTAAACTGCCAGCCTTTTTTTTGTTTTTTAGTATTTGTGCAAAGCATTTGAAACCACAGAAACTTTGGCTCTTTTCATCTTACATAATATTACCAAGAAAACTTTGCACATAAACAAAGATTGTGTGTTTGTGAGTGTGTGTATGAGAGGGATAGTAAAAGAAAGTAGTGCAAAGCATTTTTCACTTTCTTGTATCTGTGTGTGTGTGTGTGTGTGTGTGTGTGTGTGTGTGTGTGTGTGTGTGTGTGAGTCTGTGTGGGCATGCGTGTGTGAACATTAACAGGATCTCTAAAGCAACAATCAGCGATCAGTCAGAGTGGTCGCTGACATCACGATCTTAAATAAATGACAGCATGGTAAAAGAGCGCTGATCCGAAGCCAGCGGGGCCCAACAGTCGGAGAATCTATAAGCCATAACAAACAATATTTCAAATAAACAGATCCCATGGCCGAGCCTGTCATCTTTCTGGGGCGTCTCCAAAACAGTCCTGTCTGACTTTACTCTCATGCTGTTTTCTGTTTGTTTTTTCGTTGCATCTCCAGCGTGTTTTCTGGCATCGTTGTCCTCTGTCTGATTCCCTGCCTGTAACTGTATACAGATTAACCACCACATTTTCCTTCGACGTGTTTGCATAAGTTTGCATTTTTGCCTTTCATGTTTACATATGTACTGTGTATTTTTAAAAAGCTGGCTTTCTAGGGATGTTGTTTTTGAATATAAAAATACAGTAAAAAGTGTATATATACTTTTGCTATACAAATTTTTTTCTGAATCCTTTATAATACTGGATTAATGGACTAATTGGAAACCAGATAGATAGATTGATAGCTAGATGTTTTTGCTCCTGTGGGATATATAAAACTGTGAGCACATCATTTGGGCCAAACTATTAATAAGAAATCATTTTGGTCCCCTCCACCCCACCCCACTCTGAACCCCATTACTTCTTTGGACTCTTGCCCGGTAGTATCCGCATGGCAGCTGGACGCATGCGCAGGAGCAATCTTCAATAATGTCCCATGCCTCTGAACTGCCTGGTGCTCAAACTTGGACGCGGACTGAAAATAATGTTGTTTCCCGCGGGGGCGAGCGTTCCGGTCACCGAAAGCGAGCCTCGGGACTCGTGTTTGAGTTTGTAAAATTGTTTTAAGGACTCTGAATAACTCATCGGCTTGTTTTTGGACTCTTGCTGATAATGGCAAGCAGTAGCTGAGTGTTTTGATCCCGGTCAGTGACAGCCTGCAGACGGCAGGGAGAGCTGTGTGGCGATCACGCAGTACTTGATTATGAGCGCTCGCAAGAAGTGAAGAGAATCTGGGAGCTGATTTCTCGCTGGGACGACAATAGGTTTAACACAGGTATGTTTAAACTAGTTTGTGTTTTTCCCAGACGGCTGTGGCTTTATTATTAGACACTTAAATTGTAGGTCAGGTGGCAGAAGCGAGAAAACTGTCATAGTTTTGTTGAGTTTGATTAATTCCGATTTAAAAACATTTATATGAAAAAAAACCCACAATTCAGTAAAATGTATCAGTAACATTAAAATGAATTATCCTCCATCAAAGAGTGATAGACTCTGTCCAGTTTTTTATAATATTATTATTAATATAAGTCTTTACCTTACGTTATTGTTGTTGTAAGGCCAGTGCATGCCCGTTAATAACGCTGATGTGTTAAGTGTGTGTTCATTTTTCTCCGACTTCATCCCAGCCCCGGAATCTCGGCACACCGATAGATTACCTGATGTTATACAAGTGGACAAATAATAATAATAATAATAATAATAATAAAGATTTAGTGGTTGCTGTAATTTTTTGCTGAAACATGGCAATAAATGAACAGACAATTACGTCAGATCCTTCCCCGTAAAACTGAATAGTTGTGCAAAAGGGGTTTCTTATTAAAAAGAAAAGAATGATAAAATGACAGTGATTATTTTTTTGGTGGTTATTGGTCATACACCAGTCTTTAACTGCAGGTCAGTGCGGTCCATCCTTTTTTTCCCTCTCAGTTTGTGGACACGTGAAGGAGTTTAGTCCCCTTGGTGTCCCCTCAGTTCTCAGTCTTCATCCCTCCGCGTGTCCATGGCTTTTTCTCTCCATCTCGCCTCTCATCCCACGTGGAGTTTGTGTTTATATTTGATATGTAGGAAATGGGAATCTTATACCACTGCCGGGCTCTCAGGGCTTGAATGGCCCCTGGCTATTGGCCTGCCTCTAGCAACATGACAAGTTACACGCCGACTCAAAATCTGATAGGGGCCTACTGCGCCGTAATCCATACAGATTAGATTTCACATTAAGGGCTCATACTTAAACAACGCGCATTAATGCGCAAGATTTAGAGTGTGGAGAATTTTTGGAAAATTGTAAACTCCTGCACTGGCCTTCTATCTCATTTTACATTACGGCTCGGTTATTCTAAGGATGATAATCCCACCAGAAATGTGAAATATTTAGGATTAAATATTTTAATGCAGCCAAAGGGGATTTTTAGTGGGTGTTGGCGTTTGCTAGTATATTTAAATTTTTTGTTTAAATGTTTTTTTGGTTCTTTGTAATATCGGTTAATTAGAGGCCATCTTAAGGCATTAAATAATCCCGTATATATACTGTATTTAACACGTCACATTTGTTTCTATTTATTCATTTTATTTTTCCTCTAGTGGGAGAAGTCTAAGAGTATCAGTTTCATTATCTGGAAACTGTTTTATGTTGTTTAACCCTGTCCCGAAACGGGGAGGGCTGCAAAACACACTGTTTTATCCCTTTTAAAATGACCAGAATAAAGAACAGCATCGCACTCTTACATTTTCCAAATCTTTTTTTGTACTTAAAAAAAATAACTCGTATATGCATATCGTATTGTTTATAGAAATGTTGCGTTAGGCCTAAACCTGCCTAGCATAAAATATTTTATTCTGATATGAAGATTTGAGTCTTCATATCAGGTAATGTGCGCTTCATTTTTATTGTATTTTTATTTATTTGTTTATTTTAACTTTTTAGGTTAAAAGCAAATGTAGATATTGACCATTTAAACGTCAGAGGCCTTAGGGATATTTTTTTTTTTTGGGGGGGGGGGGGGGGGGGGGGGGATGTAAACAGTTTAAATTTTGCACAGACTAATCCTTAACTGGTAATCTTGGAAACTGCTCGTGTCATTTAATATAGCTGCATATAAGCGATTGCTAAGACAGCGAGGTTAAACTCAAATTTAACATGTGATTTTTCCCTGCAGCCACTCCGACCAGCAGCAGTCTGCGGTTTGTTCAACATTCTCCTTCCTTCGGCTTTTATAGCGTGAAATTACCGCGGTGTAGCTATTTGGTCCACTTTCTAACCCTCCGCCGTCCCATATGTGTTTCTTATGTCGCTGTCAATAGCCATAGTGAGAAATATAATTCTCTCTTCTGGGACACCGAAGGAAATGGCAGGCACTATTGATTCCCTGTTTAGTGTCAGGTAACTGCTGGGTGGGTTTTAGGGCCATGCAGGGCAGCTGGGGCAGATAGACAGCATCATTTAATAAGAATTAGTTCTGACATTTAAAAAAAAAAAAAAAGATCCCCTTTTAATCATCAAAACTCCTTGTGGCTTATTTGTGCTATAGTTTAAAAAAAAAAGGAAAACTAAGACAAATGCTCCATTACAAGCATGAAGTAAACTTTGCTCTTTGTGGGTTTACTGCCCATCACGTTTCCGCTAAAGAAGAATAAATCATGAAGGGAAGGGTGAAACCCAGCCAGATCGAATAGAAGGCTGATTATGTCCTCCACAAAGGTGAGAGAGAGAGGGCGGGAGGGAGGGAGGGAGAGGGTGGGGGTTGAGGGAAGCAGGGAGGCTTGGGCACAAATCAATTCACCTGAGAGACGCATTATTGTCTTCGGTTTCAGGCTAGGAGGAGCTGAGCGCTATGAAAAATTAAAAGGATGCCAGTTAGTTTAAAGGATCGAGCCAGAAAACTCCACAGTGCACACACATGCAAACACACTCGGCAACAAAACACTGCGCAGACTGAAGAACAACTTGGAGTGCCCCAATTCTGTTCTGATACCTGTCCATATTTTGGGAAAAATATTTTAGACCCTGATCAGTCTTTGTGGTAAAAGTAAACAAATCCCTTGTATCTGTCTTTTAGAAAGAGCAACACACTTGTATGCACATTGTAGTATTCACTATTACAGTCAAAAAGTGTTACAGTAAAATAAAAAGTGTATTTTGATGGAGAACTTGAGATAGGTACAGTTAGTGGCACTCTTTACCACATTGCTGGGAACAACAGATCTAATGACGGGGAGGACCTTTGTGTTTGCAGGTTGTGTGTGTGTGTTTTTGCAGCTTATTCTTTTTTCTGACGCCTTTTACGCAACATACCAGAAAGGAGCCATTCAGTGTCACTCTGTTGGGATAATGGCACCATTTTCCATTGTTTTGTTTTGTTTTTTGCAGTCCTTTGTTGCCGCGTCACTCCGTGCGTGACAGTAGCGACAACAAGACGAGGACGCATTGTAGCTTCTGTCCTCATCTGGCTGATCGCAACGCCTCATCTTCGCTTAACTTGTAGACAATCACCTCAGGCTTCTCCGAACTCCTCCGCCAACCTGTCTCCTGTCTAGTATTAATAGGGTCACTCACTATCTTCGTGCGCTAGCCAGCCACTGTGTCTGTGGTCCAGAGGCAGCCAAGCGGCCCTATCACTTACACTTCTCCATTTTCATTGTTGATATTTACTTCTGCAATTATCTCTCCACTTCACCCTCGGCTGAAGATGATATGCTGAAGTTAACGCTGTCGCTTCCCTCCTTCGCTCTCCTGTTGCTCACACATAAACGCAGTGACTGAAGGGCTAACCGACAGATGCACACACACGTACAAAGTAACTTAAATGCTGAACCGTGCGCGATTTCAGTCACGATATAAGCCATGAAACTCCCAAAAGAGTGGTTTGTTTTTGCTGGGATTTTGGTGGAAAACATCTCAGTCTATCAGATGATCTTGTTTACTTTTAAGTAAACAAAGCGTCACTTTTAGGCTTCTGACATCTATTTTATTTCCCTATTTTCTTTTTTGGCTTTCAAGTGTGTGGCAGATCAAAGCCAGAGGAGCCATGGAGGCCTCACAGGACCTCAGCGAACAGATGGTGAGTTAAAGGCTACTGTATGTAAGTGTGTGTGGCTGAGCGAGTAAGTATACCTTGTATCGGCCACACAAGTGTGAGGAATGGGTGCATTAGAGACATACATTGTGTCTGTGTGTGTGTGTGTGTGTCCAGGCTAATACACAGCAGCTGTGTTTCAGTGAGCGTACAGTAACCATATGGCACCAGTCAGAGTGAATGAGACTTCAGGAGAAACAATGTTGGGCATAGACGTCAATTTAACAATCATGTGTGTGAATTTTGTGAGCCGAAGTGTGTAACGCAATTCAAATCACTCATTAAATTGAAAAAGGAGGTAATTTTTATCTTTATCTTTTACATTTCAGTCACACACTGACACAGCCGCACAAACACGCACGCACACACACACCCCACACTTGAGCCCGAGGGTTTGTGAGCGTCCCAGGACAGCGGGCCATCTCTGCGTCACGTCAGCGCAGCGTCCCAGTTCTGCTTGTTTAAAGATCAGGCCGTATTGTTGGGAAAATGATTTTGGCGGCGAGCGAGGGCCACTCGCATTTCAAAGTCGTTAGTCAGCCACCAGAACAGGTGTAATTTCATCTTCTTCTCCTCCTCCTCCTCCATGAAGCAGCGTTCTCTCTCCCTCCCTCTCTCTGACCTGCCAGCCTCGACAGTAATAATAGCGCAAAGTGGGACAGAGCCCACGAAGTATGTTGTTTTTTTTTTCCCCCCCGACTTTTTGTGCTGCTCTGTTAGCCTCACTTCAGGTTGGATTACAGGCGGACCCCAGCGGAGTACATGTCACTCATACATAAAATGGACGCGCGCACACACACAGACACGCACACTAAAGAACACAAAAACACAGAAATAAAGAGAGAACAGAGAAAAACATCCATCTTGTCTTGCCGCTATCACGACATCAAATATTGATGTGCATATTCCACAGTTACTTCACCTACTTTAAATAGGGCAGTGATATCATCTATAAGTGAATTTGAGCTGCGGCTCAAAGACATTGATTAATTGTTCGTGTTGGAAATGAGATATCGGAGCAAGGACAGAGATTTTTATTAGTTCGATGGTTTTATAGGCTCAGATTTGTGACTTCTAAAATGTTCAGGCTCAGCATTTTCTGTAAAGGGGCCAAAGCTTACTTTGTAACTTGGACAATGGGAGAATTCAGGTGTGTTGGTATTTAGGAAACTCGGTATATGGTTTTCACATGTGGACATAGCTAAAATCAATACAGGTCAATATAATAGCCCTGCACTAATACTACTTTTAGTTATTGGAAAAATTGAGTGATATTTGGGGTCATTAGTTCCAGTTCTAACACCCGACAGTATGCTGTAACTGTACTTAAGGACTGAGACTGAATTACTATAAGGTGGCCACTGTTTTCAGATATATGGCTAAACTTTGAACTGCAGTCTAATTTCAAAGGTTTATCAAAAAGATAAAGAAAACTGCAGTTTCATCTGAAACTGTTAAAACAGCTGACATATGCCATTTTTTTCCTTTTAAAAACTGTTCAAAATATGTCAACCTCAAATACATTCAACCTATTTTTCAAGGCTTTAAATGGAAATTTAATTTGCAGCTTTGCTCGTATTGTTTCAGTCTGATTACAGCTGAACCTTTAAACCTTTGATTCTAAGTATGAATGACAGCTTTAACGTCTGACTGAACATTTTAAATTATAAACTTATCCTATACTTGTAAAAAAATTTTCAAGCTTTCCTTTTGGTTTTAGTCTTTAAACTGAAATTGGCTAATTCTTTCCCCGCACTCCTTCATTGAAATAGGCGTGTCTCGGGTGACTAAGAAAACAACTCAGACCTCACACACAAGGTTTCGGGGAGTTGTCTGTTGATATTTAATACCCCCACTCCTCCTCTTTACCCTTTAAAGTACCCTTACTTCCTCCACCCCGCCCTTTTCCCACCACATCCATCGCACGTCATCTGGGTTATGGTCAGGCGTCCTCTCTGGCCGCCTGCCTGTCGAGAGCCAGCCTGCCGTCTGGGGTCCTCTGGGAGCGCTGGAAAGGAGCCTGAGATGGCGCTCGCAATGGTTCGCTCCGAAGCGCTGCTTACAGCTTCTTGAGGTGTTTCGCTCCACCTGTTGTCGCATATTTTGTTTCGCTTTGGAGAAAAGCTGTTGTTTTTAGGTGATGCTCTGTGAGATGATGTCGACGAATACAACGATTTGTATTTAAATTCAGCTGTGAACATTAAGGAGATTGGAATGACAGATCAGCGTCAGTCATTCAGTGCACACACAGAAAACAGAAAACGCATACAAACTCCACACACAGTCTCAAGAGCTCCTGATCCAACAGACCTCCGATTGAAGTCTCCGGTCTTTGGCTCGGTGGAGGTGGAAGCAGTGAGAGATGGGGGAGCAGGAGCATTTGTTGACCCCAGGGAGCTTTGCAGGATTTAAAATGTTGAGCCACCTGAAGGGAAAAAAAGTAAGAGAGATGGAGAAGAAGGAAAAAGTGTCTGAAACACGAGGGGAAAGGGTTCTTTTAGCTTTAGCCTTTTCCTCTGGTGCACTGGGAGAGGCCCCTAGTATGGCAGCTGTCCTAGTGTGTGTGCATGTGCGTGAGACACAGAGCGAGAGACCAAGTAGGAGAAGGAAAGGGGTCAGGTTGCACCCCTCTTTCACCCCTACAACCCCATACAGACACATTCACACAAACTTACATGCAGCAGCAGTAGCTTAATATGACTACAGCCCAACCCTGATTGCTAAGATTGCACTGGCGTCATAGATGGCCGTTTCAAAATCTGCCCGGCAACGGGACAGATCACTGAAGTGTAGAGTGTAACAGCTACCCCACTGGCATCCCTCTGGTAGGCTGGCATCCTAGCTGGGGCACCGAGGGGCACTTCAATTTCAGCTTGGTGTACAGTGCTTCTCGTAAGATTTATGTGTAGCTGACAGCTGAGTGTTGCTGAGTGAGTCTTCTCTCTCTGTGCAAGAAACGCTGCAGATTATTTTGAGTAAAATCATAACAGGAGAAGGCAGAGGAGTAGGGAGGGCAGGATACGAAATATGGCATGCACAATGTAGACAATAAATGCTAAATGATATTAAACTGCACTGCATGCAGTTGCAGAGAAACCGTGACAAGAAAACCAAGCAAATGAGAGCAGATTTGGAAAATCATAGCATAATAGCAGGAGTTATGATAGTTTTAAGATTGCATGCAGAAGAATGCTCAGAATTTCAATATGTACATATATTTAATTGAAGGAATGCCTTTCAAGGACCAACAAACTCTGAGCCTCCATCCCAAAGTTTATATTAATGTAGTATTCAGGTTGACTAAACATTATATTGTTAAAGCTACAAACTTTAGCATGAGCCCAATATGGTAAGTGCTTACAATTTTAGCGGGAAATGCTAGTTTTTGGCCAATGAGTTAAATCGGGCTTAACATGGCAACACCGTTTGATCTAAATGGTGCATTAAACTGGAGAAATTCACTGAAAAGTGTGTTAAACAGTTGGACACATGTTTCATCTCTAAAGGACTTCTTTCCCCAGTCACTAAATCACCCATCAACACCTGAACCGCTAAATAAGCTAAACCTGTTGTTGCACTGATGCAACAATGGATAAGACTCACAACAGATTCCCAACAGCTTCACCCATGTGGCATTGCATAGTTGCGCGTTAATGTAATAAAGATGTAGGGAAGTGCACAGCACAGTGTTTTTCCTTGGCTTAGTGCATCCATAACATGAATCGTCCTGGTGCCGTGAAGGGAGGGTTGTTCACTATGTTAGCCTTCATGTAACCTGCAGAGGAAAAAAAAAACACCCCAACCCCCTTTTAACATTATTTTATGACCAAACTTTAAACTGTTATAATGTGTTATTGCATATCAAACAATGAATAATTGATTATTTTACTGTGTGTTGTTTCCTCCCCTCTTTGAATTTAAGTAATTGAATCAGTCTTTTTTTTGTTCTTCTTTGCCAAATGTTGAAAAACGGGCAAAATCAGCACAGGTGATCGTTGATACAGGATCTTACTTTTGGAAAAAGAACTTCTACCGAGCTTTGTGTGTTCACATTGTTATTATTTAAGACGCGTGAAACAACCAAAACATCTGTCTTTCGCCAAAAGCCCTTCAGTCCATGCTTTGGTTCAGATAATTTATAACTCGTATATGAGAATAGAGTGAGAGTCTGTCTGGCCATAGAAAGGCAGCTAGGTGTGAGGTCAGCGGGTCACAGACAGTCCCTGAGCCACTCAAAGCCTGACAGAGTCAAAGCCCCCAAAACAGACTGGAGAATCCATCTAGAAGCCAGAGCAAGTGGCGTGGGCTTTCTAGAAGAACACACCAGACAGGAAACCACATGATATGTGTGCTTTAGTGTCTGGTGTGTGAGAGTACGAGTGTGTAGGTGTTTCTTTCTCTGTTATACGCATATACTCTCTGTGGTGTGGGTTGGCTGAGGTCATCTGAGTGGAGACTGTCTAATACTGTGGCCATGCTTGTTTAATGGAAGTCAATCAGGGCTATGTATTTCTTGCCAAGACTCATCACTTTATTGATTACTCTGAGACTTCTCAAGAAAATCCCTATATTGCCAGATGTGACATTTTAACATAGTTGGTTATTATTTCTTTCTTTTCTTTTTTTTGTAACTGACGTGCTGAACTGATGCTTTGAATTTGCTCCGTAAAGATAAAACACGTTTAAAATGTAAAAGCATAACCCCAAGAAGAAGTAATTATTAAAATAGTAAAACATTTTCTTCTTTGTTTGCAGTAACTTCCATAAATAGAGCCGTCGATATAGCCCACCTTTTGTTCGGCCCCAACTTCTGGCTAATGCTCATCTGCCATTGGTTCCAAAAAGAGGAGCATATTTCCTCATTTTGCTGGGAAGGAAATGAAATTGCAACAATTGTGCTTTGGTAACGGAGGAACCTTCTGCCTCGCCTGCCGCAAGAACTTCCTCTGTTGCTCTGCTGGGAGATTGGATTTCTTTCTCTGCAGCAGCGCAGAATCAGAGAGGTGGGAGAGAGGGGTCGGCGAGGCTGTGACCTGTGTCTCTGTGCTGACTTGACTATTGCTACAACTAATGGCTGTTTTCATTATCTGCCACTTTGTTTCTTGTTTTAAGCAGAGATTAATGTCTTATATTATTAGTGTTCATAGCCATGAGCATGGCCAAGTCACATATTTTAAAAAATCCATTTAAAACCAAAAGATCTTCAGTTTTTCATCGAATCTGACAGTTTGGAATTGGAATTTTGCATTTGTGTGCAATTCATGCTTTCCTGTCTCTTAAGAGTATTCCTTCCTGAATACATTAAAATAATATTAATATTCATTTCTTACATGTTTGTGCTTTGTATTTGGTGCTGGTGTTAGCCCAAAGTTATGCATGGAGTAGAACAATGACTGGATACACTGAAAGTAAAAAAATTATTTATTAATCTTAATATTGATGAAAGAATTTTTGGTTTTGTTTATTTGCGACCACATCTGAACTGCATCATTGCAGCAGTGATATCCAAAGAGAAAAAATGAGGTCTTTTTTTGTTGTTGTTGTTTTTTTTGGTTTTATTGTGTTTTTCTTCTTCCTTTTTTTTTTTTTTTTTTTTTTTTTTTTGCTCCATGTCCTTGATTTTTTTTTTTCTTTTTTTTTCTTCGATCTGTCTGACTGACTGTCTGTCCCACCTTCTCTTTCCCCGCCGGCCTGCCCGCCTCTTCGTCTCTCTCTGTGTCTCTCTGGCTACAGAGTGATGATTCAGGCCCTATTGTGAAGTCAGCAATCCGATACAGAGCAAGCCCAAGAGCGAGGGTGGGGAGGGAGGAGGGGGTGGATGGAAGGATAGAGAGAGGGAGAGAGCAGGGGGGGGGTGAGAAACAGGATTATGGGTGTTCTCGTAGCGGCGTCCGTGCTATTGCGAGCCCTAGGCAGTTTGGCACCCTTACCTGTCCTCTGCTTTACCTGTTGCTCTCATTCTCCAAGTTCACTCTGTAGTCTACGTGTCTCTCCTTCTTTGTTTTCCTTTATCTTTATCCTCCTCACACCCACCGAACTCCTCACTGACCTTTTTTTCTTTTTACTTTTTTTTAAGCTCCTTGACCATCTTTTTTTTTACACTTACATACTCTCTCTCCCCTCAATCTGTCTTCCTTTTTTGTAGACATCTGGTATTGTGAGTGATTTTATTAGGAAGTTGATATGAAGTGTTTCAAGGCCTGGTATGATGGAACAGCTTGCCACTTCTGAGACATTTAACTCCTGTTCGTTCTCCGTGGTGCATAGGCCAGCCGTAACTTCTAATAATCAGCCGCATAAAGAATCCATGAGCAGATGGTGTTTGCATGTGTGGGTGTGTGCGAGAGAGACCATACCTTTCTCTGCACTGAAAGTCTCTCCTTGTGTCCCTTTTTTTTTAAGGATATCTACCTTATGTTGTACCTCTCGCATGCATGCACACTGTGATGTCATGAGCAGCATTATTTAACAGGCAGCTGGGAGGCCATTCATCATTTAATTAAAAGCGTCTGAAAGGGATCTGAGGCCTAATGAGATTAGCTTTAATTATTGATGCCGCTGCTGCTGCTGCCCCACACACACACCACCTCCAGTGATGACCACCACGGATATTTAGACCGTCTAGTCTTTCACCCTTAACACAAGTAGTTGCATGCACATTTTTTTTGCTTTTCAGTTCTTTTCTTCCCTACCTGATGTCTTCCCAGATGCACGCACATCCCATTGATTTTTGTTTCCCTTTGGGATGTTAAGGTGCTTTGGGGGGGGAGGGGGGTATATTTGAGGGGGGAGGGGGCTACGGTATGAAGACCAAGCAGGGGGTGCGGTAGCTGTGGTCAGGTTGGCGATGGGGGTGTTGCTTGAGGCTGGTGTTGAGTTTCTTTAGGTCTCGCACACCAGCAGAGAACTTGCTGCTTTATTTTTTTCCCCTTAGTTTCATCGCATTCATACATATCAGTGGATTTATTTTGGATCCATTGTGTTAAGTCCTTGGTTTTCATACTGTAGCCTGGGCAGAAGGTAATATTTTGTATGGCTTGTGATAACAACTTACTTCATGTCACACTATGAAACATTAGTATAGAACCAGACCCAGACAGCATTTTCTTCCACTCTGGCTGTAGCTTATCATAGCAGGCCAAACCTTTTTAATGTTAACAAGGATCTGGTGTCGCCTTTATTAATCGTTGAAGAACACTATTAGGTACACCTTGCTAGTGTCAGGTTGGACCACCAAATGTCTTCAGGATGGCCATAATTCCTCATGAAATAGATTCAAAAAGGTGTTGGAAACATTTCTCAGAGATTTACGTCATGTTGATATGAGAGCATCAAACAATTGCTGCAGATTTATCAACCTCACATCCATGATGTGATTCTCCTGTTCTTCCACATCCCAAAGGCGCTCTATTGGATTGGTGACTGGTGACTGTGGAGGCCATTTGAGGGCAGTGAACTCAATGTCATGTTCAAGAAATGAATTTGAAATTCTTTGAACTTTGTGACGCGGTGTGTTATCCTGCTGCAAGTAGCCATGAGAAGATGGGTACACAGTAGTTATAAAGAGAGCAAAAATAACAGTCAGCTAAAATATCAGCTAGGCTGTGATCATGCTCAGTTGATACTAGAAGGCTCAAAGTGTGCTAAGAAAATATCCCCCACACTATTACACCAGCACCACCCTGAACTTCTGGTACAAGACAGGATGGATCCATGCTTTCACATTGTGTACCCCAAATTCTGAGCCTAACATCTGAACGTTGCAGCAGAAAATGAGATTCATCAGACCGGGCAAAGTTTTTCTAATCTTCAGTTGTTCAATTTTCATGAGCCAGTGTGAAAAGTAGGCTCCGTTTCCTGTTCTTTGCTGTCAGGAGTGGGGTCTTTTATTACTGTAGCCTATCTGCTTTATCATGTTGTCCATTCACAGATGTTTTTATGCATGGTTGTAATGACTAGTTAAGTTCCAAGGCATTCTCCTCTGACCTCTGGCATCAATAAGACATTTTCACCCGAACATCTGTAGCTCACTGGATATTTTCTCTTTATTGGGCCATTCTCAGTAAAGCCTCGGGATGGTTGTCCCGGTTCGACCAAGTCTAGATGACTTGGGCCGCAATCACATGTTGTTCAGATAATAAAAACTCTGAAGACCTCTGCCCTTTAAAAACCTATTTTTATTTTCTGTTTAAAATGTAATTTATAATTAAAATTCAATCTATCTGTCCAAGGTCATGACGCGAGAGAAAGGGTCACCAGTATGTTTAAATAGAACACCATTAAAAAAATGTAAAAGTGAAATATTGGCCAGGTAAAATGGTTCCAAGTTAGGCAGATTGCTTGATCAAGGCTTTTAGAACAGCTTATAACACCACGGTCCAGAAAAGTCTTCTCACTTACTTTTAAGCTTAATCTGTGAAAACTCATATTTCTTCTCTTTCACTTCAAGGCTTTTACATTCATATCACACTTCCCAGGAGTTTCATTTATTCTAGTCATAATTTTTACGACTGCATCATGGGGTCTAAACCAGCGATTTATGGGGATAAAGCTAATGCAGGTGGGGAAAAGATGACAAAAGAAAAATTATTGCATGAAAATTACTTATATTACCTTACATGCAGGGAAATTTGCAAATTAGTTTGCCATTGTGCTGAATTTTCTTTTAATAAAATTTAACATTGGTCCTTACTAAATCGCAATGCAGCGCAGATATGGGAGTCACTTAATGACACATACTTTATGTTGTCATTTAGATCAATTAAGGGTCACTGATTAATCATTGTGTCTGAAAAAGGTTAACAAACAGTCGATTAAATAGCATTTTAAATTATACTGATCCTTCCAGTTCATTGTCCACTTATCTGACCTACTGTCAGACTTTCAAGAACTTCATATTAAGGTGTTTGTGCTGGAGTGTGGTTCTATACCACTAAGTAGTTGAGTGATGTGCTCAGTATATGTGTGTGTCCGTGCACGCAGTCAGCCATGGAGTGGTTTAAGTTTCTCCCAGTTGTTTTTTTAATCACTCTCATCAGATTAGCTGAGCAGGGCCAGTTGAGGCCAAACGCACTATTAACAACCCAGAACCAGTGTGTATACACACACACACACACACACACACACACACACACACACACACACACACACACACACACACACACACACACACATCCATCACTGACTTTTCATTTGTCTCCACTGAGTAAAGCTGCATTAAATCGTGTCTGTGATCCGTCACTCCCTGAGACAATGAGGAGCCAATTTAAATAGGCGATATGAAGACCACCAGCACGGTGAGCAGCATGGAGATTGGTCTGTTCCCCTCTGTAGCTCTTCCTCCCCCAAACACGTGGATTTACTACCGCAGTTCGACTGAATAAAAACAAACGCTTGGGACTTCAGGATTAGTAAGATGCACTAATGATATCTGCGGTTTTGCTTAAACATAAACGCCCAGAATTTATACTGTGATAAGACTTAAATGGAAAAAGAAAAACAGTTTTACTGTAAAAGTGCGACTTTTATCAGCGAGTCGCACGGAACAAAAACTAGATCCACGAGGCGGGCGATAGTCATTGATTCCTTGTAGGCAGCCCCCTTAGCCTTTAGTGGCTCATTCTGACCTTTGTCAGCAAGCTTGTTAGAAAGGAGAAATAATTAAAAAAAACAAACTTGTTTTTTATGTATTTTTATATTTAAAAAAGTCTCAGTTTACCTTTGGAGAAGCTGATAACAGAACAGCTTAGAACACAGTATTGTGCAACATTTTGCTGGCTTCATTTTTAGTTGTATTTAACTGTTTATATTTTTAAATGTCTTTAATTGATTAGCATAATGTAGCTACTGCTTGTTGTAACAATAACTATTTATTTGGTGAAATCTTTCACTGCGGTTAGTTATGCTGTCCAACTTCATCATATTAGTACAAATATATTCCCCTGGCATGGTTTGCTGAAGACATCGCAAGTCACTCGGTGTTGTGAGTTAGGCTCTCTTTCTATGTAGTAAAAGTTGTGAACAACACCAGGCTGGCAAATTTATGTAAGCATGGCCAGGTGAAGCGAAGTATACCTGGCTAGAAAGACATGGAGGGAGAGAGAGTGAGAGGGGTTTTCGGAGAGTACCTATTTCACCCAAACACCTCCTCCTTCTCCCTGCTCCACAAACTGTTCTCTCCTTTCACTCCCTCACTTTTTTTCCCTCCTTTATAGCTTCCTACTACACCTGAAAAAGGGGCATTTTTGGAGGCATAAAGAGAGGGATAGATTTACACCTCCCCAGGCTTGGGGAACTGTGGGGTGTAGGGAGGAGGGAGGGCTGGAGGGTGGAGGCTCGGCACAATGTATTTTACATGAAAGGAAGGGGATAGAGTTACCATCCCGATAACCACTCATACAAACGTGGAGAGCAGAGAGCTTTGAGCAGGGGACAGGTAAACGGGTGACTCTGTGTGTGTGCATATGCGTGCACGAGGGGAAAATGCAGAGTATAGATCGAGATGGAGCTTGTGTTTGTGTGGTGAGTAACATTCTTCATGAATGTTTTGTGGTCGACACACCAGCCGATGGCGCAGGCAGGGATGGTTGGGTGATCGTGTTGCACAGGTGTATGCGTGCATGCCCGTGTATGCGTGCATGCCCGTGTTTGTGCGCGTGTGCAGCGACTGTCCCTCTGTGTCCCATTAACTACACAACTAAAGACTACACAGCTACATTCTTTTTCTGATCCTGATGGTTTTTTTTAGCCTTTTTTTAAATGCAATTTAATTAAAACTATAGGATTTATTTAATACAGAAAAACATTTAGTGTCCATTTACATTTACAGTTTTCAAGTTTTAGGATTATCATCAGTAACTATTTAGAGCAGTTGTGACTATTTTTTTTCACCCTTTTTAGAATTTTATCCAAATCATATAATCAATCATATGAAAAAGAAGAAGAAAAAACTCCATAATTAAGCTGGTCACCCCTCTGTAATAGATTCCTTGGGTCTGGCTCTTTCGGGTTAAAAGGAGGGTGTTTTTATTTAGTTTTTTTCTCCATTGTTGCTAGGTGCTCACTCACAGCACCACCTGGATCATTGTGTTTTTAACTAAAATGTCCTGTAAGGGCTGTTTTAAAGTAGTGGTACTTTAAAAGGATGTGCTAAGGATATAAAGAATGTGAATACTTTTAACACCGCTAAAGTTAGCTTACTAAACCTAGCCAAACACTGGCCTTAGCTGGGAATTCTGGTGCAATATTGTGTCTTGAAATTAGGTTTTTGGAGATCTGGAATGTTAATGCTTTTGTCTGGAAAGCATTTTAGTGCAACTTCTGTTGATTTAAATGTGCCATATGAATAAAACACTCACTGACTTGATTTGATCTTCTTGTCTAACTTTAACTGATGAAGTGAATGAGCCTATGCTTAGGCCAGATTTAATAAATCAATTCTAAATTTGTTAGATCAACATCAAAGTGCTCAGAAGTGGATTTTTAAAGTGTGATGATGAAGCTAAAAACATATAAGTAAATCATGAAAAGCTAGATAAAAAAGGAGCAGGGTCTGTCTTAGTCAGCCCTCCTGTTGGAGGTGAAGAGATAAACTGCTGTTGTTCCACTTGAAGAACAGTTATTCTCAAGGGCCTCTTTAAAGTGAATGAGCCACCTCCAACAGGCCCTTTGAAAACACTCCTAAAGTCAACAAAAACCAAAAGTAAATGCAGCTATTTGACTGTATTAATACAATGCCCTCTTCCTCTGCTCAGTTCACTGCTCAGATGTGCCCATGCCCCACTCCTGTTTTTTTTTTTTCTTTTTGTATGTGTGTGTGTGTGTGCAAGTGCATTTCATCAGGCGTGTTTTGGGACGCCTCCCCTGCTCCCTTCTCCGCTTGCTGTGAAAATATTTCATCGGGGATGTTTTTGGACGACCCCCCGCCCCCCGATCGGGTCTAGCCTGGCTAATAATAAAGTGCTTGAGTTGTCAAGCGCTTCGGCAACACCCTAATCTGTTCTGACAGCCAGTCCTCCACATTCACTCTCAAACGTCCAGTACACACACACGCGAACGCACGTCGGCATCCACATATAACACACTTTCAACAGACATTCGCCATGATCTGTGCACACAGGTCCTCCAGACAGTCTATCAATCACGGCGTTTATTGGGGCCGGGGATAAATGCTTTGGGACGGGGCCGCATGCTGTCACTATGGTGAGCGAGCTAAAGGTGGCTGGAGCACAGTTGGAGACAGTGGCTCTGTTCCAGATTGGTCTCCAGGCCTGTATAGATTTGTTACTGCTCCCTTAGCTATTTTCTATTGCCGTGTACGCACACAGCAACATTCAAAATGTTCTGAATGTTGTTGAAGGATCATTCATGCCAATTAAATTCTGTTTAGTTATAATCGTACCTAGCCACCATTTGCAACTATTAACAGTCAATTCATTCTTGATTGGTCTATTTAAAGTGGCATCACCAGCATAAAAAGCCTACACATCATGTTTTACATCTCATATTTTCCAGAATTTTAAGTGCTTTGACATTGAAACCCATCCACACACATATTGAAAGAGCAAAAAATACAATAACTAAAACTAAAATGTTAATAGTAACTTTAGAAATGTCATGCTTTGTGTGCATAAATCTAAAAGAGTCAAGATCCACTGGTTTCCCCAGCAATATGCAACAATATGAGGTCTAAAATGTGAACAGGAGGAGTTTTGTTGTGCCTAAATTCATTAATTTTTTTCACAAGGCACCTTCATGTAATATAAAGTTAGTGAAGAGCACTGAATTTTCTTCCCCTCTGGGTTAAACATGATTCTGATTTTTTTTTTTCTTCAAATCATGGGGGAAAAAGTAATGATCTCTATTTTTCCCATTTTAACCATAGCAGTATAAATAGAATAGCATTCGTCTTGTGTTTACTGGGAAATCTCAGAAACATGTATCTCAAAACTATACGCATGATCCTGTGCTGATACAGAAAAGTAAAAAAGCCAGTTTTGTAATGTGGGCGATCTGATCCCAGTATTGGTTTTATGGTGACGTTTAGGTAAAGAAGTGAGTGTCAGAAATTTGCAGTGGCCTAGATTAGGCGCATGTATGAGTGTGAAATCATTCACTTTTGTTTGCTTAACTCCTAGTGAGTGTGCAAATGTGTGTTTGAGTCTGTCTCCAGGGGTTAAAGTGGGATTTGGCATGTTGGGGAACCCTAAGATTGGTTGTAGAGGCACCGTATGGGTAAAAGAATTACTTGTGAAGCTGTGATCAGCTGACCCAAGCTGCTACCCTGATTTATGGCTCTCTGTGGGTTCTACAAGATATAAGCAAATGTTTCATGAGCCATGGCTGATTTTCCAGTCCTTAGACACTGTGAAGCTAATATAAAAGGTAGAATTCAGTGAGTGATTCTAATCAACATGGTCAAAGGAGCTTGCAAAGAAAAGCGTCTGGACTTCTTTAAGTTACTTGAAGACGTTTCACCTCTCATCCGAGAAGCTTCTTCAGTTCTAAGGTCAAATGGTGGAGAGTCCCACCAGTCCCACCTAATCAACATCTTTACCTTAAATATAAACAGATTTTTGCTACCTTTTGATGTAACCTAACACTGATCTTGAATGCCGTGTCTCCTGTGTACCAGTCCAGCATATAGTGTATCACTGTGAACTTCACCATAATAGCACAAGCCAACCTGTTTAGCCTGCTCTACAATGCTTTGTTGAGCATTCCGTACCTCCTGTCCTCTTTCTTACATTTTTCTCTATTTTGTGACAAACATATTCCCGTTTGTGTACTTGCTGATATTTGTTCAGAGGCTCACAAAGATGCATCTTAATTTATCTCTCAAGTAAAGACAAAAAAGTTACTGCTTATAGCTCCATTCAGTACCTCTAGCTAGTTGAGAAGCAGTTTATATCTACACCTTGAACGCATCACACGGATGAGAGGAAAGGATGTGTGGAGGGTTTAAGTGGGCTGTGGGATGTCTTTATTTTCTTGTTACTGAGCAAGTATCTCCATGAAACATTAACTCGTTTGACGGTAACACGTCTTAAGATGCCTTTTGGAGTTAATTGCTCGTTAGTTGACAGTGCCGGAATGCCGGTCCAGATCATTCCGAGCCCACTTTGACCCCTGTTGTTGTGAAAGGGTGCCATCTTCAGACAGAGGAAACTGGCCGCTTGTGTGTCTGTGTGTGAGTGTGATTTGATATTACACTCAGCCCATTGCGCTAGCTCTGTTAGACTTCACATATGAGACAGATGTGCAGCCGTGTGTTTCCAGTTAACACAGATTGAAAGTATGTGTGTGCGCGTGTGCTCAGGTGCACATGTGAGTCAGTGGGTGAGATGGGGGAGGGTGTGTGGGGGTAGTGGTGTGTGTGTGGGGGGGTCTCCTGCATGGTGTGAAGTTTATGGTCTGGCCTGTACTTTCTACTGCACAGCAAGATATTGACACTGCGTCCACACCATTTCAGCTTCATGGAAGTAATCACGGCAGAGCTGCCATCAGCAGGATTTATATACGTGGATGTCTTTGATTTTAGGAAACATCCTAAAAACGTGTGTACAGCTCAGATGTTTCCTAACTTAGTTACTTCTGTTTTTCATTTAAATTCTCTTCCTTTTATGTTTTCATTCACAATCGAGTTAGGGAATTAAGTTTAACGGTGCCTATGTTAGGATTGGACCCACACATAAAAAAAAATGACATCTGTTACATTTAAAAAGTTCTTTGGGTTTAAACGTAAGCTTGAGTGAGCCTGTAATGAGTGACAGCTGAGAGAGGGAGAGGGAGGGAGAAAGGAGGAGGAGGAAGAGGAGAAGAGAAAAAGAGGGGGTGGAGGCAAAGGAGGAGGGAAATGGGACGAGTGAAATGTTCCCCATTACTGGAGTCGAGAAGACAGAAGCTGAGCATGGATTGACCTTAGAGACAGAGAGGAAGAGAAAACGCTTGGTTTTTGTGCGGTCGTCATTTTCTAGCCCCTAGATATTTCTTCTGAGTGAAAGGGAGCGTCACAAAAGGAAGCAGGAAAAAAGTCGTCATTTGCTCCCTTAAAGCAGAAACTAGATAAACGTAACACCTGGAGTGCAAAGTGAGGAGAGGCAGGTAGACAGAGACGAGCGCTCAGTGTGTTTTCTGATAGTGTGTGAGAGACAAGCGAGCCTGCCTGTGAAGGGGAAGCTGGTGGATCGTACAGCTCTGTAATGCTTTGTGGAAGTAAAGGACTGCTAACGGACCCGATTACACCCTGAGGTAAGAAAAGGATCTCTCGGTCTGTATGGACGTGAGTGTGTTTCACGGTCAGAGTAATGCAAGTTATTTTTATTCAAGCAACTGAGATATTTTCTATATTCTTACGTATTTTGCTCATTTGTGAACAAATGTAAGTTGGACATCATTTGACACAGCACTCAGAGGATTTTTAAAGGTATGGTGACAGCAGTGTTACTGGATTAACATTTGTTTTACTTAAATAAGACACGCTTTTACCGTAATTCTGTGTAAATACATTTTTCTTTGTGCTTTTAATACAAGGCGTGTTTTATTTTTCATAGTACTGTTTTCACATATACTGTAAAATATTCCACTTGTTTTTTTAAATGTTAATGTAGAAAATGTAACCTCATCTGTATTTTCCAGTTTTTAAAAAAGTAAAAAAAAAAATTACAATTTTGATCAAAATAGGATAGCGACAGAAATTAACCAAAAAAAAACTTTTTTTAAAAATTGTGAACCATAAAATCTTATTTGTAGACAAATGTAGAAATTGTGTTTTTTAAAACCATCAAATATTAAGTGTGTGTGTAACTCACTCATTGCTGATGTGCTGGATTATGTGTTCTTCATTCTCCATCCCTGTTTTGTCTTCCTGCACTGAGCTTCCTTAATGTATCAAAGAAAATAACAAAAAACTCATTCAAGCACCATTTTTATGAACACTTTTGGATTCTGTAGTGAACTTTTCTTTTTAGAAGAACAAGCAAGAGAAGGAAACACAACTCTGACTAGACCAAGGGCAGCTTCTGCTTATTTCTGACTCTCACATATGCGTTAATGCTTCTTAAGGCCAAAGAAGGCCTCACGTTATTATTACATCCATTAGATTGAACAAACATCATTAGTTACACAAACACAGCAGTGTATAATTCCCTTTAATAAATCATTGTTATTAGTGCTAATTACCTGTAGCACTTGTATTTTTCCCGTAGGGAGTGCTCGGGCTGCCTAGGTAGTGTTCTAGACCGGTCACCTGGCCAACCAGGTCAAAGGTCACCTATTTAAATGGCTCAGGTGACACAATTGGGGTCTTCGAGTATAGTGGCCACCAAAGAGTGGACTCAGAGGTGTGTTGTTTCAGTATTAGAAATGAAAATTGGTGCGTTGTACTACAAAATAAAGGAAGAATAGCATAGACTATCTAAATGCGGGGCTTAGTCATCATTTATTTGTAGCTTTTTTAATGTGCTGCAAGTTGACATCAATAATGTAGTTTAATAATATAGTTGATGAAAATGGTTAAAGTCTGTATTGATCAAAGCCAAAACAAGTGGAACAAATGAAAACTGGATGAAACAGGAAAAATAATGCTTTTGATTGTTTTATCATGTTAAAAAGAAATTGTGATGTGATTAGATCAGTAAGAGAGTTGAATAAAATCAATGTGTGGAATTTTTTTAAATGTGAAACTAGTTGTCCTCGATCCGACTGAAAAAGATAAAAGTGGCGAGATGTTAAGAGAGGTGAGAGCCTCTAGACCGCGGTCGACGCGGAGGGAAAGCGTGCGCGGGGATAAAGTATGACGATAAAAGCTTTTCAGGATCAAAGCCCGCGTGTGCTTTCACAGATCATGCCGGGACAGAAACAGCCCGGCTTATGTATTTTCAAGTGTGTGTGTGTGTGTATACGCACGAGAGCTGTGTGTACACCTGCATGCTGTATGTAGCCCTATGTGTACGTTACATGTGCATTGCAGTTTCTCACGGCCATGGCGCTGATGTCGTGAGTGACAGCCTTGTTAAATTTCACTAAAGCATGAAACGTGACATGAAAGTGGCTTGTGTGTGTGACTTAGTGTGTGTGTGTGTGCGCGCGTGTGTAAAGTGATCCATACTAGGGCACTGGCTAACCTTTGAACCCCGTCTTAAACAGCTAAGTGCTGCTTCTTATTCACTCACAGCAGGACCCTCTAATCAGAACCATAACAGCACAGTGTGTTCTCCACACACACACACACACACACACACACACACACAAATATTGAAATGTCTACATACCTGCAGTTCAGAGTCTGCTTAGCCATGCACTTTCTCTGTATACTTACCTGTGATTGCGATAATGTGCAAATGACTGCTTGAATTTGGTGTGAGTGTGCATCTGTATGCGCATTTCCATGTGCGGGTGTGTGTCTTTGGCACCCCACACGTGCCCTACACCTCAACATTGTGTTGACACAGTGATTATAGGGCAGCTGGTACACATTGGCCCTGGCTCCGCCCTGCATTTACTGTTCTAATTAGTTCCTGTTGCAAATAAGACAGAGGAATTTTAATAGAGAACCACTGGTCTGCAGTCTAGCTGCACATACCCTCACACACAGCAACAGCCTGCGTGTGAGCACAGGGAGAAAGTTTGCGGCTGAATAGTGTTTTCTTGATTCTTTTTTTCTTCCCTACATCAGTGAAGAAGTAAAAAGTTCCAGCACACTAACTGACATGGCCAAATGTCCCCCCACCCACACAAAAAAGTTAAGGCTTGTTTTAGTGTCTGTGGTGATCTGTTTAACGGCGAAGACTAAACCCCGTGCTTTGACCTAACATGACCCCGCCGTGACCTTTCAACTCTTTAAGGGTTGAAAATGAGGCTTGAGCGTGAGCTGGAGTGGGGTCACGGGTGAACAAGGGAAAATTAATATCTGTCACTTAGGTGCCAGTTAGTACTTCTGTCACAGTGGCGGCTACAGCTACTGACACCACGTCCTGATTTATTTCTTTTTAAACATTTAACATTTGAAAATGAGAACATTTGTAAGTAACATTTAATGTGATGTAATTTCCCGTTGAGGTAACTGATGATGCGATTTGCGTTTTTAATGCCTCCTTGGCAGAATTTTCTCTGTATTTGGTGTTGTTCAAAATGTGATGATTCTAGTATATGAAAAAAAGAGAAAAAGATCTGTGTTCAGCTGCTCACGTATTAACATGGTGGGTAGTGGCACATGTTGGAATTGGCAGATTTTTATGCGGGATGCCCTTCCCAAACCCAAGCCCGAAGGGATTTGTGTCTCCTCCCAGGATTGAACTGGCAAACCTTAATTTGTTAGTTAAATGTGTTAGCCACTTCGGTGTTAATACTAATATAATCTGTCCTGTTTACAAACTGATTTATGAGGCTCGTTTATGACACACTAAATGCGTTTTTTCATGAACTGTATGTGTGTGTGTGTGTGTGTGTGTGTGTGTGTGTGTGTGTGTTTAATAACATTTCCTTTCCTCTGTTGTCTCGGCAGGTAAAGAAATCACACACTGAATCTCATGTTCCAGACCCTTCAGACGTCAGGTACGCTCATGTGTCTGTTTGCATAATGTGAGATACAGAATGTGCTTTTTCAGAACTCTCTCTCTCTGTGTGTGTGTGTGTGTGTGTGTGTGTGTGTGTGTGTGTGTCCGTCCTAGTTCTTTAGTCATGGTGCAGAGAGGTGAGGTTTCACTGCAGTTGCAAGCAGTGATGAGGTCATCAACACTTCCCCAAGACCTCTGTGTCCTAAAACTGCACACCTACACACACAACACACACACACACACTCACAAAGAGGAAAATATATACTGATTTGATCAAACAGACAATAAAAAGGGAATGTGCTTTACACACAGTCAGTACATCAATTAGTCAAATTAAATTAGGAAATCAACTATATGCACTAAAGTGCTTGGCTACACCTCTGAATCTTTGAATCTTTGAATTCAGGAAAATCAAGCACCCTTAGTGCAGTCTGTCTGTCTCTGTACTACGATGCCCCTCCAGTTTGTGGAATTCCTCCCCTCTTGGGGATTCTACGATCAGCTGAAAGCTTTAGGCATTAACATCAGCACAAAAACTGTGCGCTGGGAGCTTCATCGAGAGTCAAAAATTTTTACAGTGTCAAAAGACTGCTGTAGCATGCTGTGTCTAGTTAGCTGTTGATAGCCTGAAGTGCTGGCAGTTGTAGACAGTTTTGTTTTTATTTTTTTAATTATCCACTTTAACTACTTATCCTAGTCTGAAATAGCTTAAATTGCAGAAACAGAGTAGCTGCAACCTGACAATTTGGAGATTTCACTTACTGCATGCCAGGATCCTGTAGCTTTGCCATTCTTCTCTTACTGCCTGTTTTCCCCTTTTGTCCCCCTTTGGTAGCTTATTGATGAAGCAGTTTATACTTCTTAACAGCCGCATTGCAGCTTTTAACTATTTTTCTTTTTCTTCTTCTTCTTTTTTTTGCCTTCAGAAGGAATTGACAAGAAGGCACTTTCTTGCATAAAAAATCCTCTGAAATGGGCTTCTGTTTATATACTGCAACTTATTCAGTTAAGAGGGGGGAAAGGAGTAGATAAATCAAAAACAACCAGCTACAGGCCTAAATCTGCTAATTTAACAAAACGCGCCGTGCATCTCAGTAATATAGAGCATATTTTTTCAATGACCGAGCCATGATGTGAAAACCAGAGAAGAGTTTATGAAACACCACAACTCTTGCCATCGCCTCCTGAGAGGAGTGAAACAGAGGGAAAAGAGGAAAAAACAAGAAGGGGAGACAGAATCATTTCCTGCTGTTGAAAGACAAAAGAAAAGGATGGATGAAGGGGTTTAAGCACATGATGGAGAGAAAAAAAATGCGGGTTGGGGGTGGGAAACGAAGTGGTGGCGGCAACATAATCTGTGAAAGTTCTTAACTTTTCCCTTGTGTAGCAGATACACTTAAGGCCTTTGTTTGAAGGTAGGACTTGGCTCGTTTATTTTGTCCGCCGTAAACTGTCGTTGACGTCCATGCAATGAACGGGAGAACAAAATGAGTGTTTAGCCGTAAATAAGGAAACAAAAAGAAGAGTTGACCGAAATGGAGAGAGCTGATTTAGAGTGTTTATCTTTCACGCATTCTCCATTTTGCACCGTTTAGCAGGGTCTTTCTCGTTTGCTGAAAGCTATATGTTTATACCCGTCAGTCCGACTGTGGGTTGCAGTCATGTGTGGAGATACTATCTGCCCATAGCATTGAGATGGCCTTCTGCCAGACCGCCACACAGATGCACACGCTCTCTTTTCGTACACACACACACACACACACACACACACACACACACACACACACACACACACACACACACACACACGCGCGCATAAACACACACCGAGCAGCAGCGGCCCGCATTTGTTTTATTCTTCTTCCATCTCTGTCATTTCTGGCTTTGATGTCTCACACAAGAGCACAAGTGTGACCAACCTGCGGGCTGCATGAGTCAGTGCTCAGAAATATGCACACACACACATTCGTAAGAAGTATTGTCCACACACAGACCGATTCAACATGAAACTATAGTCTTGGTCCGAATGTACTGAAATGTGGGTTTGTGGTAACAGTGGTGAAAAGTCTGAATAAAGTATTTAATATACATTTGCTTGAAATCTAGAACTATAAAAATGTATTAATAGGATTTTTACCTCTTAGTTAGGGGTTATAGAGCCTATAGAGAGAGCAGTTGTTGCCACAATAAACTGTAATACACAAAAGGCAGACTTTTATTCCACTGTGTGCATCTGCACTCTGTTCATGTCTTACTTACTTCCACTTCCAGTCATCCGCGCACACATGCAGACACACTCTCACTTTACCATTACCACCTTGTGTGCTGGTTCGTCCCAGTCATGCATGTGGAACACATTGTAAAACTAAAGCATGCTGGCAGGCTGTGGGTTTGTATTGGAGCCCAGAATTTATATATACACACACACACACACACACACACACACACACACACACACACACACACACACACACCGCCACACCATAAAAGAGCCAGCAGGCCCACATACAAGGTGTAGCCCCTCTGAACACATGCTCATGTAAGCTAACTGGTGCTGAGAAGTATGAAGTTTATGACTGTGAGGATCTACAGTACAGTGGGATCTTAACATAATGTATGGTCGATGTAAATTCCCACCTGCGAGAACATATTGGCATTGATCTGCTATTCATTAAAGAGCACATACAGCACATAACAGTAGAAGAGAGTTTACTTCTTTTTCCTTGCCATCTTCTCTCCCCAAATAGGTCTATGGAAATGCAGGACCTAGCCAGTCCTCATAACCGAGTGGGAGGTGGAGATTCGACAGGCTCCAAGCTGGACAAGAACAACCTTGGCAGCCCGTCTATCACCACCAATGGAACAGGAGGTGAGATGATGGGATTTTTAGGAGGTTTTCTTAGGGGCTCCAGTATTTTGTACTCAGCTGTGTATCTGAAACTCAAAGAAAAAAATGTGTTCGACTGCTTAATAAATCTGCACACATTCCCAGAGGAAGTCAATATGATGGCAAATACATAGATTTAGTTGTTTTCTGAGAAAAAGTGGGCTTATGGGCTCATGGCAACCCCAATGCTACTCCACCATCCCACATTACTTTCAAGTAGCTGATCAGCTCCCTCCCACTCTAAGATGCCAGTTTAAGTAAAGCACAAAAAAAGAACTAAGAATTTTAAAAATTAAGTTTTATTTTTCCAAAATAAAGGTTGTCATTAAATTATATGAATCTTTCTTTGTTTGCAATCTTCTTCCATGAAAAAGGAGATCTGATGTGCTGCTGCAATAGATCTTTGCATTATTGACTGCCCACTGTGTCACAAAACCACTGTCTGACTATGGCCAACTGTAGTCAAAGGCATGACCTAATATCCCTGTGTGGATGCTTTTCCCACATCGTCATATTAATGTTGGTCCAGAATGAACGTTACAGCTGACCAATAATGTTGTGATGTCATAGCTTTGTAATGTTGGGGTGGGGGGGCTTTTGTTAGTATAAAATTCTCTTCTGGAACAAATGCTAAGCATTTCAAGCATTTTCTTTATTCATTTATACAATATGATAAATATTGTTTGGGTTACATTTAGATTTAAATTTAGGTTACCAATGTTGCTTAGCTACAAGTGATAGTTTCTTTATAGCATTAGCTAGCCTCTTGGCTAATGCTAACTGATTGCTCAGACAACATCATCCGTCAGATGCAATGTTTATCCAGGAACAACACCAACATGGGGTATGTCAGATACATAAATATCAAATATACTATATAAGAAATAAATAAATAAAACCTATATGTTTCCCTTTTGAACTAAACAAACAAGATTTGTTCATTTTTAAGCTTAAAAAGGTGCTGGTAAGCCAGATTGGTTACATTTGGACAGGAAAAAGCCAACAGTTTCACGTGTTTCAAGGCTAACTAATCTGACCCTCTGAAAATGATCTTAGTCCTTTCTAACTCTAAGCTAGAAAACAAATTTGCCAGTATGTACGTTTACTTGAAATGCTGCATAAAGGTCCATGATGTATTAAAGTTAAAGGGTGAATTATTTCTTTAAAGAAAGAAGAGAGCCATTGATGCAGGAACAGTGAATTTACTGATTTCTGTTTTTCTTTTTTTACGTTGTGTAAAATGCAGTTGAAAGTCTAAACTCCTCCATTCAGAATACTCATTGTCTTTTATTCCTTTTTTTAATATAATCTTAATGCCAAAGGAGGTCCAATGCACATGTTGAAAGTTACTTAACGCAAGAGCATTTGATGAGAAAAATGTAATGCAATGAAATTTATTGCAAAATCATCAGTCAGAAATCCTTTCAGCATGTAGAGATAAATACTTTTTGAGGAATTTATGGAGATGGAGGGACACACGCAGATACAAATGCATGCGTACACACTTCCACGCTGGCATGAGTTCTTGAATAAACCACCGGAGAATGTGTGTAAACACACGGCGAAGCACTTCTGCACTCCTCCGCTAACGGCTTGGCAAAGTGTCTGTATGTGTGTGTTGGAGAGCAAGCTCAAAATCCCACTGGAAACTATTTCCTCTACAAGAGCATTAAAGCATCACTGCTCTCTTATATGTCAACACCAGTGAGCCCGCTCCTCTCTTTTTCTTCTTTTTCTGTACTCTGAGTCTGTATGCGTTTCTCCTTCTTTCTATTAATCTTTTTTTTTTCTCCTCTCACCCTTGATCTTCCCACTTTCTCATGCTCTGTCCTCTGGAACCATTTCTGTCAGGACAGTTTGATGATATAGCCCTGGACATGGTGCTTTTGTTGAGGGCCATCGTTTGATCTATTGCTGATTTACCAGGCGGTGGAAACCACTTCTAATAATAATAATAATGTCATGGAAAAAGTGAGATGCTGTATTTTAGTCATTTTGATGTGTTAACATACTCGCAGTCACACATGCTCAGTGTGGGCTAACAGCACACCAAGACTGTATTAGAGCACATTAAATCATTTTTGATGAGCTCACAGTTAATGATTTAAGCAGACAGAGCTCGGGCTTCACAGAGAGCCAAAACAATCTACATACTCAACATTCCCCTCACCTGACATCAGCGAACGCTCAGGCCCAAAGGCCATCTCCATAGCAATTCATTTGTCTTCATTACAGCTTGTCCAGTGGATTGTATTGTTCCCTTAGGGGATTAATGAAGTTGTCCTGAACTCAATTGAGTTTTCAGATGGTTGCTAGTGATGGACGTTTGAGAAAAGAAGCCCCTGAAACACATTATGTAGAATGATAAACTGATTAACAGGTGTCCTCTTCTTTTAAAAAGCGCAATCACGTGATGATAGATGAGCTGCTAATTAGAAGAATAGCTCGAGACTTTAGCAAGAACATATTTGTAGAGACAGAAATATCAGGAGATTAATCTAATAGCTGTTTGTTAAAGCAGATACAGTTGTCATGTATTATAATAAAATAGCTCTGTCTTAAAAGTCGCATATCCTTCTACTTTGACATATTAATGTTAGTCTCACATGTCCCCAGAATGTATATGTATTTATATTTCTCACTCTAACTCAAGCTATCTAAATGTGCCTTTTTGTGGATGAATCAGGGATTAAATGTGTTTAACCAAAATTCAGTTCAGTTTCATTAGCTACAACCAGTCCTGATTACTACCAGACCTGTTGAATCAAGAAGTTATTGAAACAGTCTGTATGACAAAGTGAAATAGGCTTATAGACCTCAAAAATTCACAGATCATGCCACCATCTATAGAAATGTAAGAACTGTTTAGAATCGGTTAAAGTCACTGGTTGGAAACTGTTACAAAGCCATTTCTAAGGCATTGGGACTGCATGGTGAGAGCCATTTTCCAGAAATGGAGAAAACGTGGAACCATGGTGAACCTTCCCCGGAGCGGTCAAGCTACCAAAATTACTCCAAGAGCGCATCGACAATTCATTCAGGAGGTCACAAAAGAACTGAGAATAACATCTAAAGAACTAAAAGGCCATACGTTCTTTCAGTTATGGTCAGTGTTCATGATTCAACAATAACAAAGACTGGGCAAAAATGGCACCCTTTGGAGAGTTCCAAGGAGAAAACCGCTGATGACCAAAAAGAACACAAAGATTCACATTTGCCAAAAAACTTACTATAACTGATGGAACCATAAATTCTGCTCTCTACCAGAAAATTCTGGAGAATGAGGAGAATGTCCGGCCATCAGTTCATGCCCTGATACTCAAGCAGGACAATGATTTGAAACACCAGCATTCCACCTCTGAATGGCTCAGGAAAAAAAAAGGTTTTGGAGTGGCCTAGTTATAGTCTGGATTTCTGATTGAGATTCTTTGGCATGACAGGACGATCATGCTTAAAAACCCTTTAATGTTGTTGGATTGAAACTATTCTGCAAAGAAGAGTGGGCCAAAATTCCTCCGAAGTGACATGAAGACTCACTACATGGGTTGCTGTGTGACTTTGTGTGACCAATTGAGGCAGCATCAGTTCTTTCTTCTGAAACATGCTCAGTTTCAGAAAGTTTTTTATTGGATTGTTGATATCATAAAGAGGGGATATCCTTAATATGGTCATCACAGACTTCTGGTTATGGATGTGAGCACAGGAGCCCAATCCATCCGTTCTCTTCCCTTTATCCAATTCAGGGTCGCTGGTGGGCTGGAGCCTATCTCAGCTGTCTTAGGGTGAGAGGCAGGGTACACCCCGGACAGGTCGCCAGTCTGTCGCGGGGAAAACACATAGAGACAGACAACCATTCGCACCGCATTGACTCACCCAGCTATTTTTCTTTTCTCTTTTTCCCTAAGGGGCAGCCAATTACAAGAAAGTTTGCATAAATGGGATGACTTAAAGGGAAAATTATTCAGACAGAGAATGAATTGAAGGGCTTACCAAAATCCAGTGTGAGATAAATAAGGGTTATTTTGACCTACACCCAAATGGATATATTACCTTTGATTTAAGACTCAAACTAGACTTAACAGGTGGGAAAATTTGTCCAAGGCTTTGTCCAAGGGTAACAAAATCCACCTACCAGCACCTCTAGAGTTCTGAAATCAGTTTGGTTTAATCTGTACAAAAAATCAGCAGGTTGGGGGTTATACATGCCTTTACTGATGTTTTGTTTCTAAGCTTTTGGAGCGCTGGGAAGCAGCTGTTCTACCAGTTTTATAAGCTAACCATTTCCTTACTCTAGCTTCATATTTAGCATAGAGACAAAATTGTTACTGACCGTCTTAATAACTTGGCAAGAAAACATGAAAGCAAGACGATGGGGGAAAAAAAACACAAGTCTTTAAATATTCCCACAATATAACTATTTCGGGAATGTTTTTTTTTTCTTTTATATTTAACGCAAATGTCTAAGAAAAGATTAGTACCATGTGACCCCTTTGACCTGCATCTGGTTTTCAGTGGGTCGTATCCTCATCACCTTCCCACCTTGCACCCCTATAGGTGAAAGCATGACCGTTCTTAACACGGCTGATTGGCTGTTGGGCTGCAGCAGCCCATCCCCTGCCACAGGCTCCAAGGAATATGGTACAGAGGTGCATGTGTGTGAATCCCAGAGCAAAAATTTTACAGCAATACAGTAAAAGCATAAGGGATGCCTTTCTTTAGTTTTAGCTAGCCACGGTTGTTGACTTGTTGTTAGTTGTGTTTTTTTATTTTTGGTTTTGTTTGTTGGTTCTTGCCAGAGTTGCTCTGACTGATTTTTGGTTTGCTGTGAATTTTCTCTCTGCTTTCTGAATCTTTATCGTTTTTCTGCATCCCAGTTTATTACTGTGTGTGAAGTTTCTTTCTCTCTTTTTTAGTTTTTTATTTTTGCAGTATATTTACAGGGTTCCTACCAAAGACCCTCTGAAAAGAGGTGAATTTGATAAATTTGCAGGGGGAGGGCAATAAATCGCAAATATTTGCTAAGGATCACTTTGCATTAATTCATTTTTGAATGTGTTACTTACATTTTATAGTTTTCAAAGTCATCCATATCTTAAAAATAGCATCAGAAAACAATGACGAAGTAAAAAGCTTCGAGCATAGTGGTTACAGAGAGCCATTTAAAGACTGTGAAATTCAATAGCGCTTGCAATGGGAACCCTGCACGCAGCATTAAGTTGACATGCTGGAATTGCATGGACGTTTTCTGCTCTTATCCACTAAGGTTTGTTTCTGTCTGTGTGTTGTGGGAAGTCTTTACTGCTTTACCCTAATACTGACCTTTTCCTTTTCCTTTAAGTGAAAACAGAGCCGTTGAACAACAGCGATACAGTTACTACGACAGGGGACACAGCCCTGGATACATACGCAGGCTCAGGTAAAGCACAGACCCTTGGATAAATATGCACACAATTCATAAATATCACCAAAGTCCATACCTGTCAGTCAGAGTTTATTCATTAATCTAGCATTAAGAATCCAAAAGGAAGACTAGGAATTTGCAAAGCATCATGGGCAGGATAATGGCGTGTGGACTTGTGACAAAACCAGAAGGAGAAGTGTATTTTGCATAGATTATAGTTAGTTTTTAACTTGCTTCCCCAAAACAGCTATTGCTAATTTTAAATTTGCAGGCTTGAGTTTAACCTTTTGACCGTCTTTTATTTATTTATTTTTTAGTAGTTGTATAAGTAGCTGTGATAGTGGTCAGAGAGCTGATCAATATATAATATACATTCTGTGATTCAGGTGAATACACTGCTTTTTAAAACTGTAGGTTTGAAAAAATCAAATCCCTCTGCACTCGAAGTTGCTGTAAGACTGTAGATGGGGAAAAAAAGTACAGTGAGTTGACAATTGAATCAGCCATAGATAGACGCAGAAATATAAATGCCTTCTGGTCTCCGCTTGACTTGCTCTGTTTTTTTTTCAAACGCACAGAAGTCACACAAACACCATCATCCATTTGAGCTCACTGGTAGACCTGCTGAAAGCTTTAATCCAGTGAAATATTGCCTGTCCTTGGATTGCATCATCATCAAAGGCTGGCAGAGGGATAAGAGAGGGGCAGAGACATTTTACTTGTCCTTTTTTTTTTTTTTTTGGACTCACACACGTCCCCCCTTCTCTTTCATACTGTAACACACACACAAAGCCATTCTACAAAACAGAGAGAGGGGTTTAAACCCAGCAGGGTGTTTGTCAGTACTGAGCTCTGACATCTCAATGACCACAAACAGACATTGTGTTTTGCTATGAGGCCCACTGTAAGGGTTTCAGGGACTGCGGTGATCTCTAAAGGAAGAACTTGGCTCCCCTCCATTCAAAATGCTTCAAATTATGTTTACTGGAACGGCATCTCGGCTCAAATAAGCTGGAGGCCCCGAATTGTCCTGCTCAGGAGTGGTTTTGGTAAATGCTCAGAAAAACAGCAGATTTGAGTTGACACCATCCGTAACATGTTTTTGCCTTGTTGTTTTTGATTATTTTGCTGTTTTTAGTAATCACCAGCAGCGGCTACAGCCCTCGTTCAGCCCACCAGTACTCCCCCCCTCTCTACCCATCCAAGTAAGTCCAAGTTTTAAAACTGAACAGGCATCTTTGTTTACATTCTGTAAGGTTAGCTAAAGTTGAATTTTACTCAACGAAATAACTCCTAAATGCTATAATATACCAAGTGGCTAATTTACCTACTCCCACTGTCACTTTCCTCTCTCTTATAGGCCCTACCCTCACATCCTCTCCACGCCGGCAGCTCCTTCCATGCCGACGTACACCGGCCAACCTCAGTTCAGCAGCATGCAGCAATCAACCGTCTATACTGCTTATTCTCAGACAGGCCAGGCCTACGGATTGTCTACCTATGGTGTGAACCAACACACGCTGAATAAGCCACATAGTTCTACCCACACATGTCCATACAAAAACTGCAGAAAAAGTATTTTTCGAAGATTTACAAACTAAACTGCAAGTGTTGTGTGAAAGGAAAAAATATTTTAAAGAAGGAATCTTATTTATATGGTATTATTTTGTGGTAAGAGACATTGTTCAAACTCAAACCTAGGTTTTCCTATGCAACTGGGTTGATGCGTTTGTGCTGAGTGACTGGTTTGGATGCCCTTTAAAGACTAGAAGTAAACTCATTATGCTGTATTCTATTTGGGGAGAAATCAAATATTTTCACCCATTCAATCATTGCAACTGGGTACAGCCAAAGATTCTAATAAACTGAACTGAAAGTGAACTCGTAGCAGAATGAGGACAATATGCAGTTAGAGCCATAAGTATGTGGGCGATGAAACAATCTCTTGTAACTTTTCCTGTTGTACACCACCGCACTGGATTTTAAAACAAGCAATCAAGATGTGATTGAAGAGCAGACTTCCAGCTTTAATTAAATTGAATTAACAAAAGTATTGTATTAACTGTTTAGAAATTACAGCCATTTTTATACCAGTCTCCCCATTTTTAGAGGCTCAAAATTAATTGCGCAGTTGACTGTTTCGTGTCCCAGTAAGGCCTATTCATTTGTTATTCAATGAAAAATTAAGCAGATGAAAATGTGGAGTTGATTCAAAGTGTTTTTATATTACATTTTGGTTATTCATAAGTGAGGGAAGCCCAAATAAAGCTATCAGAGAGACAGTGGCCAAATCACTGGTAGATTCTTAAAAATCTACGGCGTTACTGCAACACCAAAAGTCTTGAAAGAACACAGAGGCTAACTAAAGCGGATGAGGACAGAACTATTTCCGTGGTTAAGAAAAACAACTTCAGAACATTTAAACACGTCGGGAACACTTTCACAGAGATAGGTGTTTCATTGTCAAGGCCTACAATCAAGCAACGCCTTCATGAATGGAAATGCAGACCAGCAAAGTGCAGACCGCTGGTTACACTCAAGAACAAGAAGGCCAGAGTGGACTTTGCCAGAAAACATCTAAAAGAGTCTGCACAGTTCTGACAAAAATCTTTGGACACATGGAACTGAGATTAATGTGTATGGGTGCCAGTGGAGCTGGGTCACTAGTGTATATTGATGATGTGACTGCTGATAGAAGTAGCAGGATGAATTGTGAAGTATTATGGGCTTTACTCTCTGCTCAGATTCAGCTGCAAAACTGATTGGACAGCACTTCACAGTGCAAACGTTAATGACCCAAAACGAACTGCAAAAGCAAGCAAGAGTAACTGAAAGCAAGAAAAATAGAGACTCTTTCTGATGGGATATGCTTTTCAGTCACCTGATCACAGCCAATCAGAGCATGCTTTGCAGTTACTGATGACAAAACTGAATGCAGCGAGACCCTCAAACAAGCAGCAACTGAAGGTGGTGGAAGTAAAGGCCTGGCAGAGCACCTCAAGCATGGAAGGAGCATATAGTGATGCCCATAGTATCTTGACTTCAGTCAGTCATTAACTGCAAAGGATTATAGTTATAAAAATAATCCTTATAATTAAAATTAGGTTAGTTTGTTCAGTTTATTTTGATCCTCTAAAACTGGGGACAATGTATATATAAATAGTTAATGCAATACTTTTCAAATTCAAATTTTATTTGTCACACACACAACCATACACAGTACGACACGTGGTGAAATGCTTATTGCTGTGCAATGCCTGACCATTAAATGATTTACATATTTACAGATTACTACAAAATTTGCAGATTTTAACTTAGAAATTTACAGTTAAAATGTGCAAATAACAGTTTACATAAGAAATTATGAATAAAAAGAAATGAGAAGAGTCCATTGTTGGGATGGGAGAGGTCCATCATAATCTTCCTGGCTTTAGTCTTGCACTGCTTGGTGTAGATGGACAGCAGGTCAGGAAGCTCTGATTGAATGATGCGTTCAGCCGAGCGCACCACTCTTTGCAGATCTTGTCTGTCCTGCTTGGTGCCGTTCCCAAACCAGGTGCAGATGTTTCCCGTCAGGACGCTCTTGATGGTGCAGGAGTAGAAGTTCTTAAGCACCCTCAGTGGCAGATGGAAGTCTCTAAGTCTTCTGAGGAGGAAGAGACTTTTGTTAAACTCTGCTAATTAAAGCTGAAACATTTAATATCATTATTTTTTTTTCAATTGCCATAGACCTCGGTGTGATGCTTCCCGGCATAAAAACAGAAAGCGGCCTAGCCCAGAGTCAGTCTCCTCTGCAGACAGGCCTCAGCTACAGCCCCGGCTTTACCACACCTCAGCCTGGACAGACTGCCTACTCCCCCTATCCAATGCCAGGTCTGTTTATAACACAGCCTTTTATTTAACTTAAACATTTTTGGTATTTAAGTTCTTGCTAAAGGGGGGTTAATTTTTGAACAGGTTCCAGTTTCACTCCTTCCTCAGGCCTCTACACCACCAACAACTCAGTGTCCAACCCCGCCAACTACACTGCCACACAGCAGGTACGACCGCATGCATTTGTGAACACAGGTTGGTCTATCAAACGAAGCTAATGTGTTAGCTCTTTGTTGTCATTTAATGTGATTATCTTATAATGCTGTCTCCAAAGCAGAAAGAAAAAAAGGGAAAAAAGGATCCGAATTTCATATTAGTTGCATTAGGATTTCAGACCAGAAATGGTTTTCCAGGCATGCTCCCACGCAGTTTTCATCATCACAATGCAACCTTGCAACAGGGAAAATTCTGGGAGAGAAACAGACAATTAGTCTTTGTGAAAGAGTGTTATGGTCTGAATATTTCTCTATGTCCATATGATGAATTGCATTGTGGTAGTAAAAATGCTTAAAGGGGGATTTTAATGTCTCACTATGATAGATGTGGCTGTTTACAGGAAGAAAGTCAAGGTTTGGCCCATGTGGGTGGATTAAGGGGGAATATAGTGTGTGCGCATGTGTGTGTACTTGTATTACTCATGTTGTGGGGACATAAATCTTTTTAAACAGTCACACTGTGGGGACCTGCCTCCCTTTTGGGGACAAAGAAGCAAGATCCAGTTGCATGAATTGCAACATTTAAGTTGGTTTAAGGTTAGGGTTAATCTTGTTGGGTAAGCAAAGTAAAGTCGAAGTCATGGTTGGTCTCCGGGAAACAAACGCAAGTCAAAGTAAAAATCTCTATGTAGAAACAAGCTTACTTTCTATGACTCTGTTGCATTTACATTTTTCCTTTACCCCTTTTGATACTTCAGAGCGTGCACACAAGTGTTGCACTGTATGACTACACACCAACTGTGCCTTCTTATTGTGTGTGGCTTTGTTTAAGGACTTCTGGAGATGGATGTAGTGACAGGTTTAGAGAGCTGACTCATAAAAAGCGTCCATCTCCACTGGGTCTGTAAAAAGCAGCAGCACGAGGTTTTAATTGTTTCAGAGATATAAAATACAGAAAGGCAGGGACAAAAGATTAGAGACATGAGAGGGAACACTTGTAAAATCTGTCCTCAGAAGTCAGACTGGTCCTTTCAGGAAAACCTCTCCGTCTCCCTGTTTCTTTTTGTTTGCTTGGTATGTCTTTGCGTGCTCATAATTCTTGTTATTTTCCGCAGGATTATCCCTCATATACGACGTTTGGCCAAAACCAGTATGCTCAGTATTATTCCACCTCCCCTTACGGGACGTACATGACCTCCAACAATGTGGATAGCACCGGTTCCACAGCAGCCTACCAGCTGCAAGATCCCACCCCCGCCATAACCGGACAGGCTGCTGAACTTCACCCAGGTTTGTGTTAACATGGGCATAGTTTAGAAAGAAGCAGTCGAATTACCAACACCACACCCCGGCTCTAACTTCATAAATATGCAAACAAATGTCAAAAAAATTTTTCACCACTTCTGATTGCGGTTTCATAATCTTGTTTCCACAGTTTTAAGTTAACCGAGTTCAAAGCCCTCTTTCTACGATGATGAAGCACAGGAAGTAACTTTAGACTGTAGCCATAGTTACCTGGCATTGCGCTGGCTAATTGGAGAATCGACATGTGTTTACATTATCGTCCGAGACTTTGATTAGAGACAAGTCACGTTAAATATTGCACTTTGGTGGGCAAGCCGGAGGAGAAAGCGGGAAGCAAGAAGGACTTAAACTGCACACTTGTGCTCAGCAATATGGATTCGTGTTCGGCTTTTCATTTTTTCCATATTATTATTTGGTTTATTTTGGCTGTAATTCAGGAAGCCTGATTAAAGGAGCTTATCATTCTTCCTGTCACTAGCTCTTTTTCTTCCGCTGGCTTTCTCACTTTTTCTCTTTCGCTCTTTGTCCAGGAGTGTCTTTTTTTTTTTTATCACCAACTTTTTCTTGTGTGTGAGTATCTTTATCCACCCCTTTTCACTCTCTCCACCCCACCCCCCCTTTTTCTCCCTGATTGAGACATAATAATATGCGAGCCGAAGCTCAGAGTCTGGTTCTAGTTACCGCGCAGCAGTGGGAGCATATGGCGTTAGGAAAGTGTGCGTGTGTGTGTGTTTGAGCCTTTGGGAGCATTCCCATGTATTCTCCTCAAGAAAATTGTATGTACTGTATCTTAGCAAGAAGCATCACATTACCTAACCTAACTAATTTATTGCACACTTCAATCTTCCCACTCCCCTGTTAAATCTTTGCATGTGCACGCTGTCATGAATCAGTCAGAATACCGGTGGTACTTTTGTTTAGGTTTCTTGGTAGCCTTTAAGTTGATCCGTCATGCCAATTACCTTGAATTATTAAACCTGACAACATGGCTTATTACTGTACAGGGTTTGAATTATTGCTTCTCCTGAAGTGGCTACAACTCCAGAGCACCTGTGGGATCACCTCAAACCACATCATTAGTGCTGCTTTTAATGGAGTGACTTTAGTTTGTGATTGCTTGTGCAGTTTAAGACAGATATTTGATCACATGTAAATTTAAAATGTTTCAAAAGCCCTGTGTGTGTTTATATACACTCTCAGGGGACTTTGATACAGTGCAGAGCCCTTCCACACCCATCAAAGAGCTGGATGACAGAGCCTGCCGGAGTGGGGGGTCTAAGTCTCGGGGCAGGGGCCGCAAGAACAACCCCTCCCCTCCTCCTGATAGTGACCTGGAGGTAAGAGACTAGAAAACATACACTGAGAGCACCGAGATTACTGAATGAATGCTCCATTCAATTCTCCATGGACACATGGTATTTTCTTTGATCTTTGTCCATTTTCTTTACTTAAGTCTCCAAATTCAATCAAGGAGAAGCTATTAGAGTCATTGTCATTGTCAATACAGGCCTGAATGTATATATTGGCCCTTATTTGCTAATATGTGTATATGTAAAACAAAAAAAAAAGTGTAGCTGCTATATTAACAGCAGATTTATAAAATCTGTACACCGGACTATTTTATTTGTACTACTGCGCATTATATTAGTAAATCAAACTGTGAAACAGCAGGGTTGTGCAATCTGCATCCTGCTCCATCCCAGTTTCTCTATATAAGGAAGCATTTACCGTTAGATGGAATTAGATTAGATGGCAGGGGAAAAAAAGAAAGAAGTGGTGACAGCGTTGTGAGAGTTGAGCCTGCATCTCTAAAGCAAGAAAGCAGGAGACAGACTGAAGAAACTGAAACAATCACGTCCAAAGACGAGGACAGAAAAGGCGCCCTCTTCATAAAGCGAGGCTCCGGCTGAAATAACAGAGGTTTAGAATATTGTTTCTCCTGAGAACGCTCACTGTGGCTCAGGTTTGGACATCAAAGCTGATGTGAAAAAAAGGCTAACAGAATATAAGAAAAAGAAGAAAACAGATGGACGACAAGGAGAACATGATCTGTCAGCCTGTGATGAGAAACTCATTAAAAATAAATAAAAAGCACCAGTGGGATAGTGCCAAGATATTAGACTGTAGGTGATGACATCCAGCAATAATAGAAGTCATTTTTAATGGAAGACCAGATATTTTAAGATAAGAGAAAAGGAATGCTGGAATATCTTTATATCTCCTATTTTGTTTTCTTTACATACAATTTAATTTTAGGTTAAATCTGACTGTAATTCTGAGCATTTTATTGATTTATGGTGTTTTTGAAAGCGGTAAATAATAACCAATAGGCAATAATAGTAGTATAATAATCATGCTATCATCTTACTATAATGATTGTAGCCTATGTTTGTCTGTTTCCTAACTCCACCTAGACAATCATAATATTTTCATGTACAGATTCACTTCTACATTTGTTCATGAAGTATAAGTAAATTCAGGAATGAAAATGTTGATAAATCAGAACATTTGTACTTAATAAATAAATGTACTTATTAAATAAGGGCCATTTGTAAAATCAGAAGAATAGACTCAAATTTCTTGCATTGTGTCTTTTTTGTTGTGATGTGCAGAGGGTGTTTGTTTGGGATCTGGATGAGACGATTATTGTCTTCCATTCTCTGCTCACAGGCTCCTATGCACAAAAATATGGCAAGGTAAGACTGTTTTACTGTGTTTACTTGCTATGTTAAGTTTACTGTTCGTAAAACTTCTATATGTATCTACGCTTGACTGCTCATTGGATTCACGAGCAATGAACCTTCACATCGTGCCAGATTTAAAGCTTGAGCATCAGTTTGACTACTAACACAACTCATAATAGATCATCCATAATAACTGAGCCATCGAGAGGAGGGCCTAATCTTGAACTTTACAAAAGGTGGGCATGAAAATAAAGCCAGTGTTGTTTCTTGAACCTTCAACTCCCCAAGTGAGTCTATTCATGTGGATACTCATTTAAAAAATCTGGTACAAAAAGAAAACAAAAATTGTTACAGTAGAACAGGAGGTAAACTCACCCAGTTAAGTGATGACACCTAATGTTACGCATTATTAGAGGTGTGGCGTGTTGGTGCTGACACCAGCAGCTGCACCCAGCAGCTGTCTGCTAAGCTGCACCTCAACTATGTAACGCAGCCCTAAGTACACCAAATGATTCGATAGTTTGTGCAGCTAGCTTTAGCAGCAATAACTTGTTAAATTGTTTGATGTCCACAGCACTTAAGTGGCGTTTAGATCTGGACTTTGATTGCCTTGTTTGTTTGTATGTTTTTTCTTTTTCCTTTTTCTGTCATTCTGTTGTAGATTTGCTGCTGTGCTTGAGGTCATTGTCCTTTGCGTGACCCAATTTGGGCCAGCTTTAGCTGCTAGACACATGGCCTCAAATTTTACTCCAGAACACTTTAGTATACAGAGCGGTTTATGGTCAACTCGATGACTGCAAGGTGCCGAGGTCCTGTAGCTGCAAAACAAACCCAAATCATCACCCTGTGTAACCGCTGTGGCAGACAGTTGGTATGAGGCATTTGTGCTGATATTCTGTGTTTGATTTTCTCTAAACATCACACATTATGGCCACAAATCTCCACTTTGGTCTCGTCTGTTCAAAGGACATTGTTCTAAAAGTTCCTGTGGTTTGTTCAGAAGCAACTTTACATCCCTAAATTCTGCCTCCATGTTCACCCTGCCCGGGAGCCTTTCTTCTGGTAACACTTCCAAGCTAGCAATTCTTGTTCAGTATTTTTTCTAATTGCATTGTCATGAGCATTTAGTATGCTACCACAGACCTGTAAAGTCTAAGATGTAGCTCTTGGGGTTTTGGCTATTTGTCTGAACATTTCACGGTATAACTTTAAGGTGAATTTCCTGGGGAGATTTGGGCACACCTGAATGATCTGCACTATTAAACAACTAAAATTCCTGCTGTTATAAGGGCGCTCACACTTGCTGCATAGTTAATCAAGGGTATACCTACTCTCTTGAAGAAAATATATGGTGATTGTTTACTGTTACTGTGCCCTGTGGTGTAGGGAGGTGTGGAGCTTTTTTTGGTGGTACGTGGCCACATTCTGAAAACACATCCCACCTCTTCTTTATATTTACAGGTGGAAAATAACATTAAATGCTAGGTTAAATTTTAGCTTTGAAAGTTAATGTTTTCTTGAAAAGATACAATCAACATAGATTAAAATTGGTAATTTACCATCAATTGGTAAATTATATAATGTAGTGAGGATCTATCAGTGAAGCAGATTTTTAGGGATACCAATACTCCACCTTCATACACCATCTCTGAAACCAGACTTTCCATCCTTACTTTGATTTGACAATGAGCACGCAAAGTGAATAAGCTTCATTTGTCTCTGTAGATTTTTCAAAATGACATCAGCCACTTCAGGAATGTTACGGTCAATTTGGGATGATAATCTAATGGATTATAAAACAAGTCTTTAAATGTAGCTATTAATAATTGCCAATGCTTTCTTTAATTGAACGATAATTTAATGTGCTAATTTCTTACTTGGGCTGATGTTTATTCCGCTTTTCTCTGTGAACTTATTTGGTGGTCTCTCCTTCTCCCATAACAGCATCCCTGTTTATAGTTCCCTTTATTTTAATAAAAAATGTTCTTGGCACTGATCTGTGGTCGTCCCGCGTAGCCAAGGCTGCAGATTTTTATTGGGTGATGTCGTTTCCTGTGGGCACCGGCGTGGCCACCAGCCTGCCTGTATGGGCTTTGCATCACAAATCCGTTCTGATATTGCTGTTTGGCAGTCGAACAAAAGCTGGCACAGCGCACGCACAATTTGGAGCCCGACTTGCATTGAGCCATAGGAGCCCAGGCTTTTTACAAATAGGGTTTGCAGGCATTGATGTGCTTCCTAGTTGTTCTGCATTTGTGGACTTTAAGGTTTGGCAATTGGGATTTAATGGGCATAAGACAGGCCCTGGTGAGTTGTAAAACGCCATGTTTAGAGCGAGGGCACACATGGTCTTGATGGATAATTCAGCCTCTTTGTGTTGTGTTTACTGTAGAGAAGCACTGAATTGAATGGTAATATCAAGAAGTGAGGTTTTGCATTTGTCTTGACTTGCAAACTAGTGAATTAGATGTTTCCAAGAACTCAAATCGGGGTTTAATGTACCCTCTCATAGCACGCCACGTCGGATTACCCGCATGGCTCATGACAACTGGCAAATCATCGGCATTAAAAAAAAGGATATGCCTCCTAATATTTGCCTGAAAATATTTGCGAGAGAATTTTTTTCACCTCGTTTTCTGCCGCTGCCCTTGAGAAATATAGCAGCAGCTGTGTCTGTTCACACCTCACCCAAAATAGTGTTTACACTATTAACATAGAAACCACAAGACCTAAGTGCCCCTCTCATGGAGCTTTGAGGATACAGCTGCTCCAAATGATGTTTTGCCTTTTCGTCAATACAAGCATAGACGTCTTTATCACACAAGCCAATCTCACTCTCTGTTTCTTACTATACTTAGTATGCTGCTCACATCATGAGGAAGTGTTGAGTTTCCAGAGCTTAAGTGATACCAGCGAAGGTGAAGAGTGCATCTGGATTTTTGTGCAGTAATATTATAATAGTTATTTAGCAATAACAAGTAAGAGTTATTGACTTTTGTATGCGCGTAGAATATAGCCAGTGATGAGTCATAGTGGAGATTTAACAGATGCTCTTCAATCTCTGTCGTTCACTGTGTGTCAGAGATAACAAATTTCAGTAACATGTGTTGTTATGATACAAAACTCATTACCTTTTTTTTCTCAAAGTATATGTGGTGACAGTTTTGATTAAATGAAAAAGACTTTAGGCGATCGTCCTCAGTCTTCCTCACCGTTAGCAAATTTCTGATTTAAGATGCACATTCTTTTGCACTTTCTGACAATCATGAATGCAGCCAGTTTCTCTCGCTTTCCGTGCCTGAGCACCTCGCCCGCTCACTTTCACTCTCCTTCCTGTTAGTTTCTTTCTATTCTGGTCGTCTGACAGCGTCAGCGAATCGTGCGGCAAGCTGTCAACCCTTGCTGACCTATCACAGATGATGTTTTTTGCAGCTGAGCGCTAGCCTGGCAGAGCAGGCCGCGTTCTCCAGAATGCCCGCACACACACACACACATACACACACACACAAACCATTCACACACCACATACACTCCAGGCATCTCCCTTTGAGGGTACCTACAATTTGCAACACACACACATGGAGGGACACAATCTTGCTTCTCCCCCCCCCCCCCCTCCCCCCTCAAAACGTAAGGAATGCTGATGGGACAGAACAAGTGCAACCTGTCTGTCAGCGTCTGCAGTGATGAGCGGAACGTACCAAGTACACAAATAGGGGTTTGTTGAGGGTGGGGGGTCTAAAATGGTTTTTGAGGTGGGAGGAAGTATTAACTCTGGAAATTTGTTGTCATGTTGATGTCATGATGATGTTATCTTCCTCTTCTCTTAGGACCCTCCCATGGCGGTAACACTGGGTCTGAGGATGGAAGAGATGATCTTCAACTTGGCTGACACACACTTATTTTTTAATGACCTGGAGGTGAGTCACAGCTGTTAACATTGTCAACAGTTGAAGTTTTTGCTCTGTCTTCAGCTTTTGCACAAAGCGTAATGTTGAGAATGTCATTGTTCCACTGATTTGATATACACACCTTATCATACACCAGCTTGGACTGAGCAAACGGTAGGGCACACCACTGTCAAAATTCATGCTCACAGTCACATCTAAAGCCAATTTACAATCAACAGTTATTTTAACTTTTGACTTTTAAAGTTAATACATTGTCTTCTTGTTTATCTGTATTTGTTTCTCTATTGTTTTCTCTTGTTCTTAACTAATTGTGAAGCACTTTGGTCAACTCTGTTGCTTTTAAATGTGCTATAGAAATAAAATTTGAATAGAACTGAATTGAATTAACATAATGACTTTGGGCTGTGGGAGGAAGCCTGAGGTCCAAATCATTACCCAGTTAGATACAACTGCTGCCCTCTAGTGGAGAAAATGAAGTTAACATACTGTAAATGTCACAACATGTCTATATTCTATCTTTAGCACATTGTGTTTGTAATAATTGTTATTTGTATGTGTATCTGTATACAGGAATGTGATCAGGTGCATATTGATGATGTGTCATCAGATGACAATGGCCAGGACTTAAGGTGATTATTAAAAATTAACTTTTGTGTAAAGTTGTAGTATTCATTCATTTCTGTAGATCATATATTCAGATAATCATTAACAACATTTGTCCAGTTTGTGTTTTAATATTAACTTGATGACTAAAATTTTAAAAGTATGTAGATGATACTTAACTGCATTCTTACAAATAAATGCTTGCCGTTATGTTTGTGATACCAGTACCAAAATACAAATAACCATCTTGTTTTTTTTTCTACCAGAGCAGATTTTCAAATAAAACATATTATTATTATTGACAGTACTTACAGTTTTGCAACTGATGGCTTCCATGCAGCTGCAACCAGCGCAAACCTGTGCCTGGCTACGGGCGTCCGCGGTGGAGTCGACTGGATGAGGAAACTGGCCTTCCGCTACCGACGAGTCAAAGAGTTGTATAGCACGTACAAAAACAATGTGGGGGGTAAGCCAATCAGAATAGACCCAGAATAGAGTTGAAAATGAGTTTTACTTTAGTTAAACTCTACAGGAGTTGAAATGTTCTAAAATTATATTCACACCCTGTCTGGGAAAGGGGGGAGCATTCAATCCTGATCATCTATAAGATGTTAAAAAACTGTTTTGTTTTGGGGGGGTTTAACTTTGTATAGGACTATTTAAATATTAAAGTTAATTAATAACAGAATAGAAGAATAGAATAGTCCCTTGTTGTCACAGGGAACACTGTGCAATGAAATAGTGGAACAGTATAGACACAGATACAAATACAGCAAATACAGCTTATTTTTTAATGCTCAAACAAAATTGGAGTGCATTGTAGAGTGCTTATAGAATAAAGAAGTTGGTGGTGTGTTTTAGGTCTGCTGGGTCCTGCTAAGAGAGACGCCTGGCTGCAGCTCAGAGCTGAGGTGGAAGCTCTGACTGACTCCTGGCTCACCCACGCACTCAAGTCCCTGTCCATAATCAGCTCCAGGTGCCACTTTCCATTTTATTTCCACGATTTACACAGATGGCAATGTCTCTTCTAGTCCTCTCTTCCTTTGATTTCCGTGGTTAAGAGTTAGGGTTGGAACTGAGCACCAGTGGACACTAGAGGCACTCGTGGATCTATTCATGCATTTACCTACCCACCTCCACTGTGCATAATATGGCCTATTCTTTCTCTTTGTCTCTCAGGAGTAACTGTGTAAATGTGTTGGTGACCACAACACAGCTCATACCAGCGCTGGCCAAAGTTCTCTTATATAGTCTGGGATCTGTTTTTCCTATTGAGAACATTTACAGTGCAACAAAAATAGGTAAGCACACGTAAACACACGCATCTGTACTCATGCGTACACAGTCCATGAATTTAAAACAAAGACTAAATTAATGATTTCATTCATGGACTGAATTAAATAATACAATATATTGTGGAATGGAAGTCATAAAATAGTAACTGGACAGATACAGTACTGTGCAAAAGACTTGAGTCACTCCTCATATCTTTGTTTTTCTAGGAAAATGGGAAATAGGTGCAATGATTTATTAAAACATGCGCAAACAAACACGGGAAAACAGTCCATTTGTACAATTCACACAAGTTTGAAAGTCAGTGTTTAATATGACCACTTTTATACACAGCCTGGACTCTCTTATTTATGCTTTCTGGTAGATTCCTTGAGCAGTCATCAGGAATAGTTCTCCAGGCTTCTTAAAGACATTCAAATCTTCCCCTCTCCGTCAATAGAGAGTGTGTGTGTGGGTGTTTTAAATCCAGGTATGCTTTTACTGCATCCTTTCCTTTTTTTATGCTTGAATGACTCATAGGTCAGTGTTAAGATGTTAAATGGCTTAACGAGCAAAAAAATCATCCCTGTGAAAATGATCAGATATAAGAACTGGACTGAAAATGGTGAAAAAGCTGCAAAAAAAAAAAAATATATCGAGACCATTGCTAAACAAATTGCAAGATAATCTGGATAGCTAGAAGCAAGTGAGGGGTGACTCAAGACTAATTTAAACGTGTGCTCTTATACTACTAATGTCAATGATTTTGATTGAAAGGGAAGATGATCTTTTTGAGGTGGATGACGTCACACAATCCGAAACATAGCTCCACCCAGCAGATGTTTCATTTGCCACATTAGGCGAAGTCACCTGTGTGGGTGTAGAATGTCTTTAGTATGACTCACTTATCCCCACACTTACAGTATTCTTCCAGCATTATATCCGCACTCAGCTCGTGCGTTCCCGATCTGGCCTCGACACACATGTCGCTCAGGCTGCACGCCTACACTCTGAACGGACTCTAACCTCAGCTGGTTGTGACAGTGTACCGCAACCATGGCCAGTGCTGACTTATTGAAGAGTGGAAACAAAACAACTCAGACTGGGGTTTGGGTACAAAGATACAACACTCAGGAAATGTATGTGTGTGTCACTATGTGATATGCCTTGATTCAAACAGATGTAACAATCTGATATCTTTAAAAACTAGTGTTTAAGGTCAGATGCCACGCCACTTCTGGGTATGCTATTTTTAACTATTAAATCACTAGACACCATCTTGTGTGTTTGTGTGTTCACTTCACCCTAGTACGCACAGCTCTATCTCTTCCTGTGTTTTATTTCCATCTAAACAAAGGAAAAACCTGTGAAAGCCATTTGTTTGTCTCCAGGCAAAGAAAGCTGTTTTGAGCGTATAGTCTCCCGCTTTGGCACAAACATTACATATGTTGTGATTGGCGATGGAAAGGATGAAGAGCATGCCGCCAGCCAGGTAAACAAATGACACCTGAACTTTGACCCCTCTGACCATGTGACCCTCCTTCCTCCCCCTTGTTTATTTGTTTTTTGCAGGAAAAGAGAGTTGCTTTGAACGCATAATGCAAAGGTTTGGCAGGAAAGTAGTGTATGTTGTAATTGGGGACGGTGTGGAAGAGGAACAGGCGGCCAAAAAGGTAATGGACCCGCAACCTCACCGTGACCCCCCGCCTACTCAGCACAGCGTGTGCTCTGATTGGACGAAGCCCGCCTTTCTTTGCTGCTGCAGTTTTGTGTTGGTCCTTTACTTTTTCTGGTCTACTTGCTTTGGTTTTTGTTTTGTTTTTTTCATGGAGTGACAGGAGACTTTTGCAGCCGTCAGAGTGAAAATTTGAGAATGAGCCTCAGCTGCTGATGGATATTTTGCACCAGCTTTTTCAGCGTCAGCTATTCCAAATTTGTGTCAATAACAGATTTTTATTAGATTGACATTGGCATCTGCAATTGTGTAATGAATGGCTGTGTAAATGTACACGCTGACTAGGGCTGTGAACAGCCTCATTTGTTCAGAGCAATGATCCTGCCGTATCCTGTGACGTGTCTCCTGTTATGTGTTTTTAACTGATGTTGTAGTTGTATAACAAAAAAAAAGGGAGATAAGTAGTGATCTATTTTAAGTTTGCTACACCAGAATATTTTCTTAATCCTCTCTTCTACAGCTTTTGGTTTCATTCATCGTGCTGGGTGCTGGGGTTGTTAAAAGATGGCTTTGCATTTTGGGATATACTCTTTTTTTTACTTTCTTACTGAGCACTAAATACATTGGATTTGGATGGTTTTCAACATTAGCATCATCTTAAAATTGGTTCAGTCCCCCTCCTGGCCCCCATCAGTCTACACACAATACTCCACAAGAACCTAGTATAATAGGATTTTGAAGTGTTTTGTCAAGTTATTAAGAATAAAAACCTGGAATAACCCATTTGCATGACTACCCTTCACTTGTGTTAAAGCTCCTTTGGCAGCAGCGAACGGAAATGAACCTTCAAGCTTTCATTTGAAGATTTCTCCAGTTCTCCTTAGCAAAATTGTTAAACCTCAGCCAGCTCAGTCAGACATTTTCAGGACTCTCCAGAGGTGTTTAGGTCTGGACTCTGGCTGGGTCAGTCCAGGAGTTTTCCCAGAGCCACTCCTGTGCTTTTTTGGCATTGCACTAGGGCCTTTTTTTCCTGCTGAAATATAATCCTGAGCACTCTGACAAAGGTTTTCACTCAGGATTTCTCTATATTTTCTGCCTTCATCATTCCCTCTATCCTTACTGGTTTCCCAGTACTTGACAGAAAATTACTGATGGAGCATAGTGCTGCCACCTCTGTCTTTGACTGTAGGATTAGAATTAATGAGGTGATGCCCAGTGCCTAGTTTCCTCCATGCGTCTGTCTTCATTTTAGATCAGATTGGATTACTGTCTTAATGAATGTTTCTCCCATCCCTACAAAGGATTTTATTCATAGTGACTACTGGGTTCTTAGTTACATGGCCTCCGTCCCAGTTACGGAGTTTGGCTGAAACAAGGAGGACATTTAATAAAAGTAGGAAGCGCCACAACTGTGAGTGTCATAACAACAGGTTTGTTATCATCCATCCATTCATCCATCCATCAATCTTCTGCCACTTATCTGACACTGGGTCATCAGTCTATTCACAACACAGGGGTCATGTTTACCTCTGTAGCATCCCCTTTTCTTTTAACAACAGTCTGAAAATGTCTGGGAACTGAGGAGACCAGTTCCTGGACCTTTGGGAAAGGAATGTTGCTCCATTCACACAGTCCAGTGTCATAGCATCAGAAATGCAGGCTTTCGAACTGAGCACTCTTTAGTCCATTTTACCAAAATTTTGATTCATCTGACTGCAGAACAGTTTTCCACTTCCAAAACTGAGGTTATTGTACTAAAAATCTTAAAGATACAGTGTCTAACCAGATGCTTACTCTGGATGGCTTTACCTTGGCCTCCAGTAACACTGGGATGAGTCTTGGAGTCTTTTTTGACCAGGATGTCTCCTTCAATGCACATATTAAATATTGTAAGGTAAAGACCTTACAATAAAAAGCACCTTGAGGCAACTGTTGCTGTGATTTGGTGCTTTGTAAATAAAACTGAATTCAACCTGATGCTCTTTTCATACCCAATCATCTTAATGGCCTGCCTCAAGTTAACTTGATAAGTAGCAAACTCTTCATCTAGATATTTGTTTTAGCACCACTTTTAGGCTTTTCTTGTCCCCATCCAAACTTTTTTGTGATATTTCGCTGCCATCAACTTCAAATAAGCCAACATTTCTCATAAAATGGTATATTTTCTCAGTTTAATATCTTTATTAAAATATGGGTTTATGAGATTTGCAAATCATTGCATTCTGTTTTTATTCACATTTCACAGAGTGACCCAACAGTTTTTTGGGGTTATGCATGAAGACAATATTTCTGTCTCTAATTTTAGTACAGTATCACAGGACTCTGAAAACTCTGTTGTTTTGTTATTGTGGAGTATTATGTGTAGACTGTGTTTAGAAAAAAACTGAATTCATTTCAAGATTAGTCTAAAACATAATAAAATGTAGAACAGGGTGTAAAAACTTCCCACATACAATTTTGGCACCACTGTTAAACCTTTTTAGGAAACTATTGACTTCAAGCTACAGTCAGCAAAAAGTTAAATTAGCTTAGCATAAAGGCTGGAAACATTGGGGAAACTGGTGTTTTAAAAAGTAAAAATTTCTTAGTCTTTACAGCTCACCAATTTAGTTATATCTTGTTGATTTAATTATAATGAAAACAAAAGTCAAAAACAACAGCTGCAGGGATTTTCTATGGGTTATATGAGTGTTTCAAAGTAGAGGCTAGCATCAGTCAAAGTAGAGGCTAGCATCAGTCAAAGTAGAGGCTAGCATCAGTCAGCACAAATCTTGTTATCCTTCATACATTTTAAAGTTCTTTGTACATATTATTGCTGATACATGTATGCTACAATTAAGTTGGTGATATTGAGAATTGCCCTTTGTAGATTTTTGTGCGTTGTTTTTTAAGGCTGAGGTACCTATTTTTAAAATTTTTATGCTAAGCTAAACTGACGAACCGCTGGCTGTAGCTTCACCAAGAGGGGAGAGATGAGTGATATAAATTATGTCATCTGATGTAACCTTCTGAACAGAAGGATAAGCATAATTCCCAAAATGCCACCCTTTGTCTTAAAGCCTTAGAAATGCATGGATTTTTGTTTGCAGTGCAGCTACAAGCTACAGTAGTGTAGCTTGCATGTGGTTAGGCGGTGGTGGTGTGCAACAGTGATAATTGTACGTCTGATTTTAATGATGTGTGTCCACTCCGCAGCACAACATGCCTTTCTGGAGGATATCAAGTCACTCTGACCTGCTGGCATTACACCAAGCACTGGAGTTTGAGTACCTGTAACTATTATAGCAATATGGACTCATTGCATTGTCACATGGACACGGTCAGCCAGGCAGCCCCTTTCTTTTGTATAACTATTTAAGAACACACAACACTGCAAGTGTTTCTGTGATTACTTTCGTTTCCTGTCTTGTTTTTGAATGTCTGGATTTACAAACTCGTAATGGTCTTAAGAGGTTAAAGGAGGTAAAGAAGAGGAAAGTGGGATTAGGAAAAGGCTATCCGACACATCCTTGCTCAGCCCCCCTGGTCCTGATGCTGGGGACAGACCTCTGAAAATCCAGTCTGCTGTTCTTGCAGCTGTAGCAGGCTAAAACTGTCAAGGCTTAAGACCTTCCTTGGACTGGGAGGATATTTTTTTCCCTTGAGATCTAGTTTGTGGTCAGAGCACCCAGGTGGAAATGAGGACTTGTGGCATCACTTGGGGGGGAAGATCATTGGCTATGCATTAATTTGAAGGCTTCTCTGTACAGACCATATCATGTATACTGGGATAACAGCTTTTTTTGTAAGGGTTTTGTTCCCGGTGGTATAATAATCACGACAAAAGAATGCAGTCTGTGGTAGAAATTTGTGTAAATTATTTACAATAAACTTACATGACAGTGGTAGGGTTTTGGGGTTGTTTTTCTTTTTCTTTTTGGTCAAATAATTGGAAATTTTGAGGCTCTTTTGTTTTTTCCTTCTGGTTTTTGTATTTTGTTTTCTTTCTGGTGGGTGGGGCTTGAAGATGTGCGTCATGATGTGTTGTGCCTTAATGTGTTTGAATGTCTTTTCTTTATTCAGAAATGTCTATGTATGTAGATATAAAGGAGAAAACCTATCCACATGACCTATGCATCTTCTTTCATAAAAGAAACAAGATCCTTAGCACAACCTGTGATACTGTAACTAAAGTCACAAAATGACAGGGCTATAATAAGAAGGGGGAGCAATCTGTTAGTGAGCACACTGAGCCTAAAGCTAGAGTTTAACATCCCTATTGTGCTCTACCTGAACAGATTGCCTTTGAACCTTATACTGCATACCTAACTCCTCTTAAGGTTATTTTCATGGTTTTTGCTTAAAAAAAACATGAAAACCCAAAAAACAAACACACACACCACACAGGCACCATTTCCTATTCTGCTGATGTACTGAGAGAGATGACAAACAATAGAATATTTTGATTTTTTTTGTCTAAATTCAGAATAATAACTGTCCCATATTCAATATCCATTTTATGTACATTGAAGAATTCTAGGCCTTTGTTTTAATTTGATTACGGTTTATTTATAGCTCATAAAAACCATCAGAATACTTGATTTCAAGCAGTATAAACACTCTTTCTTTTGGTCTGCTCAAGTACCCACAACCTTAAGGAAGACTGCTGACTTGACAGTTCTCCGGGTCATGATCATTAACACCTTCCATAAGGGTAAGCCACAGAAAGTCACTGTTGAAAGGCTGGTTGTTCACAGTGCTGTATCCACGCATATTCATGGAAAACTGACTGGAAAGGAAAGTTGTCATAGGAAAAGGTGCACAAGCAATGGGGATGCCCGCTGCCTTGAGGGCATTGTCAACAACTTGGGCGAGCATCACAAGGAGGGGACCGAGGCTGGTGTCAGTGCAGGAGACACCAGATGGAAAGAGGCTACAAATGTCACATTCCTCATGTCAAACCACTGCTGAACCAGAAATGCGAGGAGCATCTTACTTGAGCTGAGGAGGAAAAGAAGTGGACTGCTGCTCTGTGGTCTCAAGTCATCTTTTCAGATTAAAGTAAATTTGGGATTTTCATTTGAAAATTAAGGTCCCTGAGTCTGGAGGAAGAGTGCAGATTCACCCAATGAAGTTTTTTCAGTCTGATGATTTGGATTTTCATGTCAAATACTAGTGTTGATGGTAGTCGGTCCATTATGTTTTATCAAGTCCAAAGTCAATACAACCATTTACCAGGAGATTTTAAAGCACTTCATGCATCCATTTGCTTACAATCTTTATAGAGATGCCAATTTCCTTTTTCCAGGAAAACCTGGCTTCTGCTTGCAGTACCAAACCTAATGGCTCCCCAACTGAATCTAACATGAACACGTGTTCTCTGTAGAGTTGCTAAAGGGAAGATGGAAAAATAATCCGACACCAAAATACAGACAATCTGAAGGCTGCTGTCAAAGCAAACTGGACTTTGATTATCAACTCGACAAGGCCACAAACTGATGCAGTAATTTGAGGCAAAGGAGACTCCATTGAGTTCCATTTAAATGAAGCTGGGCATTTCTGTATTATAAATTAATGATTTTAGGAAATATTCTAATTGTCAGGCTTGATGTATGATTTCTTTGAGTTATAACCCATTATAATTAATCCCAAAATAAAAGGATTGAAATATTTCAAGTCATACTTGATAAAAGAATTATGCGACAAACTCGTGATAGTCTGGCTTTTTGATGTACTCGATTGTAACCTGAGGAAACGTATGCAAACCTGCCAAGCTGCACAAGGTAAATGGTAAGCTTCTCATGTAAAAGGATTTCACATGCATCATTTTATGTAAAAAATAAATAATAATACATAAGCGCTGTTTATTAGACTTGGGGGTTTTCATGTCATTTTTTGACACTAGTACTATAGCAAATAGAACAATCTAGAAAACCAATTACTTCAATGGTATTCATCTCAACTATTTCATTTCTCTCCAATTAGGTAACTGTTATTCCTTTATATTCTTTCTTGGACAATGTTCCATTTAAGTGCTTTAAGTTTTTAAAGATGTTTTGAAAGCTTCAACAATGTTCATTATCTGACTGGCTTTTTAGTTTTTAATCAAACCAGCTAACAGATAGCAACACTCCATGGAGCCTAAACCATAGTAAGTGGACTTAACTTGAGGTCAAGTTAAGTTCACCAGGATTTGAACTTTTACTAGATGCTGCAATGGTGTGAATTTCAAAACTGCGCATTGCACGGTTCAAGTTTCACTCGTTCATACTCACAAATTTGGGATCCATGCTGCTTGACCATCAACGTTTTCTGGCTAAGCAGTAACAATGTTATCCAGAGGGCAAAGAGCTTTTTCAACATTAAATAAATAAATAAATAAATAAAAAATCTTAAATTCTCAATTTGGAGAAAGAGCTCATGAAATGATGCACTAAAGAAGCAACAAGATTGGTACACAGTGAAATAATGCTCAATATCCAACCAAGCAACTCAAATCAATAACACACTCCAGAGCTTCATTTCATTGTTTTATTGACACTTCATTTCTTGGACTTGAAGTATTCCTCAATCACATCCTTGGCCTGGGACTCCTTGCCATAATCCTGTAGGGGGGATAAATAAAATTAAGGTCAACTGAGCCCAACATCACAGACATGTATGCCTACAAACATTAAACAGCCATTTGGAAATAAATGCAAGTTTATTACGCAAGGGAAACATAACGAGCTACAATTAACACATGTCCAGCTTTATTTAAACACTATTTGTTTCAGTCTTTGTCATAAATTATGTCTCAATGCAGTGTGGAGGTGATCAGCTTGTTACACCGTGTCAACAACTCACCTCTAAAATTAGTTTAGTTCAGGCACACATGTTTACTGCAGCTGTGGTATAGGTATGCTGCTTAGATTGAGTTAAATACACCAACTCAAGATACCTTGATTTTATAACTACACTAGTGATGACGCCGTGGCTCGCCTTCTAACTGGTAATCGTAGGTTTGAGTCTATCACCCCAATTCTCACTGGCCTCCAATTAAACACTGCATTGATTTCAAAATCCTACTGCTTACTTATAAAAATCATAAATAACATTGAACCCAGCTACCCTATTGATCTCCTTAGTGTGTATACTCCCAGCAGAACACTGAGATCTTCTGACCAATTGCTCTTGGTGCAACCTAGGTCACAGCTGAAAACCAGAGATGACTGTGCCTTCGCTTCAGTTGCACCTAACCTCTGGAATAACCCTCATACTATTCGCACGTCTGATTCAATCCAGACCTTCAAGTCTCGACTGAAAACCCACCTTTTTAGCTTAGCCTTCCCGGCCTCCTACAGCATGCCTTTTAAGTGTACTTTCTTGCCCTTCCCTTTCTTTGCCTATATTGTTTTATTGTTTTTATCGTTAAGTCTTGCTTGCTTATCTGCGTACTTGTATACTTGGTTAATCAATGCCTTCCACCTGCTAGCTTCTCTGCTATCTGCTTTTGTACTTTACTACTGTTTTATTGGATGATGTGAAGCACTTTGGCTACCTCTGGTTTTAAATGTGCTAGACAAATAAAGTTGTATTGTATTGTGATCATTAAAGGGAAGAGGAATTGCATGGATTGCCTTTATAGCACCTTTTTTGCCTACTGTCATTTGGTACTCTATGTAGCCATCCTTAGGGACCCCGGACACCACAGGCAGATGATGGGGCTTGTACGCTGGCTCCTCTCTAGCCAGGAGTTAAACAGCTGCATGGCATGAGGCACAGCAACTGCACTTGACTGGCAAATATAGTTCTAACTCATAACTCTGTTTCTTTCGCTGTTATGTTAGAGGGATCTCACTGAATTTCCATTTAAGGTTTCCTATATAGATCAAAAGGCTAATCAAGTGAATTCAGACTTGCCAAAGAAAGAAAGCAGCATAATTACCTTAACAACGACGCAGCTGCAGCCAACCACCTTGCGTGGTTTACCCTCGCGGTCGATCTTGCACAGACCAACCCACTCACCAAGCTTCTTGTTGTCATCAACCTGCCAGAGTTTAAAAGGTCACTTCAACTTCATGAATGAATTTAAGTCAATACAGTAAAAATAATAATAAGCACAGGTAGAATAGTGCATTATAGTCCAGGCTCAACTGTATCTCAGACAGAAATTGGGTAACAATTGGCAATCTCCTCACAGTATTCAGTAGAGGGAGCCAAATTATCATCAGCGATACAGCAGTGCTACATTCTCTTTATGCAACTGGTTAAAAAAATAAAATAAAAGAACGCAGTCCAACTGTCCATGAACATCAAACCAAACCCAAGCAAATCCAGTACCTTGATGAGATTGATCTGATGCTCGGCGCAGAGGGCCTCCACCAGCTTGACGTACATGGGCTCATCGCAGTTGGCAGCAAGGACGCAGAGATGGGCCTGACGTCTATGAAAGAACAGGGGGGAAAAAAAAAAAATTAACTCACATTAAAGGCTACTACATTAGACCATTCACACTTTAAACTGATAGGATGGCTCAGATAGACGTTTGAAGTTAAAGCTCTCTAAAAGGTTTAAGACTTACTTGTCCAGAGCCTTGGCAGCCTCACGGATACCGCGGGCCAGGCCATCGTGGATGAGTGCGGTCTTGAGCACTTCAGGGAGAGCGGTGTTGACATCCATCACACCTCCGGCAGGACTGCTGTTGGAAGTAAGATAAAAACAATCTTAAAATTTTGAGGAAGATGAGCACAAGAAATTGGGGCCTCTTCAGCTGAGCTTTTGGCATGTCAGTGCGGCGAGCGTCTCACTCATTGTAGAGTGAAGGGGTATCCGACAAAAGATGGGATCATCAGTCATGCACAAAAGCTCAGCTGGCAGAAAAACACAATAATGAAATTTCAGAATAATATCCAGACTAAAATCTATACCAGGTTTATCAAGCCTTCCTGCATCTAAACTGGACTACGACGGTTTGGAACTCCTCTCTTGCAAAGTTAGAATTAGTTGTAAATGTTGCAGCCAGACTGCTGACGACATAATATATTCCATCAAGGTGTACATGTTTGGCTTCTCAATCATTTAAATCTGAGCTGAAGAAAGGCCAACTGAGTCAGTGTTCTACACAACACTGTCACTAGGTTTCAAATAAGTTACTGCTAGCATGTCAAAGCCCTTAAATACTTCAGATCAGTGAGAAGACTTCAGGTTACTGAAAAACATGCCTGTTTAAGACTCCACATATATTTTTCATACATAGCTGCACTAAAGGCAGGACTACTACTTCTAAACCCCTTGACTGTATTCACATATGAAGAGCAATATAACAAAGATCAAGGTGATTACACTAGTAATCACCTTGATCCTGCCGCATATCAGTATCTCAGGTTAATTTTAAACTAGATTTGCTATTGTGTGATTGTATAAACCTATTAAACATTAGCCCCCTGGACCGGACTATGGACATGCCTTATTTATGAGCTTTCTATTATATGCCTTTCTCTCATTTTTGTACACATTTCTCTTCGATTTGCACATATTTCTTGTGACTGTATACATTTCTCCTGTTTGCCATTTGTCTGGCTGGTGACCCTTTATATTTTATTCCTGCACAGTTGTGCGTTGTACATGTACAATGACAATAAAGGGCTATTCAATTTTATAGTAAATTGCTACATGCGTGCCGGTAGTATAACTGAACCTCTATCCCTGCTAAGCTAGCCACTTGTCTCATGTGAAATATTCCCTTTTACGCTATAAAGCACACTGTTACCAAAAAGCTTATGTTTACAAGGTCACTATCCTCTCCTAAACAAATTTCAGCTGTAGTTTAACTACGGCTCGTTTAAGTAACTTTTATTATCAAGTCATCATAGACACAAACGTCTTGCTCACCCTTCCTCGGCCATTGTAGATTTGCGATGGATGGTGAACTAAAAGTTCTGCAATGAAGAAGAAATGTGATATAAAAGTTATTATCCATTGTAAAGCGCCAACTCTTATGAATGTACAACTTAGGATGTTTGATTAATCCAGACGATTGTGTCAGGAGTTGAGGGAACGCACCTTTCCTGCAGATAAGCAGCGAGTAAAGAGGACGTCATAAGCCCGCGACGCGAATTTAACACCAGCAGGCCCCATCTGCGCCTCACTGTGGCGCCAGGTAAGTTGCCTGTTGTAGCTTTAGTTAACAGCTGAAACTACAAGTTGCCTCCTAGATATTATTCAGGTCTGCCAATACCGGCGAAAAACACGTTTTATGACCCACAGACACAATTCAGACAATTACATCTCAAGGACAGATACACATTTATTCATGTCGTTAGATAAACTCGTCATATGGGGTACTTCTTAATGTCATTCAACATTTCCCATTGGACATTTTCACAGTGTAAACACTGATCCTCCTCAGAAACGGTGGATTTTGATCTTACTGGAATTTTATTCCTTTAAATGTTTAGAGGAATACAAGCAAACCAAAGAAGTTTAAACCTTAAGAAAACGTTAAAAATGATAAAACGTAAATAATAATCCATAAATGCAAAAGATGCATAATTTTCCTCAGAAATGTTTTTTTTTTTTATTTTAGGAAATACATTTTTTCAATAGAAAACATAATAAAATATGATCTCCCCTACCAACTAATAAATAAATAAATACATTTAACCAGCTCTCACATGAATATGGAAACAACAACATGAGATGAGTAGAAAACAAAACAGCATACAATACAATAAATAAGCATCTTCTTTGATGTGTAGATAAAAAGAGCAAAATCATAGGAAGAGTGATGCTGTATTTTTAAAGGAGCCACATTAAACCGTGACCATGCTACTTCCTGGCTTTTTAGTGAACCCTAACCCTAACCCCATCTCTAAAGTCTACTTACAGCAATAAATTGCTCTGCAGAGAACTTTATAATGCATGATTTAAGATTGCATCACATTTTATTGTACTTGAGCTTCATTGGAGCTCTGTTGCTTTAACATTAGACACCCTGATTTTATCATTTCAGCCTTAAAGTCAAAAAGAATTGATGGATGTCTTTTGAATCTTTTTCTCTCAAATTCACACCAATTTTCATTTCGTATAAATGATTACTTTAGAAATTTGTTAGTGAGTTTCCATTCTTCATTTTACTACAACAAATCAAAATACTTTTTACACCTGTTCTGTACGGGATGTAGTCATTGCGGATTCAGACAGGGGGAAAAAGTAAACAAGATAGCAAAATTGTCAGGATCCTGGGTCATTTTACCTAGCGTTCTTAGTTTTCCTGTGTTCCTGTGTCATTTTAAGTTCATTTGTTATTCTATGGGTCCTAAGTTGTTCAGGTTAATTTACTAGATTTCCCCTCATGTCTTTATCCCCCCTTGTCTCCCTCTGTGTGACCGTGTATATAGTGGTGTGAGTTATTGTGTTTTCCTCTTTCTGTCATGTTCTCTCTGTGTACTCTCTGTGTTATATTTAAGGTTCGTGTCTTGGGCCCTATTTCAGGAAGCCGGTTTAGTGCAAACTCTGAGTAAGTACACCCTGAGTGAACGAAAACTCTGGGTCTTCGGTTTCACAAAGCGAGTTCAGATGAAGCCTGAGTGAGTCACCATGACGACACATTCCGTGAAGCTAACCTGCCCCCTAGCAGGTTTACTGCAACTAACCCTGACTGTCCCCGCCTCTTTGTCGGAAACCTGACTGTAGGAAGTGTCAGACATGGCGTGCCCCTTCCTTGAAGAGCCAGTAGATGTTGGAGCCCAAATTCTCTGCAGAGCTCTCCGCCGGGAGAGAGTGGTTAGAGCGCGTTTGGACATATTATCATTCCCTGATGATTTCCTGTGTGAACGTTACCGTTTCTCAGCACAATCCATAATTTATTTGAATAACATCCTCAGGCCATATATTGCTCATGTGACACATCGCGGACATGCTTTCAGTTCATTACATATTATTTGTACTGCACTCCGTTTTTTTGCAAACGGGAGCTTTCTGTACAATATTGGTGACGCTGAGCACGTTTCCAAGGCTACCGTCTGTTGGGCAGTCAGGAATGTTACAGTTGCACTGAAACGTCTCCTGCACTCGTTTGTGGTGTTCCCCGGTCACAGACCCACAAGATTCATCAAAGAGGGATTCCACAAAATTGCAGGTATCAGGATGAACAAAACCTAATCCATGATGTGGTGATACTTGAACTACTACTTACATGTTGCAGCTATTTTCAGGGTTCCCAGGCGTGATTGGCTGTATAGATGGCACCCACATTCCAATCATTGCACCCTCAGTAAATGAAGGGGACTATGTGAACAGGAAGTCTTTCCACAGCATCAGTGTACAGGTACATAGTTCCCTGTAGCATTTCACACTAACAAGTGATGTCATTATAGTAATGGATGCTAATTTGTGTTCTCTGCACTGTGAAGATCATATGTGATGCTGCCAACATCATCACAAATGTGGAAGCCAAGTGGCCAGGCTCTGTTCATGACTCACGAATTTTCCGTGAATGTACACTGAGCACCAAATTTGGACATGGTGGGTCGAAAATACTTTGAAATATACAGAGACCAATTGCTACAGGGACGTTTGCACTGACGTGTATCCTTCTGTCCTAGGAGAGTTCACTGGCCACTTGCTTGGTGATAGGGGATATCCATGTTTACCCTATTTGCTTACCCCTTACCCTGACCCTGAACCGGGCCCACAGCAGCGATATAATCTGGCCCATTGCAGGACACGGGCCAGAGTTGAAATGACCATCGGAATGCTCAAGGCCCGGTTCCAGTGCCTGCAAAGACTCAGGGTCGCCCCAGAAAGGGCATGTGACATTATTGTGGCATGTGTGATTCTTCACAACATTGCCACAATTAGAGGAGAACACTGTCCATCTGAACCAGACATCAGCAGTGATCCACACGATGTACATCCTGACCCACCCACGAACATACAGGATGGAAGAGTAGTCAGAGACACCATATGTCACAACCATTTCCTGTGACCCGTCACCTCAACATGTTACAAGACGAATACACAGATTTTTTGGTCAACTGGCTTTATTGGTCGCCCTGTATGTCCTGTACACAAGGTATAAAAAGGTATATTAGTATGTTGTACAAACACTGACATAATTCGTCCATCTCTGACCACTTCACCCACCCTTAACTGTTGTTCCAGCAGTAAAATCTCCAACTTGGACTTTTGGATCTGCTGCTCGAGGTGTACCATTTCCATGTCACACTTCTGTATTTTCTTGACCAAATATGTCTTGTACAGCTGCTTTACAGGGAGCTATTGCAACACAGGACATAGCATTGACATCCATAGTACATGCCTACTTAGGTTGGTTGTGACTCAGTGCTGAACATCCTACTGTGGAAAGGTTTGTTGGAGGAGTGGCTGGACCCTCTTCCTCTTCATTTCCATCATCACTCTGTCAGGGACATAGTACGTCCATGGTGTTATCATAGTACCACATTGTATTCAGTTGTTATATTTTCCACTGTAAGATGTAAACCTCATGGTGTGTCTCTGTTGCTTCCTCCTCTGTAACAGCTGTCACTGTTTCGTCATCATTTGCCTGTAGTGGAGACATTAACAACATTGCTGTTCTACTGTTGACACATGTAGTCTGTGGAGTATTACGAGTACTCACAACTGCATGTTGGTCTGGCTCAACAGGGGGCTGCACCAGATGCAGTACACCATCACCATCAACTGAAAGAATATGGGGTTCATACAGGTCACTCATAACTTACAAGGGCCCAACTGGCAATTAACAGACATACCAATCACCGTACACCTCATTGTCATTATGCTCTCAAAGACAACCGACACTGAGGGAAGGCAAAATCAGTAGGACAATAACTTCACTACAACATAGTTCATTTTGGTAAGGAGTTCATCAAATGAATGTGTCGCACTGCAAAGGTGACTGTGAAGAAAGGATGTATGCACATCATGTATTGTTTTGGATTTACCTCTTATGTAGGCACTTGTGTCTTGCGGGGTTATTGACTCAGAGGATGTCCCCGCAGAGATGCCTTCAGCCACTGGGCGCCCACTGTTTTGGCTGAGGGCCAACTGCTCAGCCTCTGTGAGTGGTGGTGGTGGAGGACCCCCACCTGTTTTTCGGGCCTCCGCTTTTTTTCTGTTGGCTATAACGGCTCACATTTGAGCATACAGAGTCAGCAAATATGTACTTGTAATGTGCTCAGATAATTTCAATGAGTGCTTACAGAAGGACAATGAATGTAGCCTCTAACTGCAATTGATTTGCATGGGACAAACAGACCAAGCACCATGGCTCGTAATACAATTACACCTCACCTGTTTGGACTATATTTTTGTATTTCATTTTTACATGCTGCCAGGAACGTTTGGGGCCTGTTGGGTTGCACCTGCGCTCACATCACATCACAACATTAAATGTATACAATGATAATAGATAGGATATAGTACATTACCGTGTTAAATGGGTGGAGATCCCTAGATCAATGTTTACATTTGCACTCACGCATTGACTCTGTCGGCTATGTTTTGCCATGCATGCTCCCTTTCTTTTGCAGCTGTGGCTGTGTTACTTTTTTTCTGCAAGATGTGCATGTTGTCGGCATATGCTGCCATCAGGGTTTCGGCCTCAAGCGCTGTGAAATACGTCGACCGCACCTTCTTTCCCTCCGTCTCCATGGTGACTCGCTTGATCTGTGCTCCACTGATCAGGGCTTTATGTATCCTCGTGCGCGCCCTCATGCTGTGTGTTCCCTTGTGTGCCTCACTGTGAAGTTTAGTTTGTATTTTCCCAGTATAGTTTAATTTTGTATCTTTTCCTCGAGTCTGCAATAAAGCAGTGCTTTTGAGCTTTTTCCCCGTGAGTTTGTGTTTGGGTCCTCTCCTGCCTGCACACGGCCGAAACATGACAAAAATAACATCATCGTTTACCCTCACACTATATCTTGCAGAGACGAACACAGTAACTTAAACAAGTACATCTTAAGGACAGACTCACATTTAAGTGCTTAGACACAATTTTAATTACATTAATGCAATATTTAAATAAAGGTTGGTCAAAATAATTTAGTCATTCATGAGAAGTGATGCATTAAAGTAAACACTTTTAATAATGCCACTAAGTTTAGATATGTACTGCTTTAAAGCAAGAACATAAGGTCACAACAGCTGCGCATGAACTGATAACCGTGTTCCTAGCAATGCAATGACACTATTTCTATGCCTATCTACTTGTTAGACTATTATCCTGCTTGTGACATAATCACCCTGTTTATCAGGTCACGCGTGTTGCCTTCTTGTTCAAATAAAGATGTGATCTAATTTCCCATCAGAGAATTTCAAATCCTGCAATGATTTACCCAGCTGTCAATATATGCTTAACTTCTTGTCCATTACAAACATAAGTATTCTCTAATTCTAGTTTCTAGTTCTGTTACTGATATTAAGTAATGTTAGAAAAAAGGCAATATTTAATACAACGGGCCAGGAAGTGTTTTCATAATGTTCAGACCCTCTGGCCTCCGAAGTAATAAGACTCTTTAACACGCAAGTGAAATATACCTACCAGCCAATTGTTCAATTGTTCATTCACTCAAATATCTAATCAACCAATCACATGGCAGCAATTCAATGCATTTAGTAGGGTAGACATGGCTAAGATAACCTCATTAAGTTCAAACTGAGCATCAGAATGGGGACGACAGGTGATTTAAGTGGCATTGAATGTGTTAAGCGTTAGGGCCAGATGCTTTTGAGTGTAGTTCCACATCGGTAGAAGATCAGTTGAACACCACAGCCTGCCTGAGTAATGCAGTTGACAGTGTCCATCCCACAGTGTGCAGATGTGTACTGATGGCTGCTTCCAGCAGGACAAAGCACCATTCCATTCCTCAGAGCACAAATCATCACAAACTGGTTTCTTGAACATGCCACTCAGTTCACTGTCCTTATATGCCCTCAACAGTCACCAGATCTCAATCCAGCAGTGCACTTTTAGGATGTGGTGCAATGGGAGATTCACATCGTGGCTGTGCAGCCAACAAATCTGCAGCAACTGTGTGATGCTGTCATGTCAACATGGACAAAATCTCAGATGAATATGTGCCACACAGAATTAAGGCAGTTCACAAGGCAAAATGGGGTCTAACCATGTACTAGCAAGGTGTACCTAAGATGATACCTTGTTGATGATATAATATTAGAAAGTTGGATAAATTAACAACTTTGTTTTTATTTCCTTAATTCAATCCCATAAGCCTATTGAACATGCTCAGTTTTTAAGTGTAGTATCACTGTGTGTTAAAATAATATACAATATAGAAACATAAGGAAATACAGCATAGTTTCATATGCAGACATATGCTCACTGCAAGAAGAATAAATGGTCTGATTTGCCAAATGTCAAAATAAGTTATTTTAAATTTTACTGTTACACAAATACATAAAATGTAAACCATCTAAAACCCAAAAAAGAGTAGCTTTCTTTTAAAGGCTTTTCTTTCTTCCTGACATGTAACAAGAGGAAAAGCAGAAGTGGTCACATTATTCATACAGGATTTCTGCTAGACTTTTCTCAAAACATCCTGTTTTGAGAAAAACAGCATGAATTCTGAAAAAAAACTCATGGCCCAATTTGGGGTTTTTTTTCTACTAAAATGACATCAATCGTCTTCCGTTAATAAGTTAAGTTAAATGTTTTCTTTTTCTTTTAAATATTTCCACAGGCGTTGTGGAAAAAAAGATAAAACCCTCTCATCGTCTCATCTTTAATGATTGATCAAAAAGTCAACATGTGTCCAGGTTGCAGTCCAATACAGGTGGACCTTTTCATTTAAAATAGTTACTGGATCTGTTCTTGGGGAACATGAGAACGTTTTTATTAAAGATTCTGTGGTCCTTCTGTTAGCGCAGCAGTCTTGGAGGATTTAAAAAGGTAAGAGGCCTATATAAGCACCTTTTAGTGAAAACAAAAAGACTAAGGTATTATGGTATTATTTTACAGTGACTGGCCAACACTGAAGACACAATATGATCCTCATTTTTGATGAAAAACGTCATTTTATTTTTCACTTCTCTCTTGGTGAGTTACTGGAGGTTTTTGTCTCAGTTTGACTTCATGTGGACGTGTGTTTTCTTGAGTGGAGACTGAGTGAGAAGTGCGAGTTTCAGTATTTACATCACAATATTATTTGATGACTGAAAGTGTTAAACATTGTTTACCGGATGAATTTAAAATTATCTGGGACCCTCTTATGTTCCCGATTTGTAAAATATTTGACAAATTATTGACTGCAGTGAAGGCTTTTAACTAAAGAATGCTGTTTTATATCTAAATCTCTGGGCTGTCAGGCTTAATCAGATCACTTTTGCGATATGTATTTTTGCTGCAGGCCTGTTGAGTTTCCTGCAGTTTACAGGTCAGTAAGTAACCCATGAGTATTCGGATACTTTGATTTCTACATTAAAAAGATAAAAATTGTGAAATGTGGTTGAGGACAAGGTGACACATTGTGCATTCTTTGTGGTTTTGTTTTTTTCATATCCAGAATGTGAGAATATTAGGCTGGTCGGACCTTTGCGTTGCTCTGGCAGAGTGGAGGTCTTCCACAAAGGCAGTTGGGGAACTGTCTGTCACGATCAGTGGAGCATTGCTAACGCTGAGGTGGTGTGTCGAGAGTTAAGCTGCGGGACAGCTATCGAGGCTAAAAAAGACGCCTTCTTTGGACAGGGAAAGGATGAGATCTGGTTGGATGACGTACAGTGTACTGGGCACGAGTCTTCCATCCTTCAGTGTCAGCACAAACCGTTTGGGGTAAATAACTGTGGCCACAATGAAGATGCAGGAGTGGTCTGTTCAGGTAAGCCCCAATGATGTTTGACATATTTTTGTTTTCCCTCACAAACCTTCATAGAAAACCTTTTCTTCGAGAAAATGTGCTAAGACATTTATTTATTTGCTGCCACATGTTAACAGCTTTCTCAGTCCAATATAATATCACTTTAACAAATGCAACATGTTTAGGTTAGGTAGGTGGATTTTGTCACATTCTACCATTTTCCAGTCTTTCTGCCAAGCTAAGCTAGCACTGCATTAACAGTTAAAGTTATCAGAAGTCAGGCAGAATTCATTCACATCAGCAAGATGTCAAAACTGCCCCTTTTCGTAAAATGTGGAACTGTTGTTGAAATTGAGAAATCCTGTACAACCTAAGAGAAAACCAAAAAAAACAAACAAAAAAAAAAAACCTAAGAGAAAACCAGCTAACACAGCAATTATGTTAGCTCACCATGTTATGTGGTTTAGGTTTCTCGTTGCTGCAACATTTCCACAATTGTTAGGCTTTGAGAACAGCCATCATGGAGTCACATTTGTTCTTCTTTAGTTAGAGAAAGTTTCAAATGTGCTATACTTATAGCATTTAAAGATAACGTACATGTCTTATGATTTAATTTCATTTTTGCTCCTTCTATTGTGGAAAGAAAAATGATGTCACATACTTTTATGCATGAGTCAGTATATTTAAAAAGTGTATTTAAACTGTGCTAAGATATATTAATTAGTATGTTTATCTTGCCCAGACACTAAAAAAATATTTTGATCAAACATTACGCACACAGTCCTGTTGAATTTGCAGTGTATAACTCTTGATACATTAAAAGTTTAGCTTTGATTACAAACAATTATTTTGTGCATTATCAAGAATTTAATATCAATTAAAAACAGGTAAATTAACAGTTTGGCTTCTTGGGAAGTAAACTTGAGCTTTTGTGATAGTGGAAGACAGATTTTGTTTTTGCTGGCAAGAGCATTCTCCTAGTCTTGAGGGTATCAGCAGATACTTATGAGAGCAGTATCAATTTCTCCAATTGACCTTTAACATTCTTTTGCTTTCCCAAAACGTTGATTTTGTTCATCTGCACGTAGCGTTTTTAGTGGGAGAAACGTTTTGTCACTCATCCAAGTGACCTCTTCAGTCTCAGCTCGCTGCAGGCCAGTGGACACTCTTTCAATGATGAGGATGTACACATCGTGGAGGAACGCTGATTGGAGCGAGGAGTCAAGGAGTCCATTTACGTGAAAAGGGAAAGACCATCTCTGAATCGAGGTGGGGGCCTAAGGGTACATCTTTCACCATCTTAAAGCACTGTGATTGCAGCCATTCCCCAACTCTCTGTGAATGCTACTTATGGCCATTGATCAGTGGTCTTTGACCAGTTGTTGTTGATCAATGATCATGACAATTTGCATATTAATGATCAAAGAACTGACCTCACAGCCCATTGTTCATTCAGTAGGCTGGTTTCAGTTATTGTTCAAATGTACTGTTTATAAGGTTGGGGAGACCTGCAGTCAGCTGAGACTGAAGAAGTCACTTCGATTAGTGACGAAACGTTTCTCCCACTGAAAACGTTACGTCCAGATGAACAGAATAAACCTTTGGGATTTACTTACCCGGATGATTGAGCATGCACCAAGACATTCTTTTGTTTTCTTTTGGTAATATGCTTTAGATGCCAGTTTCTTCCAATTTGGTTGGCTGACAAAGTTAAAATCTTCACTAGAATTAGTAGTATTATTGTATATAGACTATGGGAAATACAGACACACTGGCTGATTGTATTATTATTTATGAAACATATTATTATTTTATTACATTTAATATCCACATCATTTGCAGAACATGTGCGCTTTGAGAAAGGAACCACTCGTTGTAATGGCAGAGTGGAAGTCTACCACAAGGGTCAGTGGAAAAGAGTTTGCAATGACTGGGGCAAGGAAGCAGCTCAGGTGGCGTGCAGAGAAGCCGGCTGCGGCGATCCTCTCGGTCAGAATGAAACACCATATTTTGGAGAAGCACATGAACTGTCTGCCATCAAAACCACTTGCTCTGGAAATGAGAACTCAATCTCACAGTGCAAACTTAAAGATTTCAGAGAAAGCTGTGTTGATGCTACTGTTGTCTGTGCAAGTAAGTTGTACATGGCCAGTAAAACTGACACTGTCTGTGAAGGTTCTCAGTCATCCAGGTCATCGTAGTCAAAGGAGCTTGCAAAGAAAAGCGTCTGGACTTCTTTAAGTTACTTGAAGACGTTTCACCTCTCATCCGAGAAGCTTCTTCAGTTCTAAGGTCAAATGGTGGAGAGTCCCAGATATAAACCTAGTGGGAGTTTCCCCCCACAGAGGGACAAAAGGACCCCCTGATGATCCTCTAATCGCCTGAGCCAAGGTGTGAAACTGGGTGTGGGTCCCAATCAGCCAGAGTTTCGGGTGTGTTCATTGTGAAACCTGGCCCCACCTTATCATGCGAATTCCTGAGGTCAGATGGCCCAGGATGTGAGTGGGCGTTAAGGCGTCTGGGAAGGGATCTCAAAACTGGATTATAGATGGCAGAGAGTTGGTGTCGTAAACCCCCGCCTCTGTTCAAAGATGGTCGCTCAGAACTGAAGAAGCTTCTCGGATGAGAGGTGAAACGTCTTCAAGTAACTTAAAGAAGTCCAGACGCTTTTCTTTGCAAGCTCCTTTGACTAAAACTGACACTGTTAGATTGTCCCTTTCTGAAAGAAAAACCATGCCCCTAACTTTTTCTTTTTTTTTTTTCTTAACAGACAGTCAACCCATTCGGCTGGTGAATGGGACTAATCGCTGCTCTGGTAGAGTGGAAATCTACTATAAAGGACAATGGGGAACAGTTTGTGATGACAAATGGGGGATGCAAGATGCAGCTGTAGCTTGTCGAGAGATGAACTGTGGGAATGCTCTCTCAGTCAAGTACAAGGCTTACTTTGGGAGAGGCCAGGATCAGGTTTGGTTGGATGAGATGGAGTGCACTGGTCATGAAATGTTACTCGCTGACTGCCCTCACAAAGATTTTGAAGAACATGACTGTGACCACAATGACGATGCTGGTCTCGTGTGCTCGGGTAACACAGGCTCTGTTCTGTTTGTTTCTCAAAACTGAGTTTTAATGACAATCCTAATGATGCCAAATTTTGCTTTGCAGAGACAGTCAGATTGATAAATGGGAGTGACGCTTGTTCTGGCAGAGTGGAGGTTTTCCACGATGGCCGATGGGGGAAACTTTGTAGTAATAACTGGGGTCTTAAAGAAGCTACAGTCATATGCAAGGAGCTCGACTGTGGAGCTCCAAAAGATTCCAAAGACACCTTCTACTTTGGTGTCAGCTCACTGCGAGGGCTCACAAGTAGATGCTCTGATAATGTGAACTCTATCAGCCAATGTCAACTGCAAGAACACAGAGGGTCATGTGAAGGTGTATCTCTCGCATGTGCAGGTAAAAGATACAGATATGCTGCAATCCTGCTTTCCAAAAATAGCAAATGTCATGTTTGGACAACTTTTAAAAGAAAAGGTTGGCTCATGTGGAGTATTTCTTTCACTTAATATGTACCTGTGAATGTGTTTAAAGGTCTGAGGCTCATCAAAAGCATTTAAACTAAAATCCTGAAGGCTCAGTCTACTGACAGACACTCACAAGTTAAAGACAATAGAATGGGTTACAGTTTTGCAATTTAACTTTTTATAAAGGCTTCATAAAGTCATTTCTGCATTCTCTGTGTTTCTGTCTGTTTTGTTGTCCACCAACTACTTCTTTACAATTAGGAGCTGAGCAACTAAACGTGGCATAGCTTAAGACTTTGAAGTTTCTTATCTATATCAGATATTATTATATCACTATGTAGCCTAGCAACCACCTAGCAACATGTTAAAATTACCTATTTTTAACGTTTGTCTGCCTGCAACAGGTATAGTTTTATTTCACCACAGTAATAGGTAATTTATATCTACACAACCTCAGTTACTCCTGACATTATGACACCATCAGGCTGGAACCAACTAGCAATGGACTAAAATGACCTGTTTTTTGCCTTTATGCACCTAGAGCTTGTTATAAAAGCATTCTGTTTCAAGACATTAACGTGTCATTTATATCCACAAACTATGATTGTTACATGATATACACTAAATGGCGAAAAGTATTGGGCAACACTTCTTAATCTTTGAATTCTACTCCCATTGCCAACACTGATTTCTGAATCAGGCTCTCAGCCATGTAGTCTGCTCTTAGGTTGTGTCTCAGACTGCTCATGTATGATGGATAAATATGAAGCTACAGAACATGTTGCTGTAAAGCTAGTTTCTGCTGTCCCCAAGACGCCAAAAATGAATAAATAAAAAAAATCTGTTACAACAAATTTTAAAATTGATGACAACCTTAAAAAAAAAAACAAAGAAAAGCAACAGCTTATAATATTTATTGTCATTTGTTTAATGTGTGCCCTCAGGTCAACCACCGCTAAGGCTTGTGAACGGCATTGACCGATGCTCTGGCCGAGTGGAGATTCTGCATGACGGCCAGTGGGGAACAGTGTGTGATGATGACTGGGACTTAAGAGATGCTGAGGTGGTGTGCAGAGCCATGGACTGTGGAACACCTCAGAGAGTTAAACCTGGTGCCTTCTTTGGTGAAGGACAAGGAGTGATCTGGCTGGATAATGTCAACTGTCTGGGTAATGAGACGTCTCTTGGGCAATGCAGTCATCACTCGTTTGGAGAAAATAACTGTGGTCATGATGAAGATGCAGGAGTGATTTGTTCAGGTACATACTATTGATGTTTCATTTCACAAAGTGTCTCTTTTTTTTTACCTTTAGATCCCAAAAAGTTCTGGATGTAGCATTTTCTTTGGATATTTATTTCATTTTTTTTTTACTATGTACTCCAAAAAATGTTCAGTTATTGATTACATAGCAGTTATTTTTACAACACCAATATCAGATGGAGCTTCAATTAATACAATTCTTTCAGATGAACACCAACGAATTGCTGATATTTTTTCTCTACTGTGCTTTGTAGCTGCCATTCGACTTATCAATGGGACTGACATGTGCTCAGGAAGAGTGGAGGTCCACCATGGGGAACACTGGTCACAAGCATTTAATGTTAACTGGGGAATGAATGAAGCTGCTGTGGTGTGCAGAGAGATGAACTGTGGAGATCCTGTCAAGATCTCAGAGTCATTTGGTAAAGGTCGAGATCTGAGAGGGTACGAGATTCGCTGTAACAGCAGAGAGAGTTCTCTTACGCAGTGCACGTTTAGAGACCATACCAGATCTATCACCGATGGTACTGAAGATGCCTCTGTGGTATGCTCAGGTAAAGTCTGATGTCAAATTGAAATTAGACTTTCAAAAAGAAAATGAATCCATTATATTCTTCTTTAAAAAAACTAAGATGGAAATTGTTTCTGGCCTTTTCACATAACCTTTAAATATTGGTACAATGGCTTCAAGTTACATGAACAAATGCAGAAAACTGGACTAACTTTAGAAAAAAGACCAGTGATTTAGTGAAACACCGTGTTCATGCAAAACACCAGATTTATAATTATGCAATGAAATGGTAAATGGCCTGTATAGCGCTTTTCTAGTCCCTAAGGACCCCAAAGTGCTTCACACTACATTCAGTCATTCACACACTGGCGATGGCAATCTACATTGTAGCCACAGCTGCCCTGGGGTGCATTGACTACCACCAGTAGGCAAACATGGGGTTAGTATCTTGCCCAAGGATATTTGGCATGCAGCCAGGAGGCAGCCTGGGATTGAACCACCGACCTTCTGATTAGTGGCTGACCTGCTCTGCCACCTGAGCTACAGCCACCCCAAGCGGTGATTTGTCAGGTACCAATCTAGATATGGAATATCTCAAATTCAAATCAAATTCAAATTCAAATTGCGAATTTCTGAGGTCAGATGGTCCAGGACGTGAGTGGGCGTTAAGGCGTCTGGGGAGGGAACTCAAAACTGGATTATAGATGGCAGAGAGTTGGTGTCGTAAACCACCGCCTCTGTTCAAAGATGGTCGCTCACAGTGGACATAGATGGCTTCTTTCACTCCTCTTTCAAATCATCTGTCCTCTCTGTCCAAAATGTGAACATTGGCATCCTCGAAAGAGTGTCCTTTATTCTTTAGATGCAGATGGACTGCTGAGTCACAGGACTGTCACAGGACAAGACTCAGACGTCTTCAAGTAACTTAAAGAAGTCCAGACGCTTTTCTTTGCAAGCTCCTTTAACTGTACAACAAAATACACAATACACAGTATAGAAATATATAAGAATGTATGAAGAAATATAAATATATATATATAGAATAACAGCAGCTGTACAAGTATTAAATGGAAATGAAGAAATATAATGTCCAGTGTTGTGCAATCCACATTTGTAAGTGACTTGTGCAGTGCAAATATGCTTAAAGTGATATAAGTGATGAAGTGAAAACAATGTCCAGAATGTTCAGTGTGTGTGTAAGAACCATATGTGTGGGTCAGTACTATATGGTGGTGTGATTGAGAGACCGTATCGCCTGCGGGAAGAAGCTGTAGAATATATATAGAATATATTTATCTAGAATAAATATGGAAACTATGTTCAACTAAAAGGTTAGATTAGAAGGCATAAAAACGTAAGATTTTCCAACAGTCTTATATACTTTTTAAGGTGTGCTATGTTTTTGCGTATACTGTCAAAAGCTCAGTAGGCTTAGTCCCGACATACCACACAAAAATTCATCCTACTCAGACATAAAGCAAAAGTATCAAGATTTCACAAGCACAGTCACTAAAAATAATCAAACACTAAGACACTGTGTATGTACAAAACTAATGTCATATATCAATAATACCAATAGCATCACTCTGGCTTTTGACTGGCTTTATTGACAACCACCAGTCAGAAGAATGGATACATTTATCCAAGCTTCAAATTAGATCATCTTCCTCAGCATGGCAACCACAAGCCAAAAAAAGGATTTAGCCTCTCTAGCCAAGCATAAAGATAACTGTAATGTCTGTAAACATGAATGAAATCTTAGAAGCCCATTAACTACAGGCCCTCCTTGTATCAAACAAGCACACTCATTCATAGAGTTCCTCTCTCAACTGTCATTTCCATTGGACCAACTTCTACAGATATCACATACATGTCGATATATTACAGTCTGGCTACATTTTCAACATAAAAGATGTTTTACGTGCTTGGACTGTCCACTGCTGTTTGGATCCAGCACAAAATTAATGTGATGCAACACAAAAATATTAACCACTTAATCAGTCAGCAGTACATCCCTAGTTCAAAACAAAAAAAAAGTCATACAGTGCACTATATACAGTTGTGTGTGTCAAGTTGTATTTCATGTACATTAATATAACAGCTATCATTTCCAGGAAACGTGAGATTAACCGGTGGATCCACTCGTTGTGATGGAAGAGTAGAGATTTATGACAAAGGCCAGTGGGGGACTGTGTGTGCTGAATCCTGGGACATGAATGATGCAGCAGTGGTGTGCAGACAGTTGGACTGTGGGAGTCCTCATAAGCTTATTCAACTTGGCCCTGGTACAGGACAGACCTGGAATGATCAAATTGAATGCAATGGAAAGGAGCCTACATTGAATCAGTGTCCACAAAGACCAGGTCTGGACAGAACCTGTGACGCAACTGTAGTTGCCGGTGTTTCCTGCACAGGTAAGAAGAAGCAAAAATAAAATGCCAAAATGTAATTTTGGCAGCTTCTTCTTCTGCTTCTTCTTCTTCTTTTTCTTACTTTTTAAGATATTGTCTTCTGAATTTAAATAATGTATAATATACCTAAGTACGTCACAGTTTAAAAAAGAATATTCTTATATACCTGTGGCTATATTTTTTGTTTACTTCACAGGGAGCTTGGCAGTACGGTTGGTTAACAGTACTGATGAGTGCTCTGGGAGAGTGGAGGTACGTCACGGCGAGCAGTGGCACGCAGTATGTGACACAGACTGGACTCTAAGTAAAGCTGGAGTGGTGTGCGAGCTGCTGGAGTGTGGACGCGCCGTGAATGCTCCTGGTGCTGCTTTTTTTGGCCAAGGCAGTGGGTCAGTGGTGGAGGCTAGCACTTCTTGTTTCCACAGCGTGACTTCTCTTCAAGAATGCTCGGTGAAGGGTTTTACAAGAGAAGACTGTGGGCATGAACATGATGCCGGTGTTCTCTGTGCTGGTAAGGCCTTTTATATCAAAGTTGGTTTCATAAATTTCCAAATTATAACACTGGATTGAAAAACTGTCATATTTAATTTGGTCAGCCATGTGCAGATTAATGTTTAACAAAATTATTTTCTTTTTGCGTTTTTGTTTTTTTTCTTTAGAAAATGTACTTTTTTTTACACCTATCTGGCTTAGGAAGTAGGATTAGCCAGCAACTGTTTTGCCTATTGCTTGCTACGTATTGCCAAACAGAAAGCTGTAGAGGTCACTGTTAGACAAAGCCAGTCTAGGTAATGCTTTCTTTATAGCTAAGCTAAGCTCAGCTAGCTTACTAGTTATTTATCTTACATAGACTTGAGTAGTATGGACTTCATCCATTAAAAAGCGAAAACGTCATATTTCCCATGACTTGAAACAGTTGTTGCAATACTCCTTTTGCCTAACATAATGGACTAATAAACGATATAATATCCAATTAATATTATATTTTGGTATTTGTTTTTTATGCATTAATACAAACATTTTGTATAATATATACAGAAGAATCCTTTCAAGTCCTTTTATAATTTTGTCTTCTTTTTGGTTGTTTAAAGGACTTTCCATTGTACTTGTATTCACTCTTTCTGCTCTGTTATGCAGCACAAGTCCGGTTGGTGGGTGGCTCAGGTGAATGCTCCGGCAGAGTGGAGGTCTTCTATAAAGGACAGTGGGGAACTGTGTGTGATGACGATTGGGAAATGAGCGATGCCGATGTGGTATGCAGACAGCTTGATTGCGGTCATGCCATTTCAGCACCTCTAAGTGCCCATTTTGGTAGAGGCTCTGGTCCAGTATGGCTGGATAATGTGGGATGCTCAGGCCAAGAGTCTGCACTTACTCATTGTTCACACGATGGATTTGGAGAAAATAACTGTGGGCACGATGAAGATGCCAGCGTTATCTGCTTAGGTAAGAGACATAGCTCATTTTGAACTGACAAATTATCTCATTGCTCCTGAGAAAGTTGTTTTGGCTGTTACACAAGAAACATTTATTATCTGCTTCAGGTGGTCAACAGAAGCCCAAAATCACAATAAGTCCTGCTGCAGAGGTTAAGTGGGGTGACAAAGTTGAAATTACCTGCACGCTAGTAACAGAACGCATGGGTGGGAGATTTCTCCTGAAAAAAACCCAAGGGTCATTTCAAATGGAGAAATTCTCAGATCATGCATCTGCAACATTTGTCTTCCCTAAAGTGGACTTAAGCCAAAAAGGTTCATACTACTGTGAATATCAAAAGGTGTTGGCCAATGAAGTCATCTACTATCCTCAAGGAAATCCTGCTGACCTTTCCGTTGTAGGTCAGTAATTTTGTGCCTTGTTTCCTCTGTTTTGCACAATTATCGGAAATTGTTGTTTGCAGTTAAAGTGGAAAAACCCAACATCTCCCTGATGTCCCCCAATGCAATGGAACTCACCAATCCTGACACAATTTCTGTCTCTCGAGGCAGCACCCTCACTGTCACTTGCTCTGTTCATTCTATATACCCTAGAGGCATCTTCTATTTCACACATTTAAACACAAACACTACTGAATCAAAGTCAGCATTTGGCCACTCAGCCTTCTACCTGGCCAATTTTGAGCTCGCTGCAATAAGTCATGAACAGCACGGAGAGTATGCCTGTCTCTACAGGGTTAGCATCGCCAAAAAATCCTTCAATTCAGTTCCTTCAAAGACTCTCAATATCAATGTCATATAAACCATTTATATCATTGTTATTTCTTCTTTTCTTGCTGATAATAAGTTAATCAAGTGCATTTCCCTAATTTCCTTCGGGATTAATAAAGTATTCTGATTCTGATTCTGATTCTGATTGATTAGCAGCACATGGAAGCAGTAAGTTGTGGACACTGCTTCTGCATCACTCACTGGTGATGAGTGTTTCTTTTTACTGTGGAGCCATTTTGGTCCACTCTTCTTTACAAACTTGTTTTAATTCAGCCACATTGGAAGGTTAGCTCCTGTTAAATAAATGGAACACATTGTAATATGCCATGTATAGTTGTTCAGCCAAGGTTGTGTTTATCAAAGACATGTCAAGAACCAGAGGATTGTTTTTGTCATCGTGTCTTTATACGTAAAAAGAGGGTGTGCTGGTCATGTGTTGCGGGGATGAGGACCCAAGTGCATACTCATGTACTGGATAGCATCAGAGGCATCTGCACAGCACACAATAGTGGGCTACTGGAACAAGAAGGCATAAGTGGACACCAACAGCTTGAATGCTACTATGCAAGTAATCCCACAGAAGATGTTACACGAAGAGAACAGAGGATGTGGTCCCACATAAACTTCACAAATAAAAAATGTCACTGAAGGCCATTTGCAATTCTATTCTGAGCATTTTTTATTTAAAAAAAACTGCATTTCTAGGACTAGCTCTGAGGAAACTTGAATACATGATATATTATCACACAAGTGTGGGTAAAAACAAAGTTAAAAAAAGAACAAAAAACACCTCTTTAACAGGTTTAGTTGGTTATGGCAATGTAGTTGTTGTCACTGTTCCTTTCAGAGCTTAAGGAAGTCCTCCAATTGTTCCATCTCTATTGCATTGTCAAATGCATTGATGTCCTGTAAAAGAGAAGACATGCATAATGGATTCAGAGAAACAGAGTGAAAACACTATTAGTAAAAGGCATTATTAACCTATTTAAAAATATTGCACTGTGTACTGTACATTTGTCCAATATGACATACAACACAACAAGCCAGACATTCAGATAACTGAGATCACCATTAGCTACAGTTATGCTTACTGGGGTAAGCATATGTTCATGTTCACAACCCACAAAGAGACACAAACCATTAAAAAAAACAACTCAACTGCACATGAACAAACAAAACAGCACCCTACTGTTGGGTACGCATTTTTTAATCCAATAAGGGTTTCTTGTTTTATCTTTCTTTGCATTCCTTATAGCCCAATTCTTTCAGTTGAATTTGTTCTTGCTCTGGATAATAAAAAAGGAAAAAATGGCAGATTTAAGAGAATGAGAAAAACAAACAATATTAAGATGCTTTGTGGCAGGAAAAAGTTGAAATCTTAAAACAGCTTCTGCTGTGGCTGATTGGCTTACTGCTGTCAAATAATTGATATCTTTGGGAAAGACTATCTGGACTGTTTCACACCTCTTTCTGATGTTGTCTTTGTACCACAGCATTTTTTTGAGCTTTAACCCTATAATGCCCTTGGTATTATTTTAGATTCATGAGTGTCTGAGACCTCTATCTCATCAACACGATCAATACTTGCCATAATTTCAAAATATTATGGACAAAACTCTTTTTTTTAGCTAAAAGTAACATTGTTGTTAACAAAAAGTTGCCAATGTATCGAATGTGATTCAGAAGATATATAATAAATATATAATAAAAAATATATATAATACACAACATGACATAGGAAAAAAAATTGCCTTTTTTATATGGGTTAATAAACATCTCAGTTCCAAAAAAATCATAATTTTCTGGCTATTTTTGATGGGTTGGGTCTTCAGGTATTTTTGGCAATATTCATTGTTTGCATGCTTGTAGTCTTTATCTATTATAAAAAGTAAATTGAACACAGTCTATAGTGCAGTTAAAAGGTTTCAATGTTTTGGAGATATTCGGTCCTTAACTAAAGTATTACACAAACTAAAGTTTGCTATGGCGAAACGTTAACATGCTTCATTACTTGTGGGTACATAAATGTCTGTATCAAAAGCTGCCAATCGGGTTCTTTCCTCCTATCTTTCAGTCTTCTGATATAACTGTATATATACCATTTGTAAGTTGGAAGGATGAAAGGAATACTCTGCAAACAAATAGTTTGTCTCACTAAGTCTAACTGGAAGGCTGAAATCTCATGAGTGCTTGAGTGAATAGGGAGTGTACAAGTCAAAGTATTGGTATGTATGCATTTCTCCATGTATTTCTGTCCCCTGGCTTAACTGTGTGAACAACCAGTAGTTAGCATACAGTGTAAATATTGATTTTAAAACTGTGTCCACGCCTTAGACTAACCACATGGTTTTCTATTCTTTTTTTGTGTGACGACATCAGCAAGCGTGTAAATAAAACACACCTGATCATAATTTTAAGTTTTGAATCGCAGGTTCAGCTTATTATTATTCACAAGTTATTCTATGAGACTTACTCCACAGTAGACGTCTCCATTGAATATTTGTGGAGGGAGCGCGGTCGGATCTCCTGCTCCCTGCCTCATTAAATCCTTATTATCAGAACTCTGAGAAATGTCCACAGATTGAAAGGGGATCTTCTTGGCGGTTAAGATAGAAAAGACTCTGTCTTGGTTCTTCTTAATCTGAAAAGGCATATTTAATCCGTTATCAAGACTAATAGCTGTGTGACTTGTTATAAAAAATTTTCTTGTATAATAAAAGTTGCTGAGTTGTGCATAGAGAGCAGTAAGATTGTCTATAAAAGTAAATACTTTACACACATCTCACAATATTTTGATAGTATCAGTGATATATATTAATCACTGGCTAGAAATAAAAGAACAAGACAAGTAAGATTGTGTACTGTACCTGTGTAGAACCACTCACACTTGTAAAAAACACTTTGACTGGCATTTCTGCTATATTAACAGGAATAGTCCAATACAGAAAAACACTGAATGACAGAGTGGGAATGACAGAAGCGCAGAGAGAAGTGGAAAGTCACAGAGTGATCCTGTGCTAGATATGCAGGCACTGCTGGTGCAACCACACACAAAGTAAACAGGTTTGGACAACTCTTACCTGTCTGCAAGGACACACCTACAGGACTGAGTGCACTTCGAGTTGTGGCCTGTCTGCTTCAGTTGTGAAACCAGTCAAGTACACAAACACACACTCTATTTCATATCTTAGTGAGGACATCTATTTAACATAATGCTTTCCCTAGCCGGTTACCCTAACCATAACCATCAACAATGAATGTCTTACCCTAACTCTTAGCCTAAACCTAGCAATAAACTAATTGTAACCCTGACACTAAAACTACATTTTGAGCCTCAAAAATGCCTTCAAACTGACAGGCATTTTGTCCCCCTACAAGTATAGTGGCAAGCCAATTTCCCGTTCTCACAAAGATGTCTAAACATGTCTACACACACATAGATTGATAGATAGCCACATTGCTACATTTCCTTAGGCATTTTCATTTCATCAAAGTTCACAGGTAACTATTGTACTTTTTACACAACTTCGTAAGTTGTGTTACAGACAAATTTTTGCTTGTAAAGTAAAAGTACTAAATAACAGACAAAAAGTTGCCAGGATTTCATGTAGCCCTGTATGCATGCTCACCTTGGTTGTCACTAGGACACTTGTGAGTTTACCCAAAACAATTGTTAATCAACTAGAAAACTATACACACATATGAAGCCTTTGACTTCATATACTTACTCATCCATGTCTTTACGGAACTTGCTTTGTGCACTGGTGTGCAGTCATGTTGGAACAGGAAGAGGCCATCCACAAACTATTTCCTCAAAGTTGGGAGGATGAAACTGTCCAAAAATGTCTTGGTTTGCTGAAGCATTAGGAGTTCCTTTCACTGGAACTAAGGAGCCAACCAACTCGACCAACAACCCCACTCAACAAAACTTTGACAAGTACCATTCTGCTGGGAAGTGTCAAACCCAGACTCGTCCATTGGTTTGCCAGACGGAGAAGTGTCCCTCCAGAGAACACATCTCCACTGCTCTAGAGTTCAACGGTGACATGCTTTAAACCACTGCAACCGACGCTTTGCATTTCACTTGGTGATGTATAGCTTGGGTGCAGCTCGACCATGGAAACCCACGCCATGGGACTTTCTAAACAATGTTCTTGATCTAATCTCAAGGCCACATGAACTTTGGAGGTCTGTAGTGATTGACTCTGCAGAAAGATGGGGACCTCTGTGCACTTCAGCATCCACTGACCCCACTCTCTGATTTTACATGGCCTAATTTAATTGCTGTAATCACTTCCACTTTGTTATAATACCACTAGCAGTTGAATGGAATATTTAGTAGTGAGGAAATTCCATGAATGGACTTGTTGCACCAAGCTCATTCACACCCATTCTTTCACAAATCTTTGTAGAAGCAATGTGCATAGGTGCTTGATTTTATTCACCTGTGGCCATGGAAGTGTTTGAAACACCTGAATTCAATGATTTGGACAGGTGACTGAATACTTGGTAGTACAGTGTGTACGTAGACACTAAAGCTGGTGGGCCTAAATGTCACACCAGGAGGTTCTTTAACACAAGGGGGAGCAAGCGAATCAGAACCCAGGGCACAGACTCAGCAGGTTCAATCAGTAAAAGTTTATTCCCAGAGAAGGAAAACAGGAATAAACACCATTAAAAAATTGCAAAATAAAAAAAAAGTTCTTTAAAAACTAAAATCCAAAATGTCTTGATGCATGCTCAATCATCCAGGTAAGTAAATACCGAGGCATTTTCAGTGGGAGAAACGTTTCGTCACTTATCCAAGTGACTTCTTCAGACTTCCCCATTTGGCACTTTTAATTTTGTTAATCTAAATATATTGTACTTTATGTAGCTTATTTAATCTACAAATGTATTTTGACCAAAGGTCTACTGAGATATTTTTATATTACAATGAGAATTTTACAAAAAAAGTTATGTAAACTTAAATATTTATATTAAATAAAATATGTAAGTTATATATTTTTCCAGTATTGACTAATGATACGCTATTGATATAGTCAGTTTTGATACTCTTTGATACTTGAAGGACCTCTATAAAGTATATATTTAATCTGTGATTATGATAATTAAATTATGATGTGCAAATGGCCCATGTATAACAAATGACCCATGTTGTATATGAAGTACATATTTATTCTTATACCAGAAAAAATTAAGAAAGAAAAAGCAACTCATCATGAAATATAGTCAGTGTTAAAGTCAAACAAGATATTCATAATAGACATCTTCGTAAAGGTCCTTGAACCTTGAAGTGTGAGAATCACTCAGTGAAGACAAAAATTACCAAATAAAAACACGTGAAAAAGACTTTTGCACGAAAGAGGAATACTCTGACAGGATAAGCATACATGTTATTTTAAACAAATCATTTAAAGTTCTCTTAAAAGACTGGAAACAGCTCAGGTTTAATGAAGTCTGAAGATTTATGAATTATTTGTTGAAAAAAGAATTTAAAAAACCGACAATCCTTAAACAGTCTTAAAGAGCAACTTCACACAGAATGAAAGTGTTTACTTTGCTGATCTGAAATAGTGTGGTAGTCACTTTGCAGTTGCGTTGAAAACTATGCGTCAGAGTAGGTCATTGCAACATCACTATGGATGTGGTTTAGATGTCAAAAGAGAAATGAAACTTTTTGCAAATATTTCACTAAAGTTCTGCTTTTTAGCCTACTGTTATACTCCTCTTTATATTTACTAAAACCACATTACTGAGATTATGTTTTCATACATGCTATCATGAAACAACAAGAGGTTCAAGCTCATAACACACTTTTCCAGCCAGGTCTTCGGGTGCTCTTTCAGCATTGCTATCAGTATCTGCATCAGTTTTACTCTGTTCTGGGCTGGGAGTGCATGGCTCATACAGTTGGTTATTCCTCTCTCTGAAGGAGAGAACAAAGAGCACAAAATTGACAATTATAATCATATCATATCATATATTTTTTAAACTTTCTTAAATTCAAAATATTTGTGCATGTTTGAAATGCATGTTTGAAATGCATGTTTCATTTTTTCCCCTTACCTTTCATCAAGGGCTACAGTGGTTTTGTCCTCCATTTCTTGTTTTATTGCTGCTCCAAATCTGTTACTAAACTGAACAATGACTTCTGAAAATGGAGCAAACATCACCATAACGTTAGCAGTCATTTTTTTTTAACATTGGAGTGAGCCAATGAACTGATTCAAGGTGCTGCTGAGGCTCAACACTGACATTATAAAGAAATAAAGTTGATAACAGTGTAATCAGTTGCTCAGTTACACCTCAAGAAGACAGTGAGCAACAATGCACTGGTTATGAGATTCTGTTGTTTCAATGTAAATTCACTCTCAGGAGTTATGCATATCACACCAACTGGTCTGGAAAGTACGGTAAATATAAATATCTTTAACAAATGATGAAGGTGAGACAGTCAACATATTGCCACTTACAGTCATGTGAAAAAGAAAGTGCACCCTCTTTTAGTTCAAAGGTTTTACTTGTCAAGACATAATGGAAATAATCCAGTCTTTATCAGATCTTAAAATGATCTAACTACAACCTCAGCTAAACTACAAAATATGACATGTTAAACCATGTCGATATTTAAATCACAAAAAGTAAGCCATGTGTGTATTGTGTCTTTTCAGTGTTTCACTTTGCGTACTCTTCTCACAGTTTTCTGCCTTACAGATGTGATTGAGAAAAGTGAAGGTATTGTTGATATTATAATAACTTTTTACGAGTTATTAATCCCAAAGGTACAATTTAGTGAATTTTTCTGAAATAAAGTTGAAAAGGTTTAGTAGCAAAGTAGTTCCTTAACCAGTTTGATGTGACTGAACACTGCTCAATTGAAAGATTTTCAGTGGGTTTACCAGAGAATAATGCTGGTGTTTATAAAATCAAAACAAGGACCCCAAAGTTGCTTTAAAATACCTAAATAATAATGAGTACGTTCATGTCTACAAGTGCCACCTCATACATTATGCATAGTAGATTTGTCCATTGATAACATCAAAATAGTTTAGAGCACTTTCAAAGACAATATGTATCATAAAAAAGAGGATAATGGAGTTATAAAAACTGTTTCTTACCAGAAACCCCCCACTTCCTTCTCCAGACCAGGAAAATAATAACCACGAGGAGTAGCAAAACTACTAGCACACCCACAACAGCTGCGACAACTGAAGAAGATGAGGTTGCTGTAGGAATAAAAAGAGTTAGACACAATAACCATATAAATAATATATAAAGTAATATATATTTATTGTTTTCAATTTCAGATCTTACAGGTAACGGAGATATAAAGGGTCCTTGAAGGAACAGAAGAGAAGGACATTGCAGAGATGTTAACGCTGTAGCGACACGTATACGATCCTTGGTCTTTAAAATCTACTGAAGGGAGCTCAAAAGTGGCCAGGTATAAGACTGAGTAGCCAAATGCTGACATTGTTTCGGTATTGTTCGTGTTTAAATTTGTCAAACTGAAGAAACCTCTAGAGTAAATGGAATGAATAGAACAAGTGACGGAGAAGGTGCTGCCTCGGGTGACTGATACTCTGTCGGGACTGTAGACCACCATTGCATGGGGGGACACCAGGGAGATGCTGGGTTTTTCCAGTTTAACTGCAAACAATATAAATATATAAATATATATTAGAAAAAGTCAAATTTCCAACAAGTATACAAAAACTGTGCATGATATTCACTGACCTACAACAGAGAGGTCAGCAGGAATTCCTTGAGGATAGTAGATGATTTGACTGGCCATTTTCTTTTGATATTCACAGTAGTATGAACCCTTCTGACTAAAGTCCACTTTAGGGAAGACAAAGGTTGCAGAAGCTTGATCTGAGAATTTCTCCATTTGAAATGACCCTTGGGTTTTTTTCAGGAGAAATGTACCGCCCATGTGTTCTGTTACTAGCGTGCAGGTAATTTCAACTTTGTCACCCCAGTTTACCTCTACCCCAGGGTTGATCGTGATTTCAGGCTTCTGCAGAGCACCTAAAAGAGAAAATTAATGTTGTGTAACTGCCAACACGGTATTCTTACAAGCAATGAGATCATTTGTTAGTTCAAAATGAGCTATGTCTCTTACCTAAGCAGATAACACTGGCATCTTCACCGTGCCCACAGTTATTTTGTCCAAAACCAGGATGTGAACAGTGTGAAAGTGCAGACTCTTGGCCTGAGCATTCCACGTTATCCAGCCATATAGGGCCAGAGCCTCTACCAAAATGGGCACTTGCCGGTGCTGAAACGGCATGACCGCAACCAAGCTGTCTGCATACCACATCAGCATCGCTCATTTCCCAATCGTCATCACACACAGTTCCCCACTGTCCTTTATAGAAGACCTCCACTCTGCCGGAGCATTCACCTGAGCCACCCACCAATCGGACTTGTGCTGCATAACAGAGCAGAAAGAGTGAATACAAGTGCAAAGGAAAGTCCTTAAAATAATATTTTTGTATTAATACATGAATCATATAGCTCATATACAGACTTTTTCAACTAATAACAAAATACTGAAGTATAATATTACTTATATTATATAGTTTATTAGTGACTTTGATTGAAAATTAAATATTAAAAAAACATTTTAATATGTTTTACATTTTGCTTTTTAATCTGTAGAGTAAGATAAGCAGTGCTGTTTATTTAACGGGTTTCAAAATAACTGTAATCACATTACATTTCCCAGTAACGCGGTAATGTAACACATTACTTGGTTAAATCCGGTAATTACATTAGCTACAATTATGTCATTAGCGTGTGGTTTCCCAGTTCAAACAGCCTGTTTCTCATCACTTCTAGTTTAAAACACCAAGATGGTGACTACGAAAAAAGTCATCTCAAGGCTCCATAATGGGACTTCACAAACCAGTTGGTGACACTTGGAGCTACATTCATCTTTTATACTGTCTTTGATGTTAGGAAAAAATATCTGAGAATTTTGAACACACAATGATAAAAGTCTTTACCTGCACAGAGAACACCAGCATCATGTTCATGCCCGCAGGTTGCTCTTGTAAAACCTTTGACTGAGCATTGCTGAAGAGATGTCACATTATCAAAGCATGAAGAGCTAGCCTCCACCACTGGTCCACTGCCTGGGCCGTGAAAAGCAGCACCAGGAGCATTCATGGCACGTCCACACTCCAGCGTCTCGCAAACCACTTGAGCTTTACTTAGAGTCCAGTCCGTGTCACACACTGTGTGCCACTGCTCGCCATGACGGACCTCCACTCTTCCAGAGCACTCATCGTTACTGTTAGCCACCCGGATAGCCAAGCTTCCTGTGAAGTCAAGTAAACCAAAAATGTAGCCACAGGTGTGGAAGAATAATCAACAAAATAACTGTGATGTGTTTAGGTATATTGTACACTGTCTTGATGCATGCTCAATCATCCAGCTAAGTAAATCCCAAAAGGTTTATTCTGTTCATCTGGACGTAACGTTTTCAGAGGGAGAAACATTTCGTCACTCATCCAAGTGACTTCTTCAGTCTCAGCTGACTGCAGGTTTCCCCAGTCTTATAAACAGTACATTGCATAATGACTGAAACCAGCACAACTGAATGAACAATGAGCTGCGAGGTCAATTCTTTGATAATTAAAATGCAAATTGTCATGACCGTTGATCAACAACCACTGATCAAATAGTAATGATCAAGGAACGGACCTCATCATGTTCTGTTTATAAGGCTGAGGAGACCTGCAGTCAGCTGAGACTGAAGAAGTCACTTGGATGAGTGACGAAATGTTTCTCCCACTGAAAACGCTACGTCCAAATGAACAGAATCAGCCTTTTGGGATATATTGCACATTATTTAAATTCAGAAGAGCTGCCAACATTACATTCTGGCATTTTTTGTACAAATCCAATTCCTAAAAAGTTGGGACACTGTTTAAAATCTAAGTGAAACCAGAATTCAGTAAGAAAATATTTTATTCACAATAGAACCATGGAAAAAAAAATCAAATATTTCAACTGACAAAATGTAAGAAAAATATTTGCTATATTTCCAACTGCTCAAAGCGTTCCCAGATATAAACATCATCTTGCATGGAAACACATGTTGCTCTAAAACTTATATACAGCATTTTGGTTCTTTCCAGATTTGTAAGCTGCTAATTTCATAGTCATCAATGCTTTTCCAGAAGAATGTCAAATTTTGGTGTTTTCTAGGTTCTATTGTGAATCAACCATGGATTTATAAGATTCTCACATTACTGAATTCTGTTTTTATTGACATTTCACATAGTTTCACAGCCTTTATTGTATGTTTTTCTCTTACCTGTGCAGAAAACACCAGCCAATACAGTGTTGTTGCAAGTCCTGTCTGGATATGGTCTTTGTGGACACTGAGTCAATGTAGACTCTCTTCCATTGCATTCAATTTGATCCGTCCAGGTCTGTCCTGTACCAGGGCCAAGCTGAAGAAGCTTATGGGGCCTCCCACAATCCAACTGTTTGCACACCACTGTTGCATCATTCATGTCCCAGGATTCAGCACACACAGTCCCCCACTGGTTTTGATCAAAATATTCTACTCTTCCATCGCAACGAGTGGATCCACCGTTTAATCTCACGTTACCTGGAAATCATTGTTTTCAAATTAATGTACGTGAAATCCAACTTAGGGGCCAGGTCAGAAACAGAAACAGTAAATCCTGTTTACATTGTCTTAGCCTTTGTTAAGTTTCAGTGTCTGTGCGTCTGAATTCATGATACTTACACCTGCTGTTTGAAGAGGAGGTTAATCATCTGAACAGATGAGATAACTACGTATTTCATTGTTGCTTTACAAAGTTGCAGGCTAATTATTTTGTGTGCTTATACATCTGTGTGTACTTTGGCTTGCCTGATCCTAGTGACCTTCTTAGAGTACATGCTCAGGCATAGCTCACATGTCTGAACATAGCGACCATGTTTTTGGTATTGGTACCAGATGCATCAACACATGGGTTTCAACTATGAAAAAATATCTGTCTGGTTGTTTGCATCAACACATTAATTGGAACCACTGATATTTAATATTTTTTAAGAAGGCTATCATTGATTCACTTACATTTTGAAACTCTAATTTAATTTGACATAAAGTCTTACCTGAGCATACCACAGAGGCTTCTTCAACACGGTTTGTGGCAGATCTGCTATAGTCTCTAAATGAGCACTGTGTGAGAGAGGTCTCTCTACCATTACAATGGATCTCGTACCCTCTCTGATCTCCACCTTGACCAAATGACCCTGACATCTTGACAGGATCTCCACAATTCATCTCTCTGCACACCACTGTAGCTTCATTCCTCCCCCAGTTGACATTAAGTGCTGGTGACCAGTGTCCACCATGGTGGACCTCCACCCTTCCTGAGCACATGTCAGTCCCATTGATTAGTCGAATGGTAGCTACAAAGCAAAGAGGAGAAAATCAGCAATGAGCTGGTGTTCATATGAAAGAAAAAGTGAATTCATTGAAATCCGTGTGATATTCTTATTAGTATTGTAGAAATAACTACAGTATAATTTATAATAAAATGCTAATCAGAAAAAAAACAAAGTAACATCTAAAAGTAAAAAGAAGGCATTGTATGAAATGAAACATCGACAGTTTGTACCTGAACAAATCACTCCTGCATCTTCACCATGACCGCAGTTATTTTCTCCAAAGGAGGAACGTCTGCAGTGCACAAGTGACGTCTCGTTACCTAGACAGTTGACATCATCAAGCCAGATCACTCCTTGGCCTTCACCAAAGAAGGCACTGGATTTGGCAGTCTGAGGTGTTCCACAGTCCATGGCTCTGCACACCACCTCAGCATCTTTGAAGTCCCATTCATCATCACACACTGTTCCCCACTGGCCGTCATGCAGAATCTCGACTCGGCCAGAGCATCGGTCAGTGCCGTTCACAAGCCTTAGTGGTGGTTGACCTAAGGGCACACATTAAGGCATTAGCAATAAATATTACAAACTTTCAAATTGATTCTATTAAGCTACATGCAGTTACATGCATATTGTAAAAAACAAACTCATTATTCATTTTGAATAATGAGGGACCCTCTTATGTTAAAGACCTCATAGTACCATACCAGCCCAATAAAGCACTTCTCCCTCAGACCAGTGGCTTATTTGTGATTTCTAGGATAATTAAAAGTAGAATGGGCACATCCACATTTATACTGTTCCCTACTATTCTTATTCACTCAATATTTTCTTATAATACAAATGACTTTTGGCTTTATAAATTACTAAATGCATAACTGGAAACCATTATGTTATCTTTAACTTGTCAGTGTCTACCACTGGGTTGGTAGATTTAATATTTCTGATGAGCCTCGAACCTTCAATTTAATTTACTGGTAAACAATTAGTAAAAAAAGATAATAGACAAAAGCTATTCTTTTTAAATAATCAAACATGACGCTTGCTATCCTTGGAAAATAGTGGCACAATTTATCTGTATCTTTAGTCTCTTACCTGCACATGCGAGAGAAACACCTGCACATGATCCCATGTGTTCTTGCAGTTGACATTGGCTAATAGTGCTCACATTATCAGTGCATCTACTTGTGAACCCTCGCAGTGAGCTTTCACCAAAAAAGAAGTTGTTTGGGGATTTCATTGGCACTCCACAGTTGAGCTCCTTACACACAACTGTAGCTTCTTTAAGGTCCCAGTTATTATTACAAACTTTCCCCCATCGGCCATCGTGGAAAACTTCCAGTCTGCCAGAACAACCATCAGTCCCGTTTATCAATCTGACTGTTTCTGCAAAGCAAAATTTGGTGTTGTTAAGAATTTCTTTAAAACTCAGTTTTGAGCAACAAACAGAATAGAGCCTGCGTTACCTGAGCACACGAGACCAGCATCTTCATTGTGGTCACAGTCATGTTCACCAAAACCTCTGTGAGGACATTGAGCAAGGGACTTCTCATGACCAGTGCACTCAATATCATCCAACCAAACCTGATCCTGGCCTCTCCCAAAGTAAGCCTTGTACTTGACTGAGAGAGCATTGCCACAGTTCATCTCTCGACATGCCACAGTTGCTTCTTGCATCCCCCATCTGTCATCACAGACTGTTCCCCATTGTGAATTATAGTAGATTTCCACTCTACCAGAGCAGCGATTAGTCCCATTCACCAGCCGAATAGGTTGACTGTCTGTTGGGTTAAAAAAATGTTGAGGGTAAGTTTATTCAGCAAGGGGACAGTCTAACAGTGTCAGTTTACAACAAATTAGTGATAGTTTTGTGGGCACAAGTGTGACTTACTTCCACAGACAACAGTAGCATCATCACAACTTTCATTGACTTTTAGAAGTGAGCACTTTGAGACAGAGGTCTCATTTCCAGAGCAGATGGTTTTGACTGCGGTGAGGTCACGTGCTTCTCCAAAATAGGGTGTTTCGGTCTGAGCGAGAGGATCACCGCAGCCGCCCTCTCGGCACACCACCTGAGCTGCTTCTTTGCCCCAGTCATTGCAAACTTTTTTCCACTGACCTTCATGGTAGACTTCCGCTCTGCCATTACAACGAGCGGTTCCATTTGTAAACCGCACATTTTCTGTAAATGATGTTAATAAAAAAAATTATATTTAAAAAAAATGTAATAACAAATATCTCTTAAATATAAAACTAAGAGGTAAGTCAGTGTTAAATAATATGGATGGATGGATGGATGGAAGTTTTTTTTGGTAAGTTAGCTTGCTAATTTTAAAGCCTTCTTGGCCAGGAGCTGGTTGGTTAAGGCCAGAATCAAAACTGGAGTCAGCTATCACCATCAGACAGGTTTATCTTGTTTGTTTAAGCTGATTTGCTTAGTAATCAGTGATCAGTAATAGGTATACGTGTACTTCCCAGTAAGCCAAATTGTTAATTTACCTGTTTTCATTTGACACTTTCACTAGACATTAAGGGCAAAAATAAATGTTTGTAATAAAGATTAGAAACATTTATTTTGTGTATATTAATGTATATGTTATTATTAGTACTATTATTATTATTATATATCATTATAGTCTTGTGTATATGAATGCATATATTGTACATGTTACATTGTACACTGTGAAATATGCTTTAAATGTAGGCCTTCACAACCTTTAAATCTTTATAGCAAGTATCAACACATAATAAATCTATTAAATATCAAATTCCTGGTGTGAACTACTTCAATAGTCCAAAAAGTGGAGGAAAACACTATTACCTCTTTAGTTGGACATGGCAAGAACAAAAGACTAAAAATGAATGTTTGTGATTGTGTGATAAAATCTGTACTCATATTTTGTGCAAATAAATGGATCTTCTCTATAATATACACAGATAGCTGTCTGTATTTCAATACCAAACACATGAACACATGATTGCATGTTACAATTTATATAAGCTTATGATGGCTTCTACAGCAATATATAAAATTCAGTTTTATCAGTTATATTTTTGTTTCACAGAAATATAATCACAGAGGAACTTAAAACAGGAGATACTATAATGCCGCAGACTAACATAAGTGCTGTGTTAGCTGTTTTTTTAGTTGTGCAGTATTTCTCAATTTCAACTACAGTTCCACATTTCATGGAGAGGGACATTTAGGGGTTTTGCTGAGCTGACACCTTGCTCATATGAAGGAATTCTGCGTGACTGCTGTCAGTGGTAATGATAATGGTTAGTACAGTGCTTGCTTAGCTTAGCAGAAAAATCAGAGAATAGTGGAAACAGCCAGATTGTCCGAGAATGACAAAATCCACCTTCTCAACTAGTGTAACATTTCATGTGTTGCTTGTTTCATCCTTAAAAAAATCATATGTAAACATGTTGCATTCATCAAAACGATATTATATTTGAAGCTAAAGTAAAGTTCTTAATACATGTGTATAAGGAAAAACAAATACACAAACATCTTCTTTGAGAAAATGCTATTTGATAAAGTTAAACCTCACATCTGAAGTCAAACATTATTTAGGCTTACCTGAACAGACCACTCCTGCATCTTCACTATGGCCACAGTTATTTTGCCCAAACGGTCTGTGTTGACACTTAAGGATGGAAGACTCATGGCCAACACACTGTACATCATCCAACCAGATCTCATCTTTTCCCTGTCCAAAGAAAGCACCTTTTTTGGCCTCCATAGCTGCCCCACAGCTTAGCTCTCGACACACCACCTCAGCATTGGCAATGCTCCACTGATCATCACAGACAGTTCCCCAACTGTCTTGGTAGAAGATCTCCACTCTACCAGAGCAACGCGAAGGTCCGACCAGCCTCATTTTCTCACATTCTGGATATGAGAAAAACAAAACCACAAAGGATGCACAATGTGTCGCCTTGGCCATAAAGCCATTACAATTTTTTTTTTAAATATTTGTGTGTTACTTACTGACCAGTAAACTGTAGAAAACTCAAGAGGCCTGCAGCAGAAATAGCAAAATGATGTGATTAAGCCTGACAGGCCTGATATGTAAATCTAGATATATTCTTCAGTTAACAGCCTATACTGCAGTCATAGCTATAATATGTGAAATATATTATAAATATGGAACAGTCTGGAATATTTTCTAATTGATCCAGTAAAGCATATTTAACACTTTCAGTCATCCAGGAGTATTTCAGTGCAGACACTAAAACTCCCATTGGTCACTTATGATGTTAACAAGCAATCAAACTATGTCCACTCAAGAAAAAACACAAGAAGTCAGACTGAGAAAAAACCTCCAGTAACTTACCAAGAGACAAGTAAAAAACAAAATGTCGTTTTTCATCCGAAATGAGGATCATATTTGGTCTTCAGTGTTGATCAAATGCTGTAAAATATTTTTGTAAAATTAAAACAGTGGCTTTACCTCTCCTCCTGTGTTTAGAAAAGCTTTTTAAAGCCTTTTTGTTTTTATCCAGAAGGTGATCATATAGTCCTCTTACCTTTTAAATTCACAATGTCTAGAACACTATTAAAATGAAATCAAAATTTAAACTAACTTGCTCATGTTTGAAATACCCTAAGGATAAAAGCCCCATGAACATATCCAGTAATTGTTATGAATCAAAAGGGACCACCTGGACTTGGACTGCAAACTGGATCCATGTTGACATTTTGATCAATCATTAAAGGGGAGATGATGAGAGGGGATTTTGTTTTTTACACAAAGCCTACATTACTATTAAAAAAAAAACAGGTGTGAAATTGAGCAGAAAGAGAAACAACAATTTAAAATTATGCTGGAAAAGAGTTATAACAGTAAGAATTATTTTTGCACACAACATAGATACTTGGGAAATAGAGATCACAGGGACGATTTTTGTGAAATATCGATTGGTGAACTTGACCACTGACCACCCTCGTCACCTGCCTCCTCCCACCTCTGGTTATCATTCACAGCAGTGCTTTCATCTTTCATTTGTACATGTTGCAACAATCCTTTTATTTAATTCCACTAAGCAGGATGAACTCATGTGCAAACAACCTTTTTTTTTTTAAATAAAAAAAAATAATAAATTCTACATCTCAGATTCTCTTAGGAAGCCTCAAGAGAAAAGCTGATTTCAGATATTTGACTTGAATATACAGCTTAATTATAGTTGTTTTCAGTATCACAATAACTTTTACACATGTTAGTGGAATTTCAATTTTCATATATATCACATATTAATGCTGATTTGGCACTTTGTGCTTACAGTGTGATATTCTGAACCTGGATTATTGTGCAGGATATCTCTATTCTCCTCTCTGTACATCTAACACAGCATAAGAAAGAAGTCTTTTGTTATGTTAGATGAACCTAACTTTAAACTTTAAATAAGCTATTTGAATATATTTTGCAAATAATGTTCTTACCTTTAAAATAGATTATTGTAGGTTTTGTTCATCAGTATAATGAAGCATAACTCTGGTTTGAGGTACCAGATCTCAACTTGCTGAAGTTTGTTCCTTCACTAAACTGTTCAGACCCAGTTCTTGTCCTGTATTTTATTATTCAAGGCGTTCTCATCTGGGATTGGGTATGCAAAGCACTTCCTGTTGTGAAACTCTGAGTCTCAGTCAGTCTTATAAATCTGTCCCTCTTTTGTTGTAAATACTAAAAGCATATATTACTTTAATTAGTCAGATTAATACGAAATTGATGACTAATCATTGCTTTAAAATGACCTTTCAATAAAATGTTTTGTTGTTTTCTAAGAACGCTGTGTTCATTCTTTACTTGCTATTTCCTAATTAATTTGTCCATTCAGCATTTTAGTTGATTTTGGCTGATTTTGTTATCTGTTGTCACACAGAGCAATTTCCATCACATCATCTTAACTTCCTCTTTTTCCAGCCTATGTTTCTCAATGTATTCCTTACTTTTCCTTCATATTTGCTTTCCTGAAAGAAAACAACATTTTAACAAGGAAAATGTCAAATATTGAGAAGAAAGTTGATGGTTTGTTTCCAGTGTGTTGCCATTTACATACTTTTGTTCAAAGAAGAGGGGATCCTACAAAAAAATGGCCCTATCTGCTTTTTTGAGACGTGAGCAACTATTGAGCAATAAGAGGAGATGAGTAGTTGTCCCATTCTTGTCTGATAGGATTATAGCTGCTCAACAGTCATGAGTCATCTTTATAGTTTTCATTTCATGGTGTGTTTCAAATGTTTTCAGGTAGTGAAAGGTAGTTCAGCATGTGGACTCTTCTGCAGTGAAGCAATGCTGTTGTAATAGTTGCAGCGTGCCGTTTAGCAGTGTTTCACTGGCATATGCAAGGCCTTACCTGAAAAAGACATTGTCTAGGTGGGAGCATATGTTGCTCTAAAACCTAGTGTTTACTTTTCACTGCACGGATGGTGAGTTTCCATTGCAAGCTGCCAATTCCATAGGCTCTAATGCAACCTGTACCATCAGGGATGCGGGCTTTTGAACTAAATGTTCATAACAAGCTGGATGGTCTCTCTGTTCTCTAGTCTGGAGGACGTGTTGTCCATGTTTTCCAAAAATAATTTAAAATTTTGATTCCTTTGACCAAAGACCAATATTCCACTTTGTCTTAGTCTATTTTAATTGAGCTTTGACCAAGATAAGACTGTTCATAGATGACTTCTTCTTAGCATGGCAGTGCTTTAATCTGCACTTGTGGATGCTACAGTGAGCTTTTCCACACTGACTTATTTTTGTATATCCTATGATATACTGTGAATCAATTTTTGTCAGACAGAAAAATCCAATGTGGTTAGCAAAGGTTATCATTGTCCCCTCACAGCAATAAACTTATGGGTTTGAATCTTGAAGTTTGCATGTTCCTTTGTGTCCTCTCTAGAGGTACTCTGGTCTTCTCCCACAGTTCAAAGACATGCATGTTAAGTTAACTGTTAATTGTAAATTGACTATAGGTGTGTTTGTGAGAATGGTTTTCTGTCTCTCTTAATTAGTTTTGCAACAGACTGGTGATAGCTAAGAAAATGGGTGGATGACTGGCCAAATATTTCAGCTTTGTTTGGTTTGTGGTTGCGCTTAGACTTGTGGCCAAAGTCTATGCTTATGTTTTCATATATTGCATAAAATGAAGTCACATAGTAGGTTGATTACTTTAAAATTCATGTGTGTATTTCTATAACACTCTCCATTCATTTCTTTATACTTCAAAACCAGAGTTTAGCATCTTCAGTAGGATGTGTGGGAATAAAGTGATAGAAAAAAATAGATACTTTTGTTTGTCTATTCAGTTTTATATTATTACAAAGTCTTATTGCCTCAGACCTGGTAACACATAAAACAGTCCTCAGAGGGAAGTACTTGGTTCATCTGTTAAAAGCTTGCATGCAGTGAAAATGTCCTTATAGGGACTGTTTGAAGAAAAAAATGGGTTGTAGCCAGCACAACCAGAGGCTGTGAATAACGTGAAAGTACTAACTGGCCCAATGAATTGAACTGAGTCTTGGCAATCTTCTATTTCCAAACTTTGTCAATGGCAGAATTTGAAACTAGTGTTAGAGAATACTGGAGTTTGAAAGGACAGCAGGTTAAACACATATTGACATTTGGGTTAATTATTACAGGATCTGAGGTTCTCTGATAGGAAATTACATCACAAAGCTACCTGAAAAAGAAGACACTGTGTGCAGTCTGATAAACAGGCTGGTCATGTCACAAACAAGATAACAGTCTAATAAGTAGAAAGGCGTGTATATACCAGAGTTATAATTAGAACAGCAATTGCAGCGCTAGGAGTACTTTTATCTTGTTATTGGCTTGGATTTGTGTTAATATTAGACTGTTGTAAGGACCTCATGCACTTCCTTAAGACAAATACTTTGAAGACCTTAAATTATGTATTAAAGGCAATACTGTACAGTTAGCAACTATTTTTAACTTTCAAATGCTCACTCTACTTCAGCTTGAATTGTTCTAACATTTTTGGCAAGTCCAATAGCGGCCACTGCAGTTTCCCCACAGAAAATAAAGTCAGATACACTTACCAATCACTATGTTAGCTACACCAGTTCAACTGCTGGTCAATCCAAATATCTAATCAGCCTTTGACATGGCTGCATCTTAGTGCATTTTAGGGAAAGAGACATGCCTCCCAAAGTTAAAACCAAGCACCAGAATGTGGAAGAAAGGGGATTTAAATGACTTTGAACATGGTTGTTGGTGCCGGACAGGATGGTCTGACTATTTCGGAAACTGCTGATCTACTGGGATTGTAACAAAACCCTACTGTGGTGTAGGGAAAATATGTGGTATAGGGAAAAAGAGAAAATCACTGCATAGATCCATCCTGCTTGTATAAACGGTTCAGACTGGTGCTAGTAGTATAATGGTATATGGGAACTTTGGCACACTTTGGGACCTTTAGCATTGGTTGTGCAGCTTTCAAGCACCAAAGCCTACCTCTGAGTGTAGCTGCTAACGATCCCCTTATGACCTCAGTGTACCCATCTTCTGATGACTGGTTTCAGCAATGTAATGTAATCAAGCATCTTTGGGATGTGGTTGGGGGCAAGTTCAAACTACAGCACTTCTGTTCCATTAGGCTATTATACAATATCACATTTTAAGTAGTGATGGGCAAATGAAGCTTTCTGAAGCATTGAAGCTTGTATTGAAAAAGGGTTAATTATTAAACGGTTTTCAACAGTCCTCTTTGGTGGCATCTGGTGGCCAAAAACATGAAGAGCATCTTAATTCTACAAATTAAACTGCTTCATTATGAATTCCCACTCAAGAGCTCAGTTGACAGCTTCTGTTTAATACCATGTGACAGTTATTCAATTCAATTCAATTCAATTGTATTTATATAGCGCCAAATCACAACAAAAGTCGCCTCAAGGTGCTTCATAGACACAGAGAAAAACCCAACAATCATATGACCCCCTATGAGCAAGCACTTTGGCAACAGTGGGAAGGAAAAACTCCCTTTTAACAGGAAGAAACCTCCGGCGGAACCAGGCTCAGGGAGGGGCGGGGCCATCTGCTGCGACCGGTTGGGGTGAGAGAAGGAAGACAGGATAAAAGACATGCTGTGGAAGAGAGACAGAGGTTAATAACAGATATGATTCAATGCAGAGAGGTCTATCAACACATAGTGAGTGAGAAAGTGACTGGAAAGGAAAAACTCAATGCATCATGGGAATCCCCAGCAGCCTACGTCTATTGCAGCATAACTAAGGGAGGATTCAGGGTCACCTGATCCAGCCCTAACTATATGCTTTAGCAAAAAGGAAAGTTTTAAGCCTAATCTTGAAAGTAGAGATAGTGTCTGTCTCCCGAATCCAAACTGGAAGCTGGTTCCACAGAAGAGGGGCCTGAAAACTGAAGGCTCTCCCTCCCATTCTACATTTAAATACTCTAGGAACAACAAGTAGGCCTGCAGAGCGAGAGCGAAGTGCTCTAATAGGGTGATATGGTACTACAAGGTCATTAAGATAAGATGGGGCCTGATTCATTGTGTTCTCCCTTTGTTTGTGACTCCTTGACATTTGTAAACAGTTAAATAAAAAATTATTCTAAATGTATATTTACACTCTTAGAATAGGTTGGGCGTAATGCTTGTGCTATGAGGTACCTGCCTCAACGTGATTATGTAAAAACCAGTGTGTGTCGTACCTTGGTTTTTGCTATTTCTTGCACCAAAACACCACAAATCCCGCAAACAATCACTTCCTTATCCGTGCTCGCATTCTCGCCAGTCCGGACTTCGTAAGTTCGCACGGGAGTCCGGACGCAGCGCGATCATTCGAATGGCAGTGTACTTGATGACATCTTCTCTCCGGGGTTTTTACTGTCATCCCCTCTTAATTTAATTGTAATTAATAAATGCAATGGACATTACACATGACATAAAAAAATACACGTGATGCAGTAGATTTCTTTAAGGAAGAAAAAACACAATTTTAAAAAAGCATCTTAAACACTGGCAAAATGCGCTTTTACGCATCATCTGCTTCATAACGTCTAATAAACTTCATAGTTAAGCACAAGCACTACGTGACAGAAACACAAGCTTAATTTCTCTTAATAAAAAAAGTATACATGTAATGCCTGAATAAAAACAAACCGGTAAGATGTTAGAATACTTATTTTTTATTTTAGTACACACTCAAAACTTAAAATAGACAGCTGGGATTCATGTGACTCTGACCAGATGAACCAAATGTGGGTTTTTTGGGTGGGGGGTTGAGACACCTGAGCATCAGCTTCAAATGGACCATCACTAATTTTATGATTCTAAAACAAATAGGAACACACTTCCATTCCATTAAAAAAAAAATGGAAAAATAGATTTTTCTCCTCTACTCTTTTCGATTGAGTAAACTTTAATCCATCTTGGAATAAGGTTGTAGAGTTATCTACGATAAAAACTATGTATCTATTCGCTGCTGTTAGCTTTGGTATCACACTGTGGTACTTGAAATGTCACAGTTAAAAGATATATTGTTCTAAACCTGGCTTCAGTTCTCCCCACAGAAGCATATTTCTGAACCACATGATTGTATAGCAGCTATTACTGAAATATGGTCACCCAGACCTGACCTACAGGGTGCACTGCTGGCTAACCGTGATATGGTTGTACTTCATCACTGAACTAAAGTGGAATTTACAGATATCTGTACTTTACATGAGTAGTTATTATTCTGACAACTTTCTACTTTTACTCTCTACATTTTAAAATTAATATCTGTACTTTCTACTTCTTTCCTCTTCAATACAGGTTTGTTACTCTTGGTTAGTGGGCCGGTCCGGAGGAAGTGCACGTGTGCCTAAGTTGTGGCCTTGGTACCATATAACATTTGATAAGCATTACAGAACAGGAGTGACCATAAAGGAAGTAATGTTTGTTGTGTTCTTTTTTAACTGTCAGGTAATTTCTAATGCAACATTTGATATTAGATGCAAACAGCAGAAATGAGCTTCCTCCAAAGGATGGCTGGGCTCTCCCTCAGAGATTCAGGGACAGGGACACAGTACAGTGAATATTCTGATACTGGATGACTGGTTTTCTTTGTTTTCGAGAAAGCATCCCCCTTAATACGCTGTTCTATTTTGTTAACTGCATGAACAGAAGATGCATCTGGTTTATTATAAATAATATAAAGTGCCTCAATTTTGTCCACTTGCCTCAGAGACACAGTGCATCCTGCTGAAATAATCTCCATGAGTACTGTGTCATCTCACAGTACTCATGGTGGAATTCATTATTTCCTTCTATTCTTTTCTTAGCATCAGGGGTTACACTAACACACTTTGTATTGACACAGGTTATCTGTGTCTAAAATTAAAATTTGTTTGATGATCTGAAACATTTAAGCGTAGCAAATATGCTAAAAAAAAAAAAAAAGAAAAGAAATCATTGGAGATAGCAAATACTTTTTCATGGCTCTGTATAATAAGCTGTAAAACTACAAAACAAGATTAGTTTTTTTTACAGTATATAAGTAAAATTATTTAAGCTAATGTAATAATTACTTCTTACTTAACAAGTACTATCAACTTTAACCCTAGATTAAATGGCAAAAAATTATATGTCCCATAATCTAAAATAGTTTTCCAATATACCTTTTGCATAATAAAATACTTCGTAACAGATTAATGATTCTCTCTCTCTCTCTCTATATATATATATATATATATAGAGAGAGAGAGAGAGATGTACACACACATACACACACATGCATTGAAAAAACAGTCATGAAAAATAAAGTACACCCTCTTTCCATTTGAAGGCTCAACCTCAGCTGAACACGACATATTACACTGTGTGCCGTTTATTTAACAAAAGCTAACCCAAACAGCAGAAGCAGCCTCCAAGTTTATTCTTACTGCTTCCATAGGAATTAAGAGTGCAAGAGGCAACCAGGTGTTAATCAGTCAATCAAATGCACTTTATTGGCTGATCATCAGCAAGAAAATCAGAAAGGACAACCATATTTAATTCAATTACATTTTATTTTTATAATGCCAAATCACAAAAGTCACCTTAAGGTCTATAATAAATGGTTTATATTGCAGCGATATAGAGGGTCCTAACTGAAAAAGAACAGAAGGACTTTTTGGAGATGCTAACACTGTAGAGAGAGAGATCTACTCTACTTGGTGTCATATTCTATTGTACAGAACTCACAGGTATGAAATGAACAGAGGCAAGTGAAGGTGCTGCCTCAAGTGACTGATATTGTGTCGGGACTTTAGATCACCATTGTATGAGGTGACACCAGGGAGATGCTGGGCCTTTCCAGTAAGGGAAAAAGTTGTTTATCATGGTATGTATATCAGAAATAGTTAAATTTATCAACAATTATACAAAACTGAGCAAACAAAGCACAAAGTTACTGATCTATAGTCAATATAGTATATAGTACTTATAGTACTTATATTGACTTATAGTCAATATAAGTCAGAAGCATTTCCATGAGGATTTCCATTTCCATTTTCTTTTGATATTCACAGCAGTATGAACTAATATCTACTTTAGGGAAGATGAAGATTTGTGATCTGAGAATTTATGGGAGAAATATCAAACGCATGTGTTCTCTTATTATAATGTAGATAATTTCATTTCCGTCACTCCAGTTTACCTCTGGAGCAGGGTTCATCGTGATTTCAGGCTTCTGTAGAGCAACAGAAACAGAAATTAAATGTTTGTTATGTATTAAGAAAATGGCAAGCAGTGAGCTAATTTGTCATTTCAAAATGAGCTATGCCTCTTACCTAAGCAGATAACACTGGCATCTTCATCATGCCCACAGTTATTTTCTCCAAAACCAGGATGCAAACAGTGTGAAAGTGCAGACTCTTGGCCTGAACATTCCACGTTATCCAGCCATATAGGGCCAGTGCCTCTACCAAAATGAGCACTTTCAGGTGCTGAAACGGCATGACCGCAACCAAGCTGTCTGCATACCACATCAGCATCGCTCATTTCCCGAAAGTCATCACACACAGTTCCCCACTGTCCTTTATAGAAGACCTCCACTCTGCCGGAGCATTCACCTGAGCCACCCACCAACCGGACTTGTTCTGCATAACAGAGCAGAAAGAGTGAATACAAATACAAAGGAACATCTTTAAAACAAACATCTACATACAGTTCTCAAAAGACATCTGTGCTGTACATGTGCGCACAATATATTGTACAATATTTTCACATTAATATGTAGATCATATGGCTTACATGCAGCTACCAGACTCTTTCGATTTTCAATGAATAACAATTACTTACGTGTAATATTACTTGGATATTATATAGCATTTAGTCACTTTTATTTAAAATGAAACATTAAATGTGTATACTACTCAGGTATATAGTATGTAAGATAAGAAACTAATGAACTACATTAGGGTAGCTGTGAAGGAAGAAATGCCAATCCTGGCTTTTACAAAACATACCTGCAAGAACCTCTACAGCTTACATATACCAATTTATAACAAATTATACCAAGCAGCTCTTGGTTTTACCTACTTCCTTAACTTACAAGCATGAAAGTGCTGTAGACTTTTTTTTTATCTGTTCAGGATAATGTAAAAAACACTGTGTTTTCAAAAAATAACAAACTAAGCATTTATTTGCATTGTGCAAATGAAATCACAATTTTTCATGCCTCAGTTTTTGTGGAATCAAATACTGATGAATTTCCTCTATATTATGTATTGTCTCATATGTTAAAACAAAACATCAAATTAGTTTCAGGTTCTTAAAAATGAACCTACATGCTTTTTAACAGCCACCAGGAAGTGACATCTGTGGTTTGCAAAATGCCTCCCATCCTACCGAAGTTTGAGGGAAAATGAGTTCTAACTTGACGCCTATGAAAACTTTCATTCTGAATTCATGGTCTCAGTCATTCAGGTGTACTGGTAAAAACATTTGCCTTACAGGTGAAAAATTCCCAGTTTGCGACTGGTACGCATAACAAACTCAGCAAAACAAGGTTTTGTTAGTGTAACCCCGCGCTGGGGGTATCAAAGTATCAAGACGGTGATGGTGAAAATACTTATCTCAAAGCTCCATAACAGAACATCAGGGCAGCGGTTGATGAAAGTTAGGATTACCCTCATCATTCATACCATCTAATGTGCCAGAATTTTTAACACATAATAATAAAAGTCTTCACCTGCACAGAGAACACCAGCATCATGTTCATGCCCGCAGGTTGCTCTTGTAAAACCTTTGCCCGAGCATTGCTGAATAGAAGTCACAGTCTCAAAGCATGAAGAGCTAGCCTCCACCACTGGTCCACTGCCTGGGCCGTAAAAAGCAGCACCAGGAGCATTAATGGCACGTCCACACTCCAGAGTCTCGCACACCACTCCAGCTTTACTTAGAGTCCAGTCCGTGTCACACACTGTGTGCCACTGGTCGCCATGACGAACTTCCACTCTTCCAGAGCACTTATGAGTACCGTTAACCAACCGGACAGTCAAGCTTCCTGTGAAGGCAAATAAAGAGCACATGCAGCCACAGGATATGGAAGAATACAACATAAATACAACAACTGTGATGTATTTAGGTATATTATACACTATTTGAATTCAGATACAATATTTTTTTAAAAATTATGAAGAACATTTAAGCTATCAATAATGTTTTTTGGCATTTTATGTAAAAATTCAGTAAAACATTTTTGTAAAACCAGAATTCAGTTAAGTTAAAAAAAAAAACAGAATTTGATTAATTACACACAAAAACAGAATTCAGTGATTAATTCATATTTTATTCACAATACAATATTGAACATGTCAAATGTTCAACCTGAGAAAATGTACAATTTTAACATCACAACTTGTAACTTCTAATCATTATTATTAATACGGAACTGGAGTGCATCAAATAAAAATACTAATAGTACCTGGAACTGCTGAGGATGTCACTTTTACAATATAGATATTAATGTAAAATCACAACTGCTGCACCTGGTTTGTCTAAAAACACGATTGTTTATACACCTTTTGTCGTGAAAGCTAAATTAAGACAGAGCTAGCTAGATGTGATTGACAAATAAATATATAGGGTACTGTAGCCACATATCACCTGTGGGATGCAGAGCCAGGGTACAGCAGGATAGTACAGAGCAGGGGAGTGTGTGCCCAAATGTGTGGAGAACTGGCTGGGTTTCTGGCTGATCTCAGCAACAGAAAGCTGAACTGAAAAGACTATTTATTTACCATTATTACCGTTGATGCTGGAGGGGTTCAAAATGACCCCTGCAATCAGTTCTCATTTTAAGAAATTCCAAGTGTATTTTAAATTTGATTGCAATTCTAGAGAAAGTTGGAACAAGGCCATGTCTTCTATGAACGGTCTGTAAACATTTGCAAACTAGGAAGACCAGTTGCTGGACTTCTGGGAGAGAAATGAAGGAATGAAGAAGAAGGAAGCAATGAAGCTTATGTGCAAAAGAATAGCATACTACATTAGCTGTAGTATGGTGTTTAGCACTGTCTCACTGAAATATACATGGAAACAGATGTTATCTTGCTGGAACCATCTGTTTCTCTCAAACTTGTATCTGGATTTCAGCATTTTTGGTGTTTTGCCAGATTTTCAAGCTGCCAGTTTCAAGGGCATTAATGCACCCTCATACTGATGCTGTTGCTTGAACTAAACACTGATAAGCAGTGTGGTCCCTCACCTCTTTACTTCACAGGATACAGCTTGTTTTCCAAAAATAATTTCACTTTTTGATGATGTTAAATTCTTTTTTATGTTCTATTGTGAATCAAATATGGATTTGGAAATCTTTGCATTTATTCTTTACTTACATTTTTAAAAAGATCCAAACTTTTTGTTTTTGGAACTGGGTTTGTATGTTTTTCTTACCTGTGCAGAAAACACCAGCCACTACAGTGTTGTTGCAAGTCCTGTCTGGATATGGATATGGTCTTTGTTGACACTGATTCAATGTAGACTCTTTTCCATTGCATTCAATTTGATCCGTCCAGGTCTGTCCTGTACCAGGGCCAAGCTGAATAAGCTTATGGGGCCTCCCACAGTCCAACTGTCTGCACACCACTGCTGCATCATCGATGTCCCAGGATTCAGCACACACAGTTCCCCACTGGCCTTTATTGAAATACTCTACTCTTCCATCACAACGAGTGGATCCACCGGCTAATCTCACATTACCTGGAAAGCAGAGTTGTTATATAAATCTAACATAAATCTATAAATACAAAGAAAAATGCAAAGAAAAAATACAAATGAATCATAACACCAACAGACCATTTTAGACTTAATCAGCTATGATTTCTGCATCATACAGATCGAATATGTTTTACAGCATCAAAAATGACTCAGAAATTGCTCTCTTCATAGTTTCAATGTTGCTGACCCTTGGCTATATTACCCTCACTGGGTGATCAGTACATCATCAGATCAATAGCATTTACCATTGTAAGTGGTTAATATTCATCTGTTGTCTCACATTGTGTTTGCTAAATGCTGGTTGTAACTGCTCCTGAAGGTTTTTCATGTTCGAAGTAGAATAAAGGGCCATGCTCCAACTGATGTTCAGCCAGTATTTTAATCTTCTTTTCACCAGGAAACACCGTGAAAAACTATGGTGAAATGATCAATGAAAATACGGATATTACATCAGCAGAACAAAAATTACAACTCAAATAAAACATACACACAAAGTAAATGCACCAACATACCGTGTGCGCCTTTCTACTGAACATTCATGAGCAATTGTAGTCCATATCTTCTATATTTCCACCTTTTACACAAGCCAGCATTCTCTTTCTGGCTCGAGCCTTCAGTCTCTGGTGACATGTGCGCTTAATTGAGCATCACCCCAAAGCATGCGCACCACAAAGCGCCACACTCAGGCCCACCAGTAGGTGGCGACAACACAACATGAATCCAGATTAAACACCAAATTTTGAACATTGCAATCACATAATAATTACATTTCAATGCGACGGCTACACTGGTAATGGTGAAATCACTTGTTAGGCATAAAACAATTTGCCATATTGTATTTGTTCTATCTAGAAGTAGACTGTCCATTTAAAGGTATCAAAAAGGTCAAGTTGAACTCAATGAGTAAAGGGATTAATTATGTGTAATAATAATTTAGAGCAATTCAATAGCAAAATTGTGTAAAGGAACGGCGAAGAAGAGAGGAAAACAATATAAAAACAAAGGTTCAAAGATGCAGCTTCATGCTAAATAGTAGCGGCCAGCTAGCTGACTGAAACATGTGCATACAGCCTATTTACAGCATCTTATATCTTATATGGTCCAATTCTTTTGTGTCTTTTCTGTGTGTGCTTTGGCTGGCCTAATCCTATTGATCTTTTCTGGGTACATGCACAGCTATAGCACACATATGTGAAGATAGTGACATAATTTATAACTCGGGTTGTACCTGATGCATTAACACATGTGTTTAGACTACAAAAATATTGATCTGATGGTTTGCATGAACACTTTAATTGGAAAAAATCATACTTGATCTGTTTGATAAAGAACTTCATGGATTCATTTTCTTTTTGAAATATAACATCAAGTCTTACCTGAGCATACCACAGAGGCCTCTTCAATACCATCGGTGATAGATCTGGTATAGTTCCTAAATGTGCACTGTGTGACAGAGCTCTCTCTACCATTACAGTGGATCTCATGTTCTCTTAGATCTTCACCTTGACCAAATGACCTTGAAATCTTGACAGGATCTCCACAATTTATCTCTCTGAACACCACTGTGGCTTCATTCATTCCCCAGTTAATATTAAATGCTGGTGACCAGTGTTCACCATAGTGGACCTCCACCCTTCCTGAGCACATGTCAGTCCCATTGATGAGTCGAATGGTAGCTACAAAGCAAAGAGGACAAAATCAGCAATTAGTTGGTGCCTGAAAATTGCATTAATTGAAATCCATACAATATTCTCACTGATGTCATGGAAATAACTGTGATATAAATTGTGGTGGGCCGTGAACTGCGGTGCCGTGCGGATGCGCCTGCACGGCATCTGCAATTACGCCCTCTGTGTTAAAACATGGGGAATCAGTGTTGTAAGTTGGTGTAAGTGTGGTTGCAGCCGAGAGCTGCAGCCGCATATAATAAAGATGGCTCTAAACACCAACCTCTGGACCTGCCGTGACTCAATCACGCCACATAAATAAAACAGAAATTCTGATCAGAAAAAAAATTCCAAAGTCATATCTAAAGATTAAAAAAAGACACAATATTTAATGACAAAATAGTTTTTACCTGAACAAATCACTCCTGCATCTTCACTGTGGCTGCAAAAAAAGAGGGGCTATACCTGCAGTGCCCAAGGGACGTCTCATTACCCAAACAGTTGACAGAAGAATACCAGATCACTCCTTGGCCTTCACCAAAGAAGGCATTAGATTTTGCTCTCTGAGGTGTTCCACAGTCCATGGCTCTGCACACCACCTCAGCATCTCTGAAGTCCCAGTCATCATCACACACTGTTCCCCACCGGCTGTTATGCAGAATCTCCACTCAGCTAGAGCATCGGTCAATGCCGTTCACAAGCCTTATTGGTGGTTTACCTGAGTGCACACGTTAAAGTATTAACAATGAATATTTCAATCTCTTACTCTTTTTTAAATCCAGTATTATCAGATTTTTAAGGATATCTTCAACATGCTGTATGCTGATAAGTGTCCATCATTATCTGAAATGCAACCAAAAGAGGTTAATGGCTGTCCCCCTTTTCAGACAATAGCTCATACTGGACAGTTCGTATGTCCAAGAAACTTTAAAATGTGGTTAACTTCAGCAACAGGTGTATTTTAACCCAAAACACAGTCTTTCGCCAAATGTAACCAGGAAATTGGTATACTATTTGAATTTAAATTGAGAACATGTACAATATTCACTTCTTTTGAGTTTTATGGCAACATGATCCAAAAAAGTTGGAAAAGGTTTGTTTTCCACCAAGTTTACCATTCTGTAGCATCCCTTCTTCTCTTAAAAACAGTCTGTAAAGATCTGGGAACTGAGGATACCAGTTTCTAGACTTTTGTAATAGGAATGTTATTCCAATTTTGGATGACATAGGGTTCTACCTACTCAAACGTCCTGAGTCTTCTGTGTCATGTTTTGTGATGCTTAAAATGTTTTCAATTGGTGAATTGTCTGAATTGCAAGCCAGTTATTCAACAGTAGCCATGCTGTTGTAATGAAGTTTATTGATAAGTTCAATAAGAAAAACCAATGGTCTCACATCTGTCCGCTCCCAGGTACTGCCAGCTACATCTAACCTTCACATCACTCCAACTTTTCCATGCTGTCAAGCGCTTCATGACATCACTAGTCTAGTCGGATCACCTTTTCCCCAGCCTTCTCGAGGCCATTCGGCATTCATGCCGCATACTTTAAATCTCACTGCACCTCTCCTTTACAGTCTCCTTCATGCAATCGTGTCCATGTCTTTGTCACGTTCACACTATTAGATGCTCTCATCTTGATTCATGCTCAATAATCCAGGTAAGTAAATGCCAAAAGGTTGATTCTGTTCATCTGGATGTGGCATTTTCAGTGGGAGAAACGTTTTGTCACTCATTGAAGGGGCTTCTTCAGTCTCAGCTGACTGCAGGTTTCCCCAACCTTATAAACAGTACATTTGCACAATGACTGAAACTAGCCAACCGAAAGAACAATGGGTTGTGAGGTCAGTTCATTGATCATTAGTATGCAAATTGTCATGACCATTAATCAACAACCGCTGATCAAAGACCGTTGATGAAAGGCCATGAGCACCATTCACAGAGAGGTGGGGAATGGCTGCAATCATAGCATTGTAAGATGGTGAAAGATGTACCCTTAGGTCTTCTTGACTCCCCGCTCAAACCAGCATTCCTAATGCTAATAATTAAAACCCTCAACCTTTTCTATTAGTCTAACAGGCCTCTGGCTTTTGTCTGCTTACTGATTCTACTAGCCAAATCCAGGCTTTTCACTCATCTTAAGCCATCTCAAACTTTCCCCTCTCAGATCAAAAATCAATTTGTGCACCTTGTGTGAAGTTTCTGGGCACTTTAGGCATCTTAGATAATAAAATCCTGCTGAAATTTCCGGGCTCCCCATCCTTTAACTTCCTCCCCTGTTTGGCCGTCTAACTCTCTTTCGTCAAGTCATTTTGCCTTCTTTCAAGTCATGTGCATTTACTTTAGATTGTTTATTATGGCTCTCCATGCATTTCTACTACTTTCTGTCATTTTTTTTTTTTCATGGATTGGTACTAGCATTGGTAATAGTTATTAGGAGAAGTCCTCCTGAGTTTCTGCTGTTTCCTGTCCATCACAGGAATGATTCAACCATACTTCTTATAAGGTAAAATTGGCAATACGTGCATACAATATTCATGCCATTATAGGACCATCTCCCTTGGCTGCTGCTCTAATGGAGGATCCTGTTGCTGTAAAACCTGTATACACATTTCACCATTTTTGATCTACTTCCACATGTGCCAGTTTCATAGGCATTCATGCATTCATATTGATACTGACACTCATTCTATAATGAACTAAACAGGGTGCAGTTTGTTTTCTAATAGAAATTGAACTAAATGCTGATAACAAATCCCTCTCCTCTTTATTTTGGAGTACGCAGATTCCATGTTTTCCCAAGAAAATTTCAGATTTGGTATTATGTTCTATTGTGAATCAAGTATGGGTTTATGAGATGTCCAAATTATTACATTCTGTTTTTATTTATATTTTACACAGCATAAAAAAAATTTAGACTTGCGTTTTCATGTTTTTCTTACCTGTGCAGAAAACACCAGCCACTACAGTGTTGTTGCAATGAGATGGTTCTATTGGACACTGAGTCAATGTAGACTCTCCTCCATTGCAATTAATTTGATCAGTCCAGGTATGTCCTGTACCAGGACCAAGCTGAATAAGCTTATGAGGCTTCCCACAGTCCAACTGTCTGCACACCACTGTTGCATCATTCATGTCCCAGGATTCAGCACACACAGTCCCCCACTGGCCTTTATTGAAATACTCTACTCTTCCATCACAATGAGTGGATCCACCGGTTAAGCTCGCATTACCTGGAAATCAGTTGTTATATTAGTGTAACAAATATTATTATATTACTATACATTAAATCTAACTTTTGTTTTTTTAATTACATTAATTTTTCTTTTCTTTTTTTAATCACACAGACTGTCATGGTCTTGGTTTAATGTACCCAGTGTTTGGAGTTTTTCTTGTGTTTTTGTCATTTTGTATTATATTTAAGTCCGCTTTGTTGGTCTTAAGTTTATTCTATAGTACCTAGTTTGTTCTGTTTAGATTTTGTTTATTAGATTCCCCCGTGTGTCTTTGCCCTCCCTCTGTGTGCCTGTGTATTTCATATTTCCTAGTCCAGTATGATTATACCATTTAGTTTATTCTGTATTTCTAGTCTTGTTCTTGCCTTTGTGTTTCCTCCCCTGTTAGGTCAGCCTTGTCTTCATGTGCATCTGTCTGTTCCTCTAGTCAGTCTGCATCCCTGTGTACCTCCTGTTTTACATTGACAGTCTCTTGTCTCGTCTTTGCCGTGTTTCCGTCTTGAATCTAGTGTCTGCATCTTCCTCTGCTCATTGTCGCGTTTTCCCTCATTCCACACTGTGTGTTCTGTTTGCCAAGCCTGCCTTCCTGCATAGTTGATTCCCAGTTTAGTTTATGTTGGTGTTTCTTGTTCAGCAATAAAGCTGCGATATTTCATTTTCCTATCGTTGCCCAACATTACACCGGTATTACCGTGAACGGTATGATATAGCGCAGCCCTATCCTGGGGTCTGCATTTGGGTCCTCCCTTCCTGCCTGCTGCACCCAGTTTATGACAGAAGATCATGACCACACTATGGACCCAGCAGACTTAATGTTCGGGAGTTTTGAGGAGTATGTGCGCCAAATCATCTTTCTGCGGGGGCGGTGGATCATTCCGACCCGCGAGGGAGAGAAGGAGGAGTGCCAGCAAGAGGTCCGCAGCCTGGTACATTCCTGGCCCCAGCCAACCTGGCAATAGCACTTGCCGCTAGTTTTGATCCTCCATCCCTCCAAAGGGAGGATCTCACCGTCAACGCCTCTGCCTCAACATCACCATCCAGCTCACCCGCCACTTGTGCACAGTTCCCAGGAGGAAGCGGTGTTCGCGCCGTTCCAAGTCTCAGCCAAAGACAATTTTTCTTCTGAGCCTCCACGTCCTGTGGGTAACACTGCCTCATCATTGAACACTAGTTTTAAGTCAGCATGCCTACAGACTCCAGCTCATATGGGTTGAACAGTGCTGGACAGTTTGTAAAATCTGCACCGGAGGGTTATTGTGACTGTGTTTCTGAGAGTGACTGTAATTTCAGGGATTCCTGTGTTTCCAAGCTTGAAGTTTCTGAGAGTAATTTTGTGCCTGTCCTGGAAACCAGTGAAGTTTGCGTCTCAGGGCTCACTAATGTGCCAGGTGATGACTGTACTCTTGTGCCTATCAAGCATAAAACTGACTGACACACAACCAGACTGCAAAGTACTAATTACCACCAGTAGTGGTAATTCTAAAGACCCTCCTGTAGCAACGATGGTTAAGGTAGCCAAGGAGGCTTATAGCCATGAGCAGGCCACCTCAAAGACTAAGTTCAGCTTTCCTGAGATAACCTCTCCCAAGACTGCTAGTTCTAACCTGGAGAGCTTAAGAACAGCAGATTTTCTAAGGCCAACCAGCTAGGGCTGGGCCATATCATACCGTTCACAGTAATACCGGTATAATGTTGGGCAACGATAAGAAAATGAAATATCGCGATAGAATATGGGTAAAACGCGCATGCGCAGTGCCTTTGTTTTCATACGCACATGGTGGAAAAAGCATGGCGGCGACAGAGAATGAGAAGGGCGAAAGCGGATCGTTGACAGTGCCCCTTATAATCCCATGTGCCTTATGTATGAATTCTGGTTGTGTTTACTGACCTCGAAACGATTTTATGTGGTACACGGTGCTCGAAAATCTGTCAAATGTTTTAGTACAAGCTTGATGGATTGTCGGAGCATTACAGCTATCGTAGGCAGGAGCCTCGCGGAGTGATACGTATTGTGCTTCATCATAATATTACTGTATTGTGTGTGTATAACGTCTTTTTAAGTTTTGTGGATATTAGACATGGTTATGTTGGCCAATTTCCACTGGAAATGCCTTTTGGTTAAACTGTCAGCAAGGAATTTGCATTTGAACTGTTAAATTTTTATATAACTTTAATGCACATAAAAAACATCTCCTTGTGTAAGTGAAAATACATTGATGGGGGTTGTTTTGCACAAAATAAAGTTGTGGAGTTGTAAAGTATTTTGTCCAGTGTCAATTATATCATCAGTTATATCGTTATCACAAATTTTCAAATGTATATCATGATAAATATTTTTGGTCATATCGCCCTGCTCTACAACCAGCCCTAAATCTATATTTTGTGAAACTGTGTTTGGCACCATTAACCTTGTTTTGCCAGTGACTGTGACTTTGCCTGGGCCTAACCCGGAGACTGAGCTGGATGTCTGAGGTTACTCTGGACCCCGGGAGATTCTCTCTTCTATTGCAGCTGGAGGCTCTGGTGAGCCGTCTCTGCCATCTGCTCCCAGGGCTGCTCGGGCCTGGCTTTCCCCTGCACATGTACCAGCTCCTCAGGTGAGGGTGGCTGAGGCCCAGCTGGTCCCTGCTTTAGTCCCCAGGCTGGCGGAGGCTCCATTGGTCCCTGCACCCATATCAGCTCCTCGGGTGGTGATGGCGGACAACCTGCCTGTGCTTGCGCCTATCCCGGTTTTAAGGCTGAGAGCAGCTGTGACCCTCTGCTGTGACCCCCTGCACCTGTTTCAGTTCCTCGGGTGGGAGAGGCAGAGGTCCAGCTAACTCCTGCACCTACACCGGTTCCCAGGGTAAGGGCAGCCAAAAAACCAGTTCGTCACTGCATCCGTATCTGTTCCTTGGGTGGGGAAGGCTGGTGTTCGGCCAGGCCCAGCACCTGGTTCCTGTTTCCCGGAGGAAGCACTTCATAGTCAGTCACCTGCTCAGTCGACACCTGTTCCTGCTGGAGGCTCAGGAGAGCCCATCCAGCACCTCCTTGTGTCCGCTGACGCCACTGGTGAGCCCGTACATCCATCACCTGCTCCACCATCTGCAGCTTCCATGGCGTCATCTGCAGCGCCGTCACCTGCAGCACCACCACCTGCGGCTTCCACGCCATTGCCTGCAGCGCCACCACATGCTCCACCACCTTCAGCTGCCACACCCCCACTGGTGCAACTGTTTGCTCTTTCGCCTGTGGCTGCCACGCCGCCATCTGGTCCAGCTTCGTCCAGCTCCTATGTCTGGTCTTGCACCCACTAAGCCACGTCCAGCTTCTTTCCTCACGGTCAGCCTCCGTACCAATTTCACCACAAGCCTCAGCGTCGTCTACACGGCTGTCATCCGGACCTGCTCTGTCACCGTCCACGTGGCCGGCCTCTGGACGTGTTCTGTCGTGGCAGTCTTCTACGCAGTCAGCCTCTGGAGCTACTCTGTTTAGGACTATGGTGCTGTCAATCCCCAGGTCGGCCCCCTGAACTGCTCTACTATGGACTGTTGTGCCGTCGGCCTCTGGGTCGGCACCCAGAACTTCTTTTGGAGTTAGCAAGCAAGCAAGCAATTTATTTATATAGCACTTCCAGACAACCGCCAGCTGAAAAGAAAGTGCCTCTTTGGATTCATGGTTGACCCAGCTCCTCGGTTTTGTTTTAGACTTCTGCTGCTGGGATTTTGATTTTGTGGACTCTGTTTTCCTAAACTTCAGCATTTTTTGTTTTAAACTCTGTTTTTGTTTATTTCTGGACTTGGTTGGCATTCCTTTTTCAGTAAAGCTGTTTATGAGTTTACGTTTCACATCCTGGAGTCTGCATTTCGGTCCTCCCTTCCTGCCTGCCGCACACAGTTTATGACACAGACATAAAGCCAAATATCAGCATAGTTTGGTAGCGGCTGGGATCTCAAACTTGCTCATCTCTATTGGCTCCCCATTGTTTCAAAAACAAGGAGAAAAAGAAAACAAAGAAGCAAAAGATGAAGACACATAAACAAAAAATAAACAACATTTATATTAATATCAAGATTTTTTCTTTCCATTCTCAAATGTTAAGTTTGTGAATGAAAAATTAAAATAACTTTAATATTTTGTTTATTAAAAAGGATATGGCCATGTCTATTATCTAGCGCCTTTTCCCCTATTTCTTCTAAATTTCATTAAACCTAATGGTGGTGGTTAGTATAAATGTGCACATATAAAAGGGGACTCCTGTGTTCCCCCTTCTATGTATCAAAAATGCTACAAAGTAAGTCATGAAGGAAAAAAAGAATTTAACAGTGTGTTGACAAAGTTTGACTGCTAACTCTACTGGTTTGTGAATATGACCTCATGACTTAATGTGTGGCTGAGGTCTAAACAGAAACTGTCCTTTTTTTGCTCTTTATTTTATGTTTTATTTAGCATAAAAAAATCAGCTACTTTTGATTGAGTTAATTTCAACATGCTTATCACTCAAAGTGGTCTGCAGAATTCTATAATCAGTCTGCTTACAATTACGCCTAGATTGATTGATGTAGACATTTACATATTTTTTTCTCCTTCCGCTTCACAATTTTTCACTTTTGTTGATAATAAAAGTAGTTAAAGCGAAGGGGCTGTATTACCCTTGCTGGCTGATATTAGTACATTGTCAAATGAAATAGAATTTAGCATTGTAAGTGGTTAATATTTATCTGCTGTCTCACATTAAAGTTGTATTTGCTAAATGCTGGTAATTTTAATAGTGAAGTAACTCTGTGACCAGGCATTAAATAATTGCCATATCACAAGGTAAAACTAAAGAATGCACATAGGCTAGTCTTTTCTTAATGAGCAAACATGACCTTTGTTATTCTTGGAAAGCACTAGAGGAGCATATCTATAGTTTTTGTCTCTTACCTGAACATACAAGAGAAACACCTTCACATGACCCTCTGTGTTCTTGCAGTTGACACTGGCTGATAGAGTTCACATTATCAGAGCATCTACTTGTGAACCCTTGCAGTGAGCTGTCACCAAAGTAAAAGATGTCCTTGGAATTTTTTGGATCTCCACAGTTGAGCTCCTTACATAGGACTGTAGCTTCTTTAAGGCCCCAGTTATTACTACAAAGTTTCCCCCATCGGCCATCATGGAAAACCTCCACTCTGCCAGAACAGCTGTCAGTCCCATTGATCAATCTGACTGTCTCTGCAAAGCAGAATTTGGGTTTTTAGGATTTTCATTAAAACTCAGGTTTGAAACTCAGAATACATCCTGTGTTACCTGAGCACACGAGACCAGCATCTTCACTGTGGTTACAGTCATATACTCCAAAACCTTTGTGAGGGCAGTCAGCAAGAAACATCTCATGACCAGTGCACTCCATCTTATCCAGCCAAATCTGATCTTGACCTCTCCCAAAGTAAGCCTTATATTTGACTGAGAGAGCATTCCCACAGTTCATCTCTCGACATGCCACAGTTGCTTCTTGCATTCCCCATCTGTCATCACAGACTGTTCCCCATTGTGAACTATAGTAGATTTCCACTCTACCAGAGCAGCGATTAGTCCCATTCACCAGCCGAATGGGTTGACTGTCTGTTAATTTAAAAAAAAATGTTGAGGGCAAGTTTTTTCAGAAAGGGCACAGTCTAACAGTGTCACTTTTACAATTAATTACTGATAGTTTTGTGAGCACATGTGTGACTTACTTCCACAGACAACAGTAGCATCATCACAACTTTCATTGACTTTTAGAAGTGAGCACTGTGAGACAGAGGTCTCATTTCCAGAGCAGATAGTTTTGATTGCAGGCAGGGCATGTGCATCTCCAAAATACAATGTCTCAGTCTGAGTGGGTGGATCGCCACAACCAGCTTCTTGGCACACAACCTGAGCTGCTTGTTTGCCCAAATCACTGCAAACTCGTTTCCACTGAGCTTCGTGGTAAATTTCTACTCTGCCATTGCAATGAGTGGTTCCATTGACAAGCCGCACATGTCCTATAAAATATATAAAACTAAATGGTTAGTCTATGACAAATAACACTGTGAAAAAGTATGAAATCCACTCTATGTATTTCCTAATAACCTTAAGACTATAGACAAGGGAGAACATTTATAGCTAATTTTATAGCAAAACTGAATTCAGTTATGAAAAGTGATATTTTCCCGTTTTTGGTTCCAATTAAGGGGAATACCTCTCTAAGGGGAAGTTAGTCTTTCAGTATATTATTTTGATCATTTTTAGGTTTATTTGGGCAGGACCTGGTTAACTAAGACCAGCATCAAAACTGGTATTTTTAATTGACATTAAATACACAAAATAATTGTTTGTAATCAACATTAAACTTTTAAAGCAAGAGTTCTATACTCGCAGCCTTTTTAATTAAAAAAGAATGGGGTTAATGTTTGAAGAAATGTCACTAAAGTTAACTGGAAAGATAAAGAAATTCCCATTACATTTGACTACATTTTAATATACTGGCTCAAATTCTTAAGTTCTTTATTCTTGGGGCGAAACATATGGATACGTTACGTTACGTTACGTTCCAGTTTGGATTCAGGAGACAGACACTATCTCTACTTTTAAGATTAAAAACTTTCCTTTTTGCTAAATCATATAGTTAGGGCTGCATCAATGAATCCTCCCTTATGCTGCAATTGTCAAAAGCTGGTAGTCAATTTCTCTTGACAATCATGTGTGCTGCAACTTGTTTTCCTGAAGCCATTCCTCTTGGAAGATCACTGCTCCCACCATAACTAAGGCTCTGCTTAGATTTTTCTCAACATTCGGTCTGCCCAGAGTTATTCAAACCGACCAAGACAGCAATTTTTAGTCAAAACAGTTTAAGCAGTCTTTGCGACTCCAGCTGACACATCCTTATAGAAGTCTCAGCTTCTACCTGCCGACACTAGCTTAAGAGAATATTACATTATACTAGACTGACAAAGTTCTTAAAATGTGTGTATAAACAAAAATAAATAAATAAATGAATACATATCTTACCCTGTGCATGGGGTACATGTAATGTACAACAAAATATGTCAAACATTATCTAGACGTACCCAAACAGACCACTCCTGCATCTTCACTGTGGCCACAGTTATTTTGCCCAAATGGTCTGTGCTGACACTGAAGGATGGAAGACTCATTCCCAACACACTGTACATCATCCAACCAGATCTCATCCTTTCCACGTCCAAAGAAAGCACCATTTTTGGCCTCCATAGCTGTCCCACAGTTTAGCTCTCGACACACCACCTCAGCATTGGCAATGCTCCACTCATCATCACAGACAGTTCCCCAACTGTCTTGGTAGAAGACCTCCACTCTGCCAGAGCAACGCGAAGGTCCGACCAGCCTAATTTTTTCACATTCTGGATATAAGAAAAACAAAACCACAAAGGATGTTCAATGTTTTACCTAGACCTTAAAAACATAAAGGCAGTTTTTTAATGGAGAAATCCAATTATCTTAATATTCGTGGGTTATTTACTGACCTGTAAACTGCAGCAAACTCAACAGGCCTGCAGCAGAAATATATAGCAAAGTAGTCTGATTAAATCTGACAGTTAGGAGATGTGAACTTAGATACAAAACAAAACTCTGTGTTAACAGTCTACACTGTAGTCTGACCGATTTGTTAAATATATTATAAATATGGAAGACAAAAGGATCCTGGATAGTTTTAAACTGATCCAGTAAATAAACTCCCACTTCTCACTCATGATACTAACACACAACCAAACCATGTTTCCACTCAAGAAAAAATATGTCCACATGAAGTCAAACTGAGAAAAAACTCCAGTAACTCACCAAGAGACAAGTGAAAAATAAATTGTTGTTTTTCATCCAAAATGAGGATCATATTGTGTCTTCAGTGTTGGTCAAATGCTGTAAAACATAACAGTGAATTTGAAAAATGGCTTTACATCTCTCCGAACCCCCTGTCTTTAGAAAAGCTTTGTTTAGTCTTTTTGTTTTCACCAAAAGCTGATAATACAGTCCTCTTTAAATTCACAACGACTAGAAATCTTTTAAAAATGAAATCAGTATTTGTAATAAATTGCTCACCCTAAGGATGAGCCGATGAACAAAAACCCCAATGAACAAATTCCTTGTTATAAATCAAAATCTAGCTGGACTTGGATTGCAAACTGGAGAGATATTGACATTTTCATCAATCATTAAAGACAAGTCGATGAGTGGATTTTGTTTTTCACTAAAGCCTACATATACTATTTTTTTTTAAACAGTTATCATATTCATCATAAAGAGAAACAACATTTTACATGATGTTGCAAAAGATAATGAAAGACAATAAGAACAAGAATGATAGTGCAGATCTCCACCAAGGTGGCTCATTCTCTGGCAGTTTTTACTTTGAAAGGAATAGTATTTGTATAGCATATCTTATGTACAGTATATAAAATTTAAAAAAAACTTTGTTGCCTTTGTTCTTTTTAAACATGAGTAGTATGTTATGGAGCATAAACAATGCAAAGTGCAAGTTTTCGTCATTTGCCCTGTTTGAAACTCATTTTAATATACTTACCATAATTTTGAAAATAAACAGTTGTCATTTTTTATGTGAATATACTACATATGTAGCATTCATTTCATTGTTTATAAAATTTGTTTAAATGTTTATTTTTGGAAATGTTGCCAATAAAAATAACAAAATAATTTTTGATGAAATTTTAACATTTTCTGACCTTGAAGAAGAGGTCAGAAAGAAGTAATGCGATGTTTTGAATCCTTATATATCATTCCCTATATGCCTATATGTTGTCAGTACAAGCAATGGCATTAGGTAATTAGTTTTGAAGATCTCTATATACATTACTATAACTTGACCTTCAGAACAATCACTTGACCTTGAAGGAGAGATCAAAGGTCAAATGTGACCTCTTACTTCTGGTATTGGTACTTTTTGGTACTTTTTATATGCTAACAAAACACAGTTAAGTTTTTGTCAATAGCCATTCATTAGGTTAACCTTGAAGAACATACTGAATGTAAGGTAAATTTATATTGATTGTTAAGATGACCCCACTTTACACCCCTACAAAATTTTGGCATAATTTATTCAAAACTTTGCAAGCTGTCATGTTTATAGATAGAATGAGACATACATAAACATGCACACATGCAACAGCTACCAAGAACATACCTCCTTTGGCAGAGGTAATTATTTACTCACAACAACATAGATAATTGGGAAATCAAGGTCAAAAGGATGTTTTTGTGGTTGCTTGTTGTAAAATATCAGTCAGTAAACTTAGCGACTGACCTACTTCTGTGCTAAACCTACTTGTAGTTATCATTCACATCAGCTTTAATTTCATTTTAAGGCCATTACTAATGCAGACTGCAGCCCCAAAACCTTCAGATGGCATCTGAGACTGAAGGGCTTCAAAAACAAAAAATGTCTTCAAAGGTATCATTTCCACGAAAGCCACAGAACTGACCATTTGGACTTCACAAGAGAGCACCAAACATGGGACAGCCCACACACCCACACCAGTAGCTACTCTTTGTTTCTCACCTCCCTCTGGAATACAAACTTCGAGTAATCAGGACCCTGGAACACCAGACATAAAATATTCCCTCTAAGCCAGAAGAGTTAGAAAGAAACTCAGAAGAATTTTCTCCAACTATGACATCCTAGTGTACTTCAGATCGAGCCACACCCTCAGACAAAAACTGGTTCATCCCAAGAACAAAACTCGAAACAGTACAATATAGTGTATCCTGTGCAGTGCAGCGAAGAGTGCTCAGATCTCTATATTGGAGAAACTCAACATCCCCACATGGCACAACATAGAAGAGCCACCTCAACAGGACAAGAAAGAGGAGTGAAAGATGCCATCAAGGTACACTATGAACGACCAACCTTGAACAGAGAGGGTGGCTTACGTACCAATTGTCAACCACCTACAACACAGTTTTGAGATCCCTTCCCTGGTGGCGAGACAGATGAGTTACATGTGGTGAGACACATGATTAATAATGGACAACT